>NC_050201.1:14735666-15045833 GCF_013141755.1 Anopheles stephensi
ACAACCCCAAACGGATGTACAAGCGTGACACTGCATTGTCGTTGCACAGGTGGTTGCAAATAGTAGACGCTGCACACACGCACACATACACACACACACACTCTGCAGATGCATTTCCTTCCTGTCACAACACGGTGCATTTTGACAGTGCGACACAACAAAGGCGAACCGCTCGATAGGCGAAACTTGTTGCAAGTATGCATGTATGCGTGCTCTAGAATGCCCAAATCTTTAATTTTGCTTCTTTTTTTTAAAGTTCCGCACTGCCTAACCGCTCTCCTTCTGCTTTGGCACAACAACCTCCGAGAGGTTTCGCGACCTGCCAATTTCTGGCTTCCGTTGTCTTAATTGTTACCCGCATGCTGGATCAGTGAAAAGGCTCTGCTATCGGTCCGGATGGGATTCGATTTCCAAGGACCTGGAAAAGACCGGACAAAATACCACCCACAAGATGGTCCGCGCTAGTGGTACGATACCTATTCGAAGAGTCCACAACCTAGACACATGGTCCCAGTGGACACCGACAGGCGGACACACAACGGGGAAAGACAAACATTGGCACACACCGGAAACCAAAGCCCGGGTGATCACGATGCGGTAAAATAAATACGACGCTAGAACCGCCGTGCTGCGTCACTGTACGAACACGACCGACCTCCCTCCCCCCCCCCACCCCTTCCTCCCCGTCCCCCTCTCGCCCATGAAGCAACAGCCGAGCACTCGATTCTTATCTGTCGCTGGTGTAAATGCTTTGCTGCTCGCCACGGTTGGCGCATAATCTAATTCAACACGCACCGGCGGGGCAAGGATACGGCGTGGAAACCCCGAAACGAACGGGAAGAGGAAGGGAAAAGAATAAGAAAACTCCCCCCTCACACACCACCAAAGTAAACAATTTGTGTGTGTGTGTGCGCAAACGTACAGTGGAAGAGCCAAGCGCCATGTGATGCGTTTCTTGCCTCTGATTATTATTATGTGGACGTTTTCTGCAGGTGTAAGGCACGTGTGTGTGTGTGTGTCTCCATTTGGGTGGGGAAACACCGGGGTACAAGAGGAAGGAGGTTGTCTCTAATTGAGTTTTCGTCGTATCACCTTTTCGGTAGCCTCAGAACGGAAGCTTCCTCCTGGTGAGGTTCCTCATGTTTGACTTGATTTTAATACTGTTAGCTACAGGAGAGTCTATTGCTGAATTAAATTTGTTCGACTGTTTCCCGGGATTTCTGTGGCATATTGGGCTTCGTGCCGTTTTCTTTCCGCTCTGACCAGACTTCCCGAACAGTCCAACAGTACAGCAGTTGGACAGATGAATGCTGCCGCTCTTTGCGGTTGGGTCGTTTGGTGTGATTCTCGTGACGTAACAGAGCAGGAAAGGCAACGAAATACTCATACGGTAGCGTATTATTATCCTTCGACCTGGGCTACAACGCGGATTAGCAATAATTTCTGTCGGATCGCGAAATAACACATCTCCACCATCATTAGCTTATCATGAACATAGCTTATCACCAAGAACTCTTTACAAAATTTATTAATGTGTATATTTGTTGTTTCTTCTCTTAATAATCTTTCAGCTGTTTTCAGCAAAAAAAAAAACCTTCGACTCCTCCCCACACATTCCGTTGCATCATGGTAGAGGTAATGCTGGTGCTAGACCAACGTGGGAGGAACAATCTGCAGCAACAGCAGCAAGCACAACAACGAACATTGACTACATCCTATCCAGCGACACTGTAAACGCCGTGGTACACCGGAAACCGCATCAAACCGAACAAACTCCTCGGAACTCTGAAACGGCAGTCGCTGAACTCATCCCACAGCCCAGAACACACCCACAAACCGGTCAACCATAATGTCGGACGTAAGTAAGCCCAGCCCGGCAAGTCCTGCCAAGCTTCTCCATGATAGAGTAACGCTCACCAACAAAACACACACACACACACACACACAAGCAAAAGATCATGTATGGCATATTGGCGCTGTGTCGCTTCGCGGCAGTGGTCAAGGCTCGGCGCTTATTACGTACATAGTTCGGTGAGGGTGGTTGGCGCGTGCTAATCATATGCCAATCATCGCCGCCAACATCCTCCCTACGCTCCCGATCTCGCTCTCACGGTCGATATAAATTGTCCCATTTTCTACGAGGGTATGTACTGTCTGGGCGGTGAGGGGGAAAGTAGCGAGTAGCATGATCACATCAATTTTGCCGAAAATAGCACCCTTTGTGTGTGTAGGGTGATATCTTATTACTTACTAAAGTAGCCAGCCGACAGTACGACTCGAGATCGAGGTTTGGGAGTGCAAACAAATCGATTTGTTGATCAGCTCTCGTTTCACAGTTGCGAGTGGGCCCACGTCCAAGGGCTTCCAATTTACTCGTTGGATATGTAACCATTGCCGTATGACCTTGTCGACAGTAGTAGGAACTGTGAGTTCTCAGAGCGAGGTGTATGCAATGGAGTAAAATTATTGTTAGATCTGAGTTTACGTAGAACGTGATTTCTCGTTGCGGATCACGCCTGGCAAGCAAATATCTGAGGACATTTTTTCAAAAATAGACGAGAATATTGTGAGTTTCATCGGAAACTCGGCGATCGTTGTTAGTTTGCAAGGTTTCCTCCAATAATTTTTTTACTTATCCCCTGAACAGTAATGTAAGACCTAAGTAAGGAGTTTATCCTGAAGTCTCAGTCCTATCCAGGAAATTTCCCTGTAAAATCTCCCGAATCGCGGAGACTAGTGCACCACCATCGTACCCTTTTGTCCTGCGTCTTAAACCCAGCCAGCCAAATCTTACCGCGTCATTACACCAGATTCGCCTGGCAGACCTGGCGGAAAAAAATGGTGGACTGGTTGGCAAAACAAATATACACCTTACGAAAGATAAAGCATTTGTGTATCTTTTAGAGTCAATTATGGTAGCGCGTGCTCGCAGGTTTAGCGTCTGATCGTGGCGCTACGTTGTCCAGTGGCTGCGGACAGGACACCCGGCTACCGTGGTAACGCATTACGATGTTGGTGTGCGAGATAAATTACACAGCAGCGGCATGCACAACGGTGTTGCGGTGTTGTATCTTCTCGAGTGTCAGGTGTGTTGTCGTCTGTGTCTCTAATAGCCCCGGTGCTGCCGTACAGCGTACACGGGGGAATACGATAGCTGTCCATCGCGGTTCGACGTCAGTCGTGTGGGGTGCATCCGGCCGGTGGCCGGTCTCTGGTACCGGTTGTCTGTGAAGTACTGTGTCGTCTCGATCAAAGCCAAGGAATCCGAACAGGTTAAGTGGCCGTACTTAGATTTAGGCACAACCACCACCAATCAGGAAAATCAGCAATCAAAAAAGAAGGTCAGGAGGATAAATTGCCTGAATGGAAAGCGACGAAAGAAGAGCAGAACAAAAACACAAACCCAGCAACCCTTTACCTTATCTTGATTTACCGACCAGGGGCAGACGATGTTGGAGTGCCGGTGCGCGGATTGTGCGGGACGTGCGATAAAATTAAAACAAACCGTCTCTACGATATCTGGTCGCTGCGGCGTCTGGAGTTTTTTTTTTTTTTTGTGCGGGTGTCTTTTATCGCACTTGCACCGAGAGATGCGCCATCTTGCCCGCGTGTGTGTGTGTGTGTGCGCCGCTAACACATTGGCAGTGCTTTGGGTGAATTTTCTCATTCGGGGAGCGATAAGCAAACATCTCGATCGCGCCCGTCCGTCGGTCGTGGTTCTGCTGATGCTTCATCATGATGTTCAGCTATTCTGGCGATTTGTCGGTCGGTGGACGTTGTTGTTGTTGCGGTTGGTGGTACGGAAGCGGGGGGGGGGGGGGGGGGTGGAAGCGATAGGTCATGTGAATATGTTGCACGTAAATGTAGCCATATAGTGTGTAAGCGGTGTCTTCGTAGTGGAACAGTCGTGTGGTGAAGTACCTTCAACGAGAGCACAGTTGAGTAAGACTTTGGTGACTTTATAAACAAATCGCGAATTAAAGAAATGGCGATAATAAGTTGGAGTTTCGCTTATTTTCAAGCTATCTTACAATGTGCAAGACCTTCTGTAAATTGTTGAATTATCTTTTCGACTTTGAGAAGTCTTACAGTATTGCTGGGAATCAAGTCATGGATATCAGAAATTTGTTCAAGAAAAACTCCTGAGATTGTGGCCGCTGTCAAGAAAACTAACTCAACTACTCATACGGCTAGAGTACAGTAAAGTCTGGTATAGTTACAGGTCCTTAAGAAGGACAAGAGCTACCGAGGTTATGACCACTTTCCAAGACCATTTCAAGCACTTTAACAACTTGGTTAGAGTTTCGTCTGGACGAGTCATCAAGCAGAAGTAGAGCTCCTGAGGCAATCTCTGTTACAGCTTGGTTACAGTATAGTCTGGACGAGTCATTTAATTATCAAGAGCTCCTGAAGTGATGATGATTGCTGTCTAGAAATCAAATCAAAAAAAGTTACGGCTAGGTTACAATTTAGGCTGGACGTGTCATCAAATACAAGAAGAACTCCTGGGGATATAGCCGCTGTCGAAAACCAAGTCAAGCACTGTTATAGTTTGTTTACAGTTTAGTCTAGACGAGTCGTCAAGTTTTCAAAAGCTCCTAAGATTATTCGGCTGTTTCGGCTAGGTTACAGTATAGCTTGAACGAGTCGTCTAGTCTGTAACCCTAAATCTTCAACTATGTACAACATCTGGTTAATGTCATTGGATGTGCAATTTACCTTCTTTAAGTGCAATAGGTTGAAAATAGCTCTGCAAGTGATGTCTACCACATTATACACTATTTCTAATCGAAAAGTGTGTGTTGTTCCTCCGATTCCAACAGACGGCATCCAACTATCGTACATCAACCTCGTTCACAACCATGCCCCCGGTGCTGACCGAAAGCCAGAAAGGTTCGGTAGACGACATCCAGATCTCGTTGGCCCCGTACATACAATCCTACCTGAGCCAAACCGGACGCCGTCACTCGTGCTGTAGCGTCATGTTGCCGGTTGCGTTCGAACGGGCGGCACCACGGTCCTGGTTTGATCCACGCTTCGATTCGCCCGTACTCGAAGGACAGTACCAGGCCAGCGTGTTTCCCCAGCTGCGCCTCAAGTTTCGGTAAGCCTTCAAGTCCCTCACGCGCGCACGAACAAAAAAAAAAAACAGACAAAGCATGCATGTGTATTTTTGCTTTCAGCTTCGCATTATTCTACATCCTGCTCTGCTCGCTCGTGTGGCTGCTGTACTTCCTGTTTGACGGTGGCCCGACCAGCTTCACGCTGCTGACCGTCTCGATCGGGCTTATCTTTCTGTTCGCGCTCGTTGGCCTGTGGGTAACGCGGACCGACCTGTACCGGGCGCACACGAACCTGATATCGTCCTTCTGTGCCATCCTGCTGTGCATGTTTTCGCTCTTTCTGCTGCTGCTGACCCGCGAAGCGCTCAGCCCGCTCGGTCACTTTTCGATCTGCATCGAGATAGTAATGCTCATCTACACGATCATACCGCTACCGCTGTGGCTCTGCTGCACCATCACAATGGCGTACTCCGTTTGCTTCGAGGTGCTCTCGTTTCTTCACCAGACGCACTACGACTACAACTCGCGCCCGGGTGGCCAACCGACTGCGACACCACTGGCGACGGCAGCCACCATTAGCCACACCATGGCACGGCTACTCACGGAGGAGGGTACGGGAATGGTGGGAGGGGACGGTACCGATTATCAACAGTCGGGCGACTCGTTCGTGTACAAGATCGTGCTCATTAGGGTGCTGATCCAGCTGTGCGTACATCTGATCGGTATCCAGATACTGATCATGACGGTGGTCCGTATGCGGGGCACGTTCATGAAGGTGGGCCAGAATCTGCTCGTGCGGCGACAGCTCGAGATGGAAAAGCAGCTGAAGGAGAAGATGATCCATTCGATGATGCCACCGAAGGTGGCTGATCTGTTGCTCAAGGAGAGTGGTTCGGTCCCGAAAGGTACGAGCTTCGATCAGTACCCAGCGTCCGCCCAATCGGCCCCACGCCGTACTACGCCCTCCGATCTGAAATCCTTGTTCCGTCCTTTCCACATGAACCGGATGGAGAACGTGAGCATCCTCTTTGCGGACATCGTCGGTTTTACGCGCATGTCCTCGACGAAAACAGCCGAACAGTTGGTGGAGATATTGAACGATCTGTTCGAACGATTCGATGATCTGTGTCTGGTGAACGGATGCGAGAAGATATCGACCCTCGGCGATTGTTACTACTGTGTGTCTGGATGTCCGGAACCGCGCCCGGATCATGCCATTTGCTGTGTCGAGATGGGACTGGGGATGATTGAATCGATCCGGGTGTTTGATGCGCAACGGAACGAGGGTATTAAGATGCGGGTTGGGGTGCATACGGGTACGGTACTGTGTGGAATCGTCGGCACGAAACGGGTCAAGTTCGATGTGTGGAGCAATGATGTCACGTTAGCTAATCGGTGAGTGGGCATGATTACGGTGGTTGCTCGATATTAACCTGCCCTTTTATCTTACAGCATGGAGTCCAGTGGGAAACCGGATCAAGTGCACGTATCGGAGGAAACTTGCGGCTTTTTGGGCGATTCCTACATCATTGAAGAAGGCGAAGAAGTGGACGGTAGGCTAACCCTAACCGACGCATCTTTACAGCCCTTGTTTAAACTCCTTATTCTCCTTCAAATCTTCTCAGGCCATCGTACGTACTTCGTACTGGGCAAAAAGCTGGATCTCGTGGGTTCGATTACGGAGGGCCTGTCAAGCATCGGACTGCCAGTGGATCTGAATCTACTCGGCGCTTCGTCCTCCCCACTGGACGAGCTACCGTACGCGACGAGCGAAGAAAATCCGGAAAGTTCCTGCCTGTCCCGTAGTGCCACCAACCTGTCCGGCATACAGCCAGCCGTACCGCCCGCTTCACCTGCCGGACCCATCTTTTTCTCCTCACTGCACGCATCACCCGTATCGACACCACGGCCGCGCATCGCATCCCTAACGAAGATG
This sequence comes from Anopheles stephensi, assembly GCF_013141755.1. Taxonomy (NCBI): domain Eukaryota; kingdom Metazoa; phylum Arthropoda; class Insecta; order Diptera; family Culicidae; genus Anopheles; species Anopheles stephensi. Next base: position 14,742,666 of record NC_050201.1, read on the forward strand.
ACCAAGTTCCTTCGGTCGGCCGTGAAGGGTGATGCGGGCCGTTTGCTAAACCCGAACCGTGCCGTAAGCGTGCCGGTTGAGAAGCCAAAAATTATCATCAGCACCAAATCGATCTCAAACGGTTTCGATTCGGAGGAGGAGGTGGAGGATGAAGACGACGACGAGATGCTGACGGGAGCGGACGGCAAGGGTGGCAAATGTTTGGCACGGTCCCCGGCTAGCTCGAGACAGTCGACTCTCACCACAGCAGCGACAGCGACGACGGTAGCGATGCTGAACGAGCGAAGCGGACATCACCAACACCATCATCACCACGCACAGCGTAAAGCTGGAAAGGCGCTGAAGCGCCAGGACACGACGTACACCGCACCGGATGGTGCACCGGAGTGTAGCAGAATCTGTGATAGTAGTAAGTGCTGTGACGAAGATGTGCCATGTATTGAGAGACGTAGCAGCACGCGTACCACCGCCACCACCACCGGCCCGGTCGCCGGCGCCAGTGGTGGTGGTAGCGGTGGTAGCAGCAGTAGCAATAGCAATAGCAATAGCAATAATCCGAACATCACCAACGGGTGCTACCAGCATGTGCCGATCGTGATCGTGACGCCGCGCCCGAGCTGCTACACACTGGACGTAGCGAGTGCGGGTGCAGGCAGTGGTGGAGCGCCGTGCAGCAGCAGTATTACCAACAGCAACAGTACAGCACCACTACCGACCACAAGCAATATGGCGGCCGGACGGGGTCGAGAGTGCGGTCGGACGGTAGGGACGGACGCCCGGGAAAACACGCACACCAGCCAAAGCTCCGTGTTTGATGAGATAATCGACGTACGGTCGTACATATCGCAATCCCGCAGTGACATCTCGCCATTTGCACGCACCGGCAGCTACCGCTCACAGGCGGACCGGTCATCGATTATCCACGAGATTGCACTGTCGGCAGGTGCGGCCGGCAGCAGCAACAGTGGTGGTACGTTTGGACGGCCACGTAGCTCCACCATCACCACCTCCACCCATCACACATGCAACGAAGCACACCAACACGTACGGCACGGGTCGGTCGTGGTGTGCCCCAGCGCTCGGTTACTCGGTGCGGACGGTGCGAGCCTATCGCCCTCGGCCACATCCCGCAAAGATTCCGGCATACGCTCAAACAGCCGTCGATCAAGCATCCAGCATCAGATAATGCTCATGAGCCAAACGGTTGCTCTATCGGTGCACCGTGTGTCCGGATACTTTACCAGCTCCCAATCGAGCCTGTCCGGTGCGATCGTTACCTCAGCCACCGGTGATCCGCCGACGCAGAAACCGAACGGAGGTATGCGCCTAACCGGCCCGTCCTCTGGGTCAAAGTGTTGCGTCGGCATTAAAGAACCGCACCCAGATCCACTAGCCGCCTGTCTACAGCAGCTACGCAAACAGTCCGATCTGCAGCTGATACGATGCGTCCGGGATAATGCAAGGTCCCAGCGAAGTTATCTGGTAAAGCCACCGCTATTGCCCGTATCGCTACGCTTCAAATCACGCCCGATGGAGCAAGAGTTTCGTTCGAAAGCGCACCGGTTCGGGAGCGAAAGTGGCGAACTCGAGGGTGGTGGTCCACCGACACTGGCGACCCCCAAGTACAACACGTACATCGACATGCTCGTGTCGTTTGTCGTGTATCTGGCCACCTCGACATCACTGTTCCTGCTGTCACCCTCGGTCTATCTCGAATCGTACAAGGTGTGGGTGTGCATCTTTGTGTTCTTCAGCACGGTGCAGCTGTTTGCGCTGTTCATCTGCACCAAGCAGGTGTGTCGGCGTACGCGTAAACCCACCGTACGTCGATCACGCCCCATGGCAAGCCGCAGCTGCTACGACTGCTTACTGCAGCTCGCCTCCAACTGGTACCCGTGGCATATCTGTGGCGGGATACTAATGTCCCTGCCGGTTATCTCCATACTGTCCAACTTCGCCATGATGGATGTGACGAAGTTTCGCGTGTTTGAGTTCCACTACGGGTTCCTGATGTACATCTGCATTGTGCACTTTTGCAACTTCACGCAGCTGAACTGGTGGATGCGGAATGCGATGGCGTGCATAACGTCGGCAGCGTTCGTTGGGATTGCGGTCGGGCATATGGTGGAGTTGCAGGCGCTTGAAGTTGCGGTTAGTGTGGCGGCGAACGGGACGACGCTGGCAGGCGTTGCCAATGGGCGAAGTGATGAAATGTTACACCGCGCCCAGTTCGATTGGTTCAACAACTATCGGGTGGAGATATACGTCGATCTGTTGCTGCTGTTGGTGTTGGTGTGGTTTTTGAACCGTGAGTTCGAGATTGGCTACCGGCTAAGCTTTCACGGGAGTGCGGTCGCGAACCAGGACAAGATACGGGTGCAGAACATGAAAAATCAGGCGGACATGCTGCTGCACAACATTATCCCGAAGCATGTGGCGGAGCAGCTTAAAAATACGGCCAAATATTCGGAAAACCATCACAACATCGGTATCATCTTTGCGAGCATCGTCAACTTTAATGAGATGTACGACGAATCGTACCTGGGCGGGAAGGAGTATCTGCGCGTGCTGAACGAGCTGATCGGTGACTTTGATGAGCTGCTGGCCCGGCCCGAGTTTCGGTGCGTGGAGAAGATCAAAACGATCGGCAGCACGTTTATGGCTGCGTCCGGGCTTGATCCGGGCAGTCGGGGCGAAAATTTCGAGCATCTGTACACGCTGCTAGACTTTGCGCTAGCGATGCAGCAGGTGGTGGAATCGTTCAACCGCGATCTGCTCGAGTTTAATCTGATCATGCGGGTCGGGTACAACTTTGGCGATGTGACGGCGGGTGTGATTGGGACGAGCAAGCTGTACTACGACATCTGGGGCGATGCGGTGAATGTGGCGAGCCGGATGGACTCGACCGGTGTGGCCGGTCGGGTACAGGTCGGCAGTGAGTGTGTGCCGGTGCTGGGCGAACGGTACGACTTTGAGCCGCGCGGCAAGGTGTACGTGAAGGGCAAGGACCATATGGAAGTGTACCTGCTGGTTGGCAAGAAACCGGACCTACTGGGACCACCAGAACTAGATATAGACCCTGTATAGAGGATATCGGAGAAAGCGGAATGCTTTCTTTTAGTCAGTTTTTTGTTGTTGTTGTTGGTCTGTTGTGACGCTGTAACAGACCTGAATGCTGGCGAGCAGTATGGCGGCGAGAAGGAAGCAGTTAGAATTTTTGACGTTTTTAACGAATTGGAGGATGATTTGCATTGTACATCGAAACGTTACTGAGGTCGCCCCGAAATACGAAATAGCTAAAATCGAAGGTTAATAGCTAAAACGAAATGGAAAGGTACAACTAGAACTAAATCCTCTCACGGTGCATAGAGTGTGTGTTAACTACTCTCTAGGCTAGGAAAAGTCTAGGAACTAAACACACTAAACACACACAGAATATAGGTATTCCCCGATATACGCCAAAGTCGATATAAGCGAATTTGAAGTACTCTAATGTCTGAAAACCGTATTAACAAAAAACGGATTATATTTTTTGAATTTGGTATTGATATTAATAGGAAATAGTTCCACGCAGTTTAGATCCACATTTGATTGAAAACAATTTGAATTTATAGAAAAAATAATTTTACACGCACTCACCAACATGAATTTGAACAGAAAACAAAGAAACTTAACGCATACATGCATATTGAGCGTAAGCAGAATTTTGATACACGCGATTAGCGTTGCCGATATTACCGATACCCGTATATCGGGGAAATACCTGTACCGTGCTGATGATTAATCTCCTATGGTCTCGAAAAGACGCAACACGAAATACTGGATGAGGTTAGTAAGATTAGCGACACGTCAACTGCACTGATGTAAACGATGCACAACTAAGCAGTAAAGGCTTATAACTGTTTGTGTGTGTGTGTGCGCGCGAAGGATTTGAATAATTAACGAAAATAGCTACAACTTTACAATTAAGTCAAAGTACACGCCCGCATCCTACCAAATGCATGCGTACCACGACAGGACAGTGATCCTCGTATGGTTTCTCGTTGTAGCCAATCAAAACGAATGTACTCCTCCTCTTCTACCGTTTTTTCACTACAGTCATATACAATGTACGTAGGGGCACATCTCTCAGAGGGTGCCTTTTTTATTGTTTCCAAGCAGACTGCTGGTCTATAAGATCTATCTAAGCCTATTCCTATATGTGTAGATGTGTTGCAACAAACGACGCAAACCGGTCCGGTGATCTAAAGAACTGTTTACAACTATCAAACACCCTACGAGATGTTTCGTTGGATGTATACAAAGATACTGAGCGTAACTCAAAAGAAAAACAAAATCCGGTTCGGGGTTTAAAATCTCAACCGGACTTTGTCCCGAGTGTGCGTGTGTCTATGGGTAGTGTTGTGTGCAGGAGTTACCAGATTCATGCAAACTTTGACTATTTGACTCCAGATAATCTAGGCAAGCTCAAGAGTCCGTAGTCATGCATGTACTTGAACTCGAGGTCATGCGAGCTCTGGACCTGGAGTTCATGCTTGCCCATGTGCAGACGTTCATGCGAATTTTTGAGGTGCTAAGCTGGAGTTCATGTGGTGTCTTTCAGCTGATATGAGATGTTCTGTGAGCTCTTGAACTAGAGATACGAATTCTTGAGCTCGCCGTGATGCGTACTCTGGAGCTGGAGTTCCTGCGAGAACTCGAGGTCATGCGAGCTCTTGACCTGGAGTTCATGCGAGTACTGGACCTCAAGTTAATACGATTTCCTGATCTAGAGTTTTAGAACTCGTGTGAGATTGAACTCATCGCCTAGTTCATGTGCTCGAAGTTATGCGAGCTCTTGACCTGCAGTTCATGCGTCCACTGGAGCTACATCATAATTTTTTGCGAATTCCTGGTCCAGGATAAAGGATCTAGGATTGCGAGCTCTTAATCTCGAGTTGATGCAAGTGCTGGACCTTATGTTAATGCAAAATTCCTAATCCTAGGAATAAGAGACTCACGCGAGCTTGGGCTCATCTACTAGTTCAGGAACTCGCATTAACCGTTTACGAGTTAACATGACTTCACATCACGCTCCTTGGCATAACACTAGCTATGGATGGCACAAAGAAAAATTAAAACCATTACATCACCTGACCTGAGGAACGAAATAAGCAGACAGTGTTACAAACTAAGATTCCCTTTCTAACATCAGCCTTACCCTTGTAGCTTGTTGGTCATCCTATCATCCTAGTCCCTCAGATTTCCTCCCCACAATCTAACCTAACACGTGGTGTTTGTGCTGTGCTGTGTATGTGCGTCGCTTCCTAGGTGTGCCTGAAGCATTTTACCGCGCAGTGTCAACCACGTCTTCGGCTAGTAACACTTATTGCTGTCAAGGTTTCGGCCTATCAGAACCACTTCGGTCCTGATGTATGCCACCGCTAGGTGTCGCTGAATACGCTTAGAGATAAACTAGATCTTCGTTTCCATTTTGCCCGGGGGGAGAATTGTGTGTACGATCACAGAAATGGATTGCGGAGGAGTTTTTTAACATATACATATACAACTATTACCGAACAACACGTACAAACATACACACGGACACACATCTCTTGCGGAATGATAGAATGAGCGTATGCAAAACAACGCCAACGGAACAGGAAACAAATGCAAAACAAAAAGAAAACCTAAGGATACTATATTACGTACGTGCCTTCTCTCTTTGGACTAGTTATTACTTTACATTACTTCCACTCACAAAAGGAGTGTTTAAAATGTACCCATACACACACACACACACACATACACCCCCCCCCCCCGCATACTCCTTCCTTTATATCCAGATCCTTCTCTCCCTTTCTCTTATATCATCTAAAATGGGGGTGACATGTGATTGTGTGTGTGTGTGTAGAACAGAGAGAACAGATTTCATTTTACATACTCCTCCATTAAGGTATCTTTAGCAAACGGAAATATTAACGGAAATTGCAATATTTACTTTAGGAAACGATGCGATATTAGCCGCTAGAGAAGGCGTAGCGAAAGTGGATCCTTTCGGTGGGATGCGCCCGTGCTCACCGACGTGCCAACGTGTAAATACTAGTTTCGTTACGTTGTTTTTGCTTAATAATTTATATAACCTCTTTCGTTCTTCATGTTTCCGTTTCGCTTTTATTCGCGCGCGGTCCGTGAATCCGCGCTCGATTGTTTTTAAGTTCGCGACAGTTTGAGCGGGAACAGGAAACCAAAACCAAAATCAAAAAATGGCGTCGACAGACACGTGGCGTGGTTAGTTAGTTAACAAGTAGAGCGCGGTTGTAACGGTCACCGTGCAACAGATTTCAAAGCATACACACACTCACATATATATACATAGATAATCTATTCTTGCCAAAATGATGATGATTTACGTAAGCTTGTACGTTTGTGTTTTTTTAAATGCCATTTGCCGTTACGCATATATTATATTATAAAGATCGATATGTACACTATATTACAGAAAAAGAAAAAGGAAGGTACGAAATATTTATCTAATTAATATTATCTTGTTTTAAAACAACAACAACAAAAAAACTATAAACGTCACGCTCCGTTGACGCTGTGATCCACGAAGGAAAAGAAAGGATTCGTCTGTCGATTTTAGTTTGTTTAGTGCTACCGTGCTTTATTACGGCACGCAAGAGAGCGTACGAGCGAGCGAGCGAATATAAAGTGTTTCCAGTAATGATGAAATGATTCTGCATTACACTGATGTACGTTTTGCTATTTGATATATAGGTGCACCACGGTATTTATCATTCCCATTTTCGCGCGTTACGTGTCCATTGCCACAATTTAGATGAAGCACTAATAGTACACCTAAAGCTGTGCGTAATACATAAGGAAAGCATATCAGAGAGAGAGAGAGAGAGAAAGAGAGAAAGAGAACGAACGCATAAGTGTTTAGCAAACAAGCAAAGGGTCAATGTATGTAGAGATGTGACGTTTATTTTGTTCGTGCTAGCAAGAAGACGCTTACAACTGTCACCTATAGACAGTGTGATTGGCATTGTTTTACATCACCGTACATCACACACGTTATACATCACCGCGTTGACGCAACGCGCTAGTGTACTTGTCAGTACCTTAAGTAGTGAGCAATGACAACACTGTTCGTTCAGGCCAAAAGCAAAGATTGATGTCTATGCGGTGTGACTGTTTGCCCTCATGTAATCCAAAGCACCTGGAACTTGGAGCGAAACAAAAACCTTGTTTCGCAACATATAAAACAAAACAGAAAACAAATTGCTCACGAAAAGCGAAAGAACCAAATTCCGCCATATTGGATAGTACGGACCACACTCGGCAGGACATTGAGTAGGCAAAGGAGGACAAAAAATGGATTCCGAACGAAAGTAAAAGGGGGAAATGCTAGGAGGGAAAAAAGGGGATTACTATATTGTTGTAATAGTAGTTTGTTGTAACATTCGCGATCGCTATCACTCTGTGCGCTGTGTTGAAGAAAGCAATAGGACCAACGCTCACTTGCCACACTCGCCTCCGTCCGGACTCCGATGGAGATCGTGTGTTGTTTGTTGAGTAGAGGATGTAATTTAGTAAAAGAAACAACAAAAAAAGCTAACAGAAGGTGAAACAAAACGCTGTTCCTCACACAAATACTCAACTTCGTACTAAACATACACAGAAAAAAGCCACGTCTTTTCGAGCAGTTTGTTGAGAGAGCGCCTCTAATGGCGGTAGCCGAATCCATACAATCAGCGTTAGTGTCAAAAGCCACTATTTCACTATTATATATACAAACACACACACACCGGTATCGACTAAGGAAGCGCTCCAGTGGAGGTACACTAACCATCTCCGCCGAACTTTGATTCGTTGATTTTTAAACAGAACAGGTGTGTAACGCAGGGTTTCTCTGCCAGATTTTATTGAGAAGCAGATTTCCGAGCAGCAGATGATAAAGCAGTAAGATACGTACGGTGCGAACTTGGCCGCCATTTTGTTTTTGTTTTTGGGGCAGATAAATCTCACTGTGAGAACAAACTCTTTTAAATACAAGAGAAGTAAAACAACGGAGGAACAGTTACTAAAGAAATATTAAATGTGATCGAGTATTATAGAAAACAAAAAAAAAACACCCATACAAACAGCGGCGCGTCATATACGTTTGGATATTGGAAGGTGCAACAAAAATAGACTATTTAACACAACAGCATCACTAAAAGTAACTCGTAAAACGCTACGTGTGGTCAAAACGCAAAACAGCGGTCAAACAGCTGGAAATAAATTACTATCCCAAAACTACTAACAACAGGCTGCCCCCATCCATTGCTTCAATCCTAGTGAGCGCTCACGTATATTCGGACGTTCGGTGAAAGTTTATTGGTTTTGTTAGATTTAATTTAAGTATTTACTCTTTGACATTCGTTAACAAAAGTACATGCTGACATAGGTGAGTGGTGAGTGGTTGTTTTTCCCCCCATCATGGTTAGAGCACACATGACACAGCACACTGACGTGACATCTGCTACGGTGTGTTATTTTGCTGCATTGCGCTGTTGAAGATCCCACAGCGTTGGAGGTTCTTGTGTGAGCAGACGTGTACGACGGGGGTGGAATAGACCGTGTGGACCGGTGATGTGATGTTTGTCTGGTGCCGTGACCAGGATATAGTGCCGTGTTACTATCTGACTATCTGTGATGTATAGGTGTAGGTGATGTCGGCTTAGAACGCCTTTTTTGCCGGCTCGGGAAATGCTTCACGGGCCGGTATGAAGCTCAGCATCATGATGTGCCGGGCGTAAGCCTTCGTAGTACGGAACAGTGCATCGGTACCGTGCAGCCGATCGAGCACCCCGAGCACACCGAAACATTGGTTAAACCTGCAAAAGTCCGCATTCGATTAGCTCAGTGTGCGATGTAGTACTCTTGAGAAACGGTGCCACTTACTTGAGATGATGAAAGTCGTGCGCTTCAGGACTTGGAAAGAATGGCAGATGGTAGCCGGAATGGGCATTCAGCGTAGACAGTATGACGAGCGTAAACCACAGCCAGGCGACCGCCACATGGCTGCCGAGCATGAAGATGCCCAGAAACGGTGGCACCAGATTGCTGAACACGTGCTCCACCGGATGGCAGTAGATGGCGGTGATGGCGATCGGGGCCGTCCATTCGTGGTGCTGCTTGTGGATGTACCGGTAGATGCGGCGGCTGTGCAGCAACCGGTGCGCGTAGTAAAATCCAATCTCCTCGATAAAGATGCAGAACGATAGCTCCGCCAGTACCCAGTGAAAGGTGGGCAGTTCGCGCAGATCGTTCAGCCCGCGGAATCGCATCGCCTGGTACATGCAGTAGGCCATCGGTATGCCGACCACGGTTTGGTTCATCAGCACGGTCGCAATCACCTTGGCGAGTCGGCGACGATCGACCGGTTCGTTTGTGCCCGGTTGCATCTTGTAGCGTCTTATTATCGTCGGTCGGCAGGTCACATCGAACAGGGTGTAGATGCCACCGAACATCCAGTACACTGCCATGGTGAAGATGGTGGTGCTCAGTACCCAGAGCCGGGCCGGATCGTCACCGGTGAAGTCGAGGAAGCGATCCCACTGCGACTGCCAGAAGTCACCGGACGCGCCCCAAAATCGCTGCAGATGCCTACAAGAATTGAGTTATGGGAGAGTTTGATCGTGTACGGAGACAGCACGCTGCTGTGGAGTTTAGCGCCCCAAGAAACCCACCACGTAAGTGTGTTCCGGAATGCGGCGAATCCAACCAGAAAGAAGCTGACGATTACGAGAAAGCTGTACAGCGATGATAGAAGGCGCGGATTTTGTGACTCAATCGCCGGCATTGATCGGGACTTGGGGACAGCCCGAGGCCCATTGTCCAGACTTGGCCGTTCGGTGTCATCTGGCTGGATGATCGGTTGCGGATCATCACCTGGCGGTAACGACTCTTCCTTCAACCCGTTCGGACTGCTGTCCATCTTGTGTCACGTTGACTTCGGGAGTTGGTAAGAATAAATGAGCAAAAGAGAAACGCTAGACTTCCGGTGACGGTTTGTATAGCTACGACTTGTTTTCCGTTATCAAAACAAATAACCAAAAAAAAGGGGAAAACCCAGCTAGGATTCACGAGAGAAGAAAAAGGAAAATCAATGAATTGATTTTTCATCCCACTGGAGAAAGTGTGTTTTTCGCTTCAATTTCCCTTTTTTTTTTGCACCCGTTTCGAGCTACCATATGACGCGCCAACACCTTTAAATGACGCATTTCGTTTTGACCACCGAGTCGGGCACACGCGGGTGATGTTGATTACATAAATCAATTATTCTCTCGCCGCACGAAGGTCAAGGGTATTGCGCGCATTCTTGCCTACTTAAAAAAAATCAGCTCCTCTTCCGTCCCGTTTTAGAGTGGCCCATTAATTAGTGTCCAACAGGCACAACAATTATCGCCCTGATCTCGCAGTTGGCACGTATGAGTGAGTTTTGAGGAGCTTGTGAATGGCGGCGGTAAATGCGCGTCGCCTGAAGTTATGCAACGGGACCGCAGAAAGTCTGTTTTGGGTGTTTTTTTTAAATGGTAACACACAAAAAAAAACACATGCACGCATGTTTGCATATCAACAGGGGGTTTGATGCATACCTCCCTTTGCGTTTTCCGCACTTCACTTGGTGCTAATTCACGGGATGCTATCACATACACAATACGTTTTATCCAGTTCGTTGTTGATTGCAGGCTAGTGTTTGCTATAATACCTTCCGGACTACTGTTTTGTGGTGTACAACTGATGCGAAGTACGGCAGACACGAGATCAGGCCACCAACTGGCTATCTGACGCTGTGACCACAAATGGTCCGCACAAACTACTGCTAGGATATTCGACGCAATTTATCCGTTTCCTGACCTCAACTACAGCTGCTCAAGTAGGAGAGAGTGAGAGACAAAGCCCTACAGAGGGAGAGAGAAAGCTTTCACTTGCTGTAAAATGTGTTGCTGAGCAAACACCGTTGGCCCGGTTTTTGTGTTTTACCGGAGCGTACCAAAACAAAGCCCCAACCCGTAACCGGACCGAACTACGTCCAAAACGTACACAAATTCACCCCGAAGGATAATGCGAGAAACAGCCTTGCTCCGGCAAAGGAACGGTTGGAGGCATTCGAGAGAAAGATGGGAGAAAAAAAAGGCTATAGTGTGCGTGGAGTGTACAGTGGGAAAATGTTAGGGAATATTCGCCTAAAAATTGAATTCTTTGAATTTCTAACTTTTCCAAGAAAGTATTCTTAACCATCTATTGTCTTAACATTCTAGGGTATGTGTTTAACTAATAATCAGCAAGAACATTTAAATACGCTACCCAGCGAAAGAATCCAGCGTTCACAAAGTTTATGAGGAACTATCCTTAAAAACCCTATATTTTCAAAAGCTATAATCTCCAAGGTCTATCGCTTCACTCTCCTTTTCATCGTCTCTCCTTGCTTGGACTAGTAGTTTTCCGGCAATTTTCCTTCACATTTCAAATTTAATACTTAAATTGAGATTCAAAGTATGGATAGCTGGGTCCAGGTTTCAAAACTAAGATCTCCCATTTGCTATCCCAAGTTTGCTCTCATACATAAAGCTGGAAAATGCACTCTCCTGATAGGATACTAGACAAAAAAAAGAAAAGAAAATCCTTAAGTAAGCAAAGCTAACTCTTCCAGAGCAACGGTAGTACCATTTTCTCAATTTTCTTTCCCGATACGATGTGCCGCTCTTGCCTTGATGCGTTCTTTGTTACTGCATCGATGTCCAGCCCTGCTGGCTAGGTGCATCTGCACCCGTAATGCATTTCTCCCCCTTTGACACTCGCTCACGTTTCGTCGCGTCGTCAGGAAATCGTCCCTCGTCGCTGGTCTTTGTTCTCGATAAACTGCACTGAAGACTCCAATTAGAGCGTTAGAAGCGCCCCCAGACAAACACAACGGCAAACCTCCATCACTCAATGCCGATTGCATCTCTCGCGTTGTTTGTGTTTTGCTTTGCATGGGCTGGTGTCGGTTTCCAGATGACTCATTTCGCAGTTCGCTACCGGACATGCAATTTCCGTGCGCATTATGCAAAATGGATATCGGGCAATGGTCAACGACAAGGGTTTTGGTGTCTGTTGCTAACAAGCTATGTCCGACAGCTTAAGCAACAGAACCCCCTTCAACCTTGAGTGTTTCTACCATCTATGTATAGTACCTCTTATCAAACACTGAACTTGGTCTAGGGAAAAGGCCCGGGAAAGGAAATAGAATTATACTAGTAGCATGGCTGGTGGTATACCGAAAAAAAAAAACCAAGAAGGGTCAGTCATTCCTCTCGTCCAAGGCACAACTGACGACAAACACTCGAGATTGGAGCTACTTGACGCCATCGCCCTAATCTTGGTGCGATTAACACACGACCAAAGAAAGCGGTCATCTTCTTCCCCTACCTCGCCCTTCTATACAAAGGAACGTCCTCAAAAGAACAAAAGCCGCAAACCCCACCGGGGTTGACCCTACGAGCTAACCGATTTTTGCGTTTCTTCTTTGCATCCGGACGATTTTCCTGAGGTCCCGATAGCCGGCGACGCTACAAATAAAAGCAAACAAGAGCGTTTAACATCAGAAACAGACGCGCACGACCACCCCACCCGATAATAGCGCGTTACACTCGGTGCTCTGATGCTGCTACCCCACGGGCTTAAATAATCGCCAATAATCACCCGAATGTGCCGCGCACAAGCACGCAACGCGCTAAAGCAGACGCGCCATCGCGGCTTTACCGAGGTCCCCGAGGGAACGCACAGTGTGCCACTGCTACACCTTCCCACACACGTACGGTGACGGTGATGTTGTAATTGTATAGCAATTGAATCTTCAATTGGCCTACTACTACTACCACCACCATCAGCAACAACAATCACCACCAGCATCATTACTGGCAGCTTCACTATCGCTGCTGTGTGCCCTGTGCAAGCTTTCTCTGCGTCGTGCACGCACACATATGCCGCTTCGATCAGGTCGCGATTCATCTTTATTTGCAAGCGGTGCACGATCCGGCTAGATCAGTACGCTGAAGTCAATTGAACCGTACGTACGGTACGTGTACGGTGTGTACCTTACGGACTGGAACGGTAGATCCGCAACACACAAACACAGCAGCGGGGGGACGGTCGTCGTTGGTTTTGAATTGTTTCGCACACACCTCCCCCCCCCACACACACACTCAGAAGGACGCGGAACAATAAGCGATCATGTCGCTTACGGTGGAGCTGTTCGATCTTCCGGCGCACCAGTTCCGGGTATTTTGGGGCGCATCCGGTAGCCTGTGGCAATCGTTGTGGGACCGCCTCCTGGACCTAACTGGTACGCATGAACACACTCACACACATCGTCATCCTCAGCTCCTTCACAGGAGATCGGGAGCCGACCTCCCGGGATCGTTAATCTTATCATTGCCCGTGAGCCAATCACACTTGTTTACGCACTTTTGACCAATTCCGATACGCTTTTCCGTACACTTCGCAGGTGATAATCCGCTCGCCCTTTGGACCGTTGGGTCGTACGTGTACACCTCGCTGATTTACTGGAGCATCGGGCTTCTATACACGATGTTCGATGTAACCGGGCGGCCCAGCTTTCTACGCCGCTACAAAGTACAACCGGGCACAAATGAACCGGTCGACCCGGGCCGTCTGCGCACCGTCATCCGGCAGGTACTGTTCAACCAGTTCTGCACCGGGTTTCCGCTGCTGTTTCTGATGTACTACCTGCTACCGGCCGGTACGCGCGACAACGTGCGCGAGTTGCCCACCTTCCTGACCGTCGTCTGGCAGCTGGCCGTCTGCATCGTGATCGAGGAGATAATGTTTTACTACAGCCATCGGCTGTTGCACGATGGCCGCATCTACCGGTACATCCACAAGCGGCATCACGAATGGACTGCGCCGATCGCCATTACCGCCATGTACGCGCATCCGATCGAAAATGTGCTGAGCAATCTGCTGCCGATAGCGGTCGGCGTGTGGACGACCGGGTGTCACATTTCGGTCGCCTGGCTGTGGTTTACGATTGCCATCTCGAACACGCTGCACGTACACTCTGGCTACCATCTGCCGTTTCTGCCCAGCCCCGAGCAGCACGACTTTCATCATTTGAAGTACGTGCGAGATGGATTTAGAGTTGGGCGAGAGTACTAATATCCATTATATGCATTCTAGGTTTAACCAGTGTTACGGGGTGCTGGGTGTGCTTGACTGGCTGCACGGAACAAGCGATATGTTCAACCGCTCCAAACAGGCCAAGCGGGATTATATTCTGACAAAACTGGAACCGGTACGAGAAACCCATCCGGACCAGTAGCGGGCGAGAGAGAGAAGTCATTACATCAAAAAAAGAAGGTGATGTGCACATTGTATATGAGTGTTTTTTTCAGCAAAAAAAAGGAAGTAATCCTCCTTCTTGAGGAATGTGTTATTGTTTTCCAAAGCCGTTTTTCTGTGCCGCTTCTGTTTAAGGAGCAACGGCAGCAGAAACCAAGCCCCTGTTAATATAGGCCGAAGAGTTGAGCATTTTTTTTATAATAAATATTTGCATCACTGCAAACAATCAAACGAATCCACGATACACCGTACACTGCATATCCGATGAGGAGTAAACGTTTTGGTAAAATTCCTAAACCAAAAGGAATCAGGAGTGGGAGTTTTCTTATCAGGTGTGACAGAGCAGAAGTAGAAGGTCCCGCAACGTCTCACGGCACCATCTCAAAGACGCGTCTAACACAATCAAACTTCCCGTTGCTATCAAAGTGTTTTCTAAGGGTAGATAAGTGAGCGTGGATTTTCCTGGCATCAGAGTGGGCAAGCTTTTGTGGTTTCGGGGTCCAGAATTCACCAATCTCCAATCAACACTACTTGTATCAAGATGCCTAGATGTATAGTTTTCTGATATGAATGAACTTCAAAGGGGACCTCAGACCTCAGACCTCAGACTCCTCAGATGGAGATTATTTTCCAATTACTCTATCAATTAACCGGAGTCAGATCAAGATTTTAACGCAACGTTCCATGTTGCGATTCGAGTTGCTTGAGTTCATGCATGACATCAACATCACTAGACTACGAGTCAGCAGAATATACATGTCTTTACGAGTATACCTAACTGTGATACATGTTCACAGTGAAATAATGGATTGATTGAAGGCATTTTTTCTTTCAATTTGGATGTCAAATATGTGCGGTGCCAATCTTCACAGGGGTCCGGTGGCCGAGGCGATAACGGCTCCGGTCTTCATACGGCAGTACCGGGGTTCAAATCCCATCAAGATCGCCTCCCCGTACACGGGGCTGACTACCTTGCTACGGGTAAAATCAAGTCACAGAAAGCCAGAAATGGCAGGCCGAGAACTTTCGAGGTTGTAGTGGCAAGGAAGAAGAAGAAGAATCTTCACAGATATCTAATCCCGTCCAGAACGTCTCCTCATATGCAGAAGGGAATAATTAAGTCAAGCGAGCCTAAAACTGTTTTTGATTGGTGAGCAAGTCTTTGTCTAGTTAATCCACCTTTGGAGTGTGCTCATGACGCTGCTTAACGTTGATTGGTGATAATGTCACAAAGAATCTCCAAGATGTTGTCTGGTATTCGAAATTCCTTATGAATCTTCCTACATACCTGAAGACACAGTCTGAATGGAATTTCTATACACATGTCTTAGCTTATAGAAAAAAAAATCCTAGCGAGTTTACGTCTAATATTCTTCTTTTTTTTTCAAAGTATATTTTGACACTATTAAAAAAACTGTTAACAATACTTTTTTTCTTCCTGTTAAAGATAACTCACAGTATTCCAAAAAATGTTTTACTCGTGTTTTAGTAGCGTTACTTTTGTGTTACTCCGCTATCGTATCTAATATTAACGTTTTTTTTTTCTTCCTTTTTCGCTTCTTTAATGTCTCTAGATCCTTTTTTTTTCAAAACCCTCTCTCTCTCTATATATTCTAACGCACCGTGTATGCACTAGCTGCATCTACTTTAATAGCGTTTGCTTTTGCCTATCAATTTTACGGTATTCCTTTCTGGCTAGCACCACTGGCTACCTGGAGGATAAACCCAAACAAAAATAATCCAAACCGATTTCCCTACAGTACAGGAGAAGTAGTTAGCATTGGGGGGTAGAGCTAATCGTTAGCGTAGTACTAGCTGTGTAAGGATATTCATGGAGGAGATCGCGCTTCGATCAATCTAACCTATCTCATCGCATCACCTGGTAAGTGTTTTTAGGGTCGGGGTTATCTTTTTCTTCTACGTGTTCGGTATCCGGTATCCGGTGTGAGGTAAGAAGGCACTTTATCGCTTTTGAATGAACGATCGAATGGAAGGAAGCAGGCAGGCATTCGAACGACCTCAGTAGTTGTACATGCCGTCGATGAGAAAATCCATCCGCCGGTAATGGCGCGTCAGCCAGAACTCCTTGGCCCGCCGGTACGACAGCAAGAACAGGCCCAACAGTAGCGGAATGGCGAAGATCAACGTCACGATCGGGACGATGTACTCGCGACGTGAGTTGGGCGGTTCACCGGGACCACCAACGCCGCCGAGAAATTCCTTGGAGAATTGGGCGAGCGGTTCGTCCACGCGCAGTCGCCCACTGCTATCTACCGGATCGTACGGTGCACCGTAACCTGGTTTGGCCGCCTGGAGCAGTTTTGGTTCGTCTTCAACCGAGTAGGTGATCTTTGGCTTCTTTGGAGGTTTCGTGGTGGTGGTGGAGGTTGAGGTGCTCGAGGTGGTCGTTGTTGACGGTGTAGTGCTGGTGGTGGTAGAGGTGCTACTAACGCTACTGTTACTACTGCTCGTACCGGATGTCCCGAGGGTCGTTGTTGCGTTGGTACTGCTGCTGGGAGGTTTTGATTGTGTTGGTGTCGGCTGCGGTTTTGCGGAGCTCGCCGTGGTTGAGGATGCGTTTGCACTGATTGTGGGTATGGTGGAACCACCGTTCGATGCACTCGACGCCACCGAGGTCGTGGTGGTAGTTACGTTTGACTGCGTGGCAGGTACGCTGTGCGTCACGTTGTTAGTGGCAGAGGCGACGACGGCAGGTACACTGGCCCCATCCTCACTGCCAGGTGTTTGTTGGTCCGTGACGGACCCCCTGATCACTGTTGCCACATCATTGATTACCCCTTTCCGTGCCACTATCCGCTGGCCCCGATCGGCATGATGCTCCACCAGCGGTACTCCAACCGTACCATTCCTCCCACCGTCCTCCACCATTGCGTCAATCACTTTCGCCACCGTCCCATTCAGGTCCGGTGGTTTGTTCTGTTGCTGGGTCGCTTCACTGCCACCTCCACCCACCACTAACAGCGCACCAACAATGCACACGTACACCAGTGCTGCGTGCATCGTGCGGAAGCTTTACGTCGTATAGGGGGACTCTGGAACAGCCGCGCTGCGCTATTGAACTCTCTACTGGGACGAAACACCGCAACACTGTCCCTACTTCATCGCTAGCAATCACCGCAATAGCTCGGAGCTTTATTGTACTGGATGTGCGCGGCGGGTGAGATTCGCGAAAAGTTTGCCGTAGATTAGTTTCTTTGCATACTGCCCCCTAGCAAAACAAATGCACCAATGGGCTGTATCCCACCCAAAACCCTGCAGCAGCAGTGAGTGCTGTCACGGTGTTCGTTTGCTTTTGTTTGTTTTGACAACATTAGAGTTGCTGCACACGGCGCGCGAATTTTGCGCCGCAAATCTTGGCCGAGAAGGTACCTCGGTACGGCACAAGGTGTATGGATATAGGAGGTAGAGTTGTTTAGAGCAAATTGACATTTCTCAATCTGACATAACAGTTCCGTGGTCATCGAGGGGAAGGGAATTAAGAAGAGTGATAGAAGCGCCGGTGGTGGTATCGCTTGCGATTTTTTGACGAAAAATGCAACCAAATATCTTCAAAAGGTAAAAGACTCGAGAAAGCCCCCCCCCTAGAATCTTTTGTGTGCAGCGCTGTGGCCTGTCATTTTTATTGCACAGTGGGATTTCTGTATGGTCATAACTCGTTTGATATAAACATTGGGTGAAAGACTCGAGAAGCACCCCCCCCCCCCCCTGACAAAATTTGTTCGTCACTATACGTTTTACGCCTAACAGTATGCAAACCGCAGTACACGTTGCGAATGCTTCACAGTATGCTTTCAGTGTTGTCAAAAATGATTGAATAAAGTCGAATGAAATATTGCTTATTATTCGATTAAATCTCCCTCCCTCTATCCTGATCATTTATATTGGCTTACAGGAGCTACGTTACAATTTTTGGCCACGCTAGGAGTGACCACTCAGGCTTACAACATTACGGTGTTCCCGGACTGTAACGGAACATTGGTTCGATGGATACTTGTTAACGGGCATAGATATTCAGAAAAGGAGGAAAAATAAGTATAATAACATTTCAAATCACTTGTATCGCAATGTGATGCGCAATCACAATGTATATTATCATGCTCTACTCGTTGTCCAGTAACAGTATTAGGGAACAATGCACAATGTTTATATGAAACGAGTTATGACCATACAAAAATCCCACTGTGCAATAAAAATGACAGGCCACAGTGCTGCACACAAAAGAGTCTAGGGGGGGCCTTCTCGAGTCTTTTACCGAATTCGCTAATCGGAAAATTAGTTAGACTCGCCTCTTGATCTCTCTCTCTCTCTCTTCTTGGCCTAACGACCTCTTAGGTAATGCCTGCCATTCCTAGCTTACTAGACTGAATGATACCACGAAGTTGGATAATCAGTCCTCACTACGGGTGAACGACCTAGATGAGATTAGATCCGGTCCAACCGTGTGATTCCACCTCTCGTTATGGCCTTCAATAATTTATGCAGAATCCGGTCCGGAGATTGGTTTCTGAGGACCCTGCACATCAATTTGTTGCATCTCTATAAAGGGACATTGAAATTTCATATGAAAGTGAAGTTATGCGTACATTACAGATTCATTCACTTTCACTACAAATACACACACCTGGAAGAATTCTTATCATATCCTGATCCTGTTTATGTATGATGCTGTTAACGCGGCAACCTTTAAATTGCGGCGCGATAATCTCGAAACATGTAAAAGCAATGTTACTGACACGTGCCTGTGTGCGTGCGTATTTGCGTACGTCAAATGTAACTTGCGCACGGACCATACGCATATGTCTGTTCTCAGTCTAAATAGACGAACACGCTTCTGTTTTCAACTCACCAAACGGTCAATCGAGCGCTTTTCTTTCTCGCCTTCTATAAATCATTTATTTTATCAAACAACGGTATAAAATCCGCCACACTATCGGCGTAATAGTCCGGTTCCTGTAGTGTGTTGGTCGCACGCACCATCTGTTCCTTCGTCGTACCACCGGACAGGACGAGCAATTTCTGAAATCCACACAACGATCCGAACGCCATATCTTGCTCGAGCATATCGCCCACCAGCAATGTGCGGCCTGGTTGGTCTAATCCGTACTCCTGCACGACACCGGAGCGCAGATGGTACCCAGGTTTACCAAGCAATATCGCACGCCTACCAACCGCTTGCTCCAACATCTCCACAAACCAGCCCGGTCCGACAATGTCGCAACCGTCCCGTACATGGATCGTCTTGTCAGACGCACCGGCTATCAGCAAACAATCGTCGCTCCGCTTCAAGTACATCTCCGCCCTCATCAACTTCGGATAGTTGACGTTAAAGTCGATGTCTACGACGACTGCCCGCACCGGTGCGTCATCGTGCACGGTGGCAATGATCTGATGGAATGACTCCGGTAACGGTTGCGTAGGGCCATCGATTAGCTGAAAGCCTGCCTGCCGTAAGGTGGCTTTGAAGTTCTCCGTACCGAGACAGTAGATTAAACCTTGGAACTGTCGAGCCTGCAGATACTGTACGATGGAGCGAGCCGGATGTATAATGTCCACTTCCTCGGCATCATATCCCAACCCTAGCAGCTGCTGTCGGTAGCTCGCAAACGGCCGGACACTATTGTTGGTGATGAACTTGATGCGCTTACCGAGCTCTCGAAAGAGCTGAAGCGCCATATTGGCACCCTGGATCGGTTCAAACACGGTCCAGAGAACTCCTTTTGAATGGAAAAGTTTTAGAAAAAAGCACTGTGAATTACTACTTTTGATAAGAAGCTCACTCCTAACCAAGATTACCATCACAGTCGAATAGTACGGTGTCGAAGGAATCAAGAAACTTCTTAGCTTTCCTCGTTGAAAGATGCAACAAATGGCTACCCTTATAATCCGCCATAGTTCCTACAGATGAGTACGATCTTAACTAACGGTGCCGCACTCACTGGAACCTCTATTTGTAGCCGATTGAACACTAATCAACCTTCATCTGCCCATTAATCTACCCTGATTGAGAAACCGCGACCACGGTTAGGATATTAAATTTCAATCTACAACTTCGCCAATCACCCTAGCGGTGTGTTGTGAGTTCGGAATTCTCGGTATTAATCGTTACAAGTTGGGGGGCGTTTTTCATCAATTATTTACACATATTTAATTTGATATTTAATTTGAGGCGGTCCGATGGCCGAGGCGATAATGGCGCCGGTCTTCATACGGCAGGACCAGGTTTCAAATCTCACCCAAACCGCCTCCCCGTACGTAGGGCTGACTACTTTGCTATGGGTAAAATTCAGTCACAGAAAGCCAGAAATGGCAGGCCGAGACCTCTCGAGGTTGTAGTACCAAGGAAGAAGAAGAATTTGTTCCTTAAAATTTTTACACTTGTATGAAGACATGATGTAAACAGGATGTAAAGAGGCATTGCACGTACGTAAGCACGTGCCCGTGGTGAGTTAGGCGCTTTCGTTAGGAGGTCTGAATCGGAGGTTAAGCAGCAGTATAGAGCGAAAAGAACCGTGCGTTAGGTAACAGGCGGCTGCCCATTACCTTGTTCCGTGTGCGTAATTTGATCGTTTTTGATGGGATGCGGATTGTGGCCTATACCCGCGACGTCACTATACCGTACGCTTCGTACGGTTCACAGTCATCGGTCTGCATTCGCAGCGGATACTCATTGTCGTCTGCGATCGAACCATAGTTTAGCTTCTCATCGTCCGGGCTACTGTCCTCGGACGCTAGGTACCCGTTTTGGGTATACGCACCCGGACCGGGCGTTCCACATCCACCGGCACCGTTTCGCATCTTCAACTTTTCCTGCTCGATGATGTACTCGTTCGTGAGGTACTGTTCCCGCTTGATCTGATCTTGCAGCCGGGTTGGTACGTCGGGTATTGCCCACGCCACCACTATCTGCACAAAGCTCACCAGATTCTGATAGATAACGACAAACGTAAGCCGGATGGCTAGGATCTGCCAGTAGATCGATGGACGCTTGTACGGACGGTGATCGTCCGGTGGATTACGATACTCCGAATACCGGCAGATGGTAATATTCGAGAAGGTGCTATTTTCTGGTGCTGCGTTTGCTTCGAAATGCGACACGTTAAAGTAGGCAAGCGTATGGTTAACGAAACCCTCATCCGTACCGGTCGGATTAACTACGTTCATATACATTAGCCGTGGGATAAAGTTGGAGGAAAATGCTATGATAAAGGCCTGGAACGGAAAGCGAAACGAGCATTAATTCGGCTGTCAGGCGTGAGTCACTTCCTGGAAAACTTACACTCGATATGACGGCAACCTTGCCAACCACGTGCATAATGTTATACCAGATGCCCAGATCACGAACCCGCTGCGGTACGGCACGTTTGTAGTAGAGTAGGAACTTTTTCGCATCCAGCCGCGTTTCGAACACGTTGTTCAGCAACGCAAAGAACGGTGCCAGCGGGAACGCCACTACGAAGATCGTGATGAAACCGTACTGTATAACTGCAAGTATAGAGCGGGAAGTAGTCAGTAAGATTCAGTATTCCTGCACAAATTCGCCACTCCACGCTTACCCATCTTCAAGTACTCGTTGAACAAACTCCGATCGTGCCAGTTAATGAGATTGAAATCTTTGGTCCACTGATTGCAGCAGATCAACCGCTCACCATTCTCGTTGCTTGCCGCCTCAATACCGAGCACGCTCCGGAACTCTTTAAACTTCTGCACCAGAAACGGTATCAGAATTTCCGTAATCGCTCCAATCGCCTGCTTACCGACCATTATGATGGCGAGCTGTATGCACAGCTCCATCAAGCAACCGCCCGGGCTACACTCTTCCTGCCGCAGGTTCAGTATCCGGTTGTACTTGGCCGGATAGCCCGGGAACTTACCCTTCATGAACGCGATGTAAAAGATGGAGCTGTAGTAGTTGACAAACTCAAACAGGTAGATCTTCAGGTTGAGGCTTTCGTTGTACTCGGTCTGTGTGCGCCGATACTCGACGTTCGTCATGTACTCCGCTACGTACTGATAGGCGTAGGTGAGTGCGGTCGAGGCGAGCAGATTGATGGCGGCGGTCGTCGCGGGAAAGATGATCAGCTTGCCCGACACTGATCCACCATCGCCGTATATATTTTTCGAGGTCATAAGTGACATCCGGTAGACTACGATACCGAAGACAGCGGCTATAGTAAGTAAAATCTGTTAGAAAAAAAAAACAGAAAAGGCTTAGTATTAGTTAGTTAGTTAGTTAGTTACAGTGGCGAAGATTACGTACAAATAGGAAAATCACAGAGTAACTGTAAAGGAAGCTAGGGAACTTTTTCGTCCAGAACGGTGGCGACGGTTCCTGCGCGCCGGTGGCAATGTTAAACATCATCTTTTTGATATTCTTCAACCGAGACAGATACTGAGGGCGCGGTGGCTCTGCCAGCGAGCAGTACTCAGTAATACCCCAACGATGCTGGATCCGTGACGAATATCGTTTCCACATCTCTAGGTAAAGCGTAGCTATAGTGGTGAATGGGGGAAAAAATGAGAAAGCAAACCATTAGAATTGGTGCTCAGTTTTTTAACAAGTTGGTGAGCTTACCCCAAACGGACATAAATATAGAAAACACGATCGTCATTTCGTTGTCGAAGATGTGCGCCAGCTTGGAGATGGTGCAGGTCGTCTTCAGGTACCAATAATCGCAGTACTTGTCGCACTGTGGGCACATGATGGTCGCGTTATCACCGCAGATCTCCTGGCTGATCCGATTGGCCGGGTACGTAAGCAGCCCATAGAAGAAACATATCAACCCCACAATCGACGCAGGTATTAGCATGTGCGTGTAGAACCCGAGCCACGCAAAGTACATCGCTATCTTCACCCCGAAGTACTCCTTAATGTGATCCAGCGGCTGATGCTTGATCCACTTGCTAATCGATGCCCACTCCTCCAGCAGCAGCGCTCGCTGACAGCTCGACTTCAAATCCGTACACCCGTCGTGCAGTGGGTACGCATCCAGATACACCTGATCCTCCATTAGCCGCCGGATGCCGATATCCTTCTTCTCGTCTACCGCCTCACTAAAGTACGTACGCTCCAGTATAAAGTGAGCCACCGCAATCCGTATGCTGGGCGTGAAGAAGTTTGGCTCCTTGTCATTGAACAGGTACGGTTTGTCGCGCGAATACTCGTACATCAGCCTATACTCGGGCGGTGCAAACTTTTGCCGATCGATAATGACAAAATTAAAGAGTGGCCGGCGGAACAACCGTACCAGTGTGCTCTGGATGCTAAAGTCGCGCATTATGATCTTGTCCTGATTGTCCAGCTTTTTCATCGGCATCTGCATCTTCATGATCTCGCAGTAGTGGGAGAGTACCTGCTCCGGGACGTGGATCTTGACGAAATGGATCCGTTGACAGTTTTCCGTCTCGATCTGTAGACCTTCATTTTCGAGATTTCGTTGGTAGATGGCGCGCTTCTGTTTCGCTTCCGCGTTTTCATCTTCACCGTTGAATGCGAGCACATAGTCTACGATGCGCCGCTGGTCCTGGAAGTACTTCCACGTCTGTAGCGGGTGTTTCGGTGGGAGTAGAGAAAGGAAACGTACATGTTAGTATAGGACAGCACACGATCACTAAAATTGAGTTACCTCCAGACTGTGTTAGTATATTAAGAGAGTGTAATCTATAGATCGCCATTTGTAAGGGTATGTTAACTGCGTAAAATTCCTGAGCAATGACGTTTGGTTAACAACGCCTCATATTAATACAAGCAAAGGAAAAAAAAAGTTACTACTGTATTTTGAAGTTCTTCCAAGTTCCCCATGCAGTTAGAGCTGGATCTAGAGCTCATTGCATTGAGCAGTCTAGCGTGTCCTCAGTGTCCACCAATGAGACGATAACACTTAGGTCTTGTGTTCATAAATCAGCAGTTTCGTACTTCGTTACGCTTTAGTGGCAACTTCAAGCAATAAAATATGCAACAGAAACAACAACACGCTAGTTCGAGCAGCATGTCTCTATAAAGCCCCATTGATGGTCTGCCATACCGAACGGATGTTCTGCTTAACGCGTTCTCAACCTACCGATGTCCGCTTCGTTCTCTAGCAATGGAATGGCAGATAAGGACTTTGCACGTCTGTGTCGTGCGTATTTCGTTTTAATCTCTCTCTCTCTCCCTCTCTCTATCTCTTTAGCGAGATAAACCCACAACACCGTGAACTGAAATCCTCATCTCGAGAACGAGAACACTCTCGCACAGTTTCTGTGGAAGCTGACATTTTGCGCTGACCGTGTGTCCGAAATCTGTCCGCCGCGTGTTGATCTTCGGTTGATGGAAGCAGGGAAAACGCACATTTTAGCATATTGCAACTGCCAGCAAAACGTCCAACATCAAGAAATCTTCACTGGCACACACACACACAAACAAACAAACACACACATAAACAGGCGGACGCGATGAATGATCGAGGAAGGTTTCACCGGATGGGTTTGGGTTGGAGATGGTTTCTAAAAATAAGCCAAAGCTGTCCCCACGCCAATACTGCCGGGGACAGAGTTTGTAGTTGCCATACCCCACCACAATTGCCGTGTACCCGGCGACAGGTTCTGCACATTGCACACTATCTGCCGGACACCTTCAACTACTGTTGCTTCCTGCCGGCCGCTCCGGAGCGTTCGCCTTTCCGCCGAGGTTTCCGCAGGTTTCTTCTGGAGCAGCTTCCTCAGCACCTGCTCAAGCACGTACTCCTTGCGTGGTTCCCGCGTTCAACTGTAGCACCATGCCAGACAGCCACAATGATCCCAGCAGCGCAGCACCACAAACGGGATGGATCATATTGTGTATTGGATGTAGGGTTTCATTTACTCTTCCTGGGTGTGAGGTTTTTTGTTGTTGCTTCTATACGCAGTAAAAACCTTTCGCGAAACGTTTGTGCACGGCTGTCAAAATTTCGCCCAACGGCTCAGGCCCGCGCGTACGCTGGCAAATCTTGACATTGTGAGCGTGAATGCTCTGTTTCTATTTTACGATCAGCGTCAGTCTGCCAACAAGGGTACCGAATTAAAAAAGACGAGGTTGAGAAGCTCACCCCATCGAGCTATCGAAACGACTACGACTGCTACCACGCGATCCGGTGCGTTCGATCAGTGCCGTTTAAATTCAGGTTGGGACAATCCCGCCAAGGGTGGTAAAGTACCCATACCGTCATTGCGTGCACGTTGTCGTCACCATCTGACTCATTGAGCACAACGTGTGCATCAACACAGTTTTGCAAATCAATTACTCTAGCAATATCGCAAGCCTCATTTAGCCTACCGTCAGACCTCTTCAGGACAGAATAATGGAGTTTATCACACCTGCAAGGCTTTTTTCGTACTTGGTTGGTTGAGGATGCTGGCAACCGAAGGTGATCCATATGCTGCGTAGGCAGCAGAAGTGCTAATTAGCCGTACGATCATGGTTGACGGACGTTTGCTGGTGGATATTGTTGTACCGAAAGCAGCGGGTGTTTGATAGTAGCGTCTTAGTAGGCCAGCAGGTAGTTAGAGCAGATTAGTGCAAAACCCTCGCCACATTTTTAGCTCTAGTAGTGTCTCACGCACAGAAATCAAAACCTATCACATCCTTGCACAGTATCACTGAGGCACATCAGGGACAGCTGTCAATGATGTACTGACACCTGTTTTTTTCTTCTTTACATCCTAATTAGCTCCAACTGTCAAGCCCGACGTGATTCGATCTGTCTTCAACCATCGGGATGCTTACATCCGGAAGCTAGCTAATCACACAGTCCTGCAGTCCGAGAATTCATCCCAAACAAGGACTTGTCTACTGTACCAACCCCACCTGTCCACTAAAAACACCTGCATCCTCACATGGGTTCTGTTCGCCGGCGGTCCTGCTGTCGGTAGGACGATCGGGTCCGGATCGGTGATGTGTGGTTGCTCTACGGCCTTCGCGTCCGGCAGATTCTCGGCCACCGTCGTCGACGTCACCACGGTGGTTTCCGTGGTCGCTGCAAGATCACTTTCGGTCACCATCACTGTACGGGTGAACAGAAACGATATGTAGCGCTCGCACCAGTGACCGACCGTACCACACTCAGGCAGCAACACTCCGGAATCTGCTACGCTCAGCACTGGGATGTGAGCAGCGTGCAAACAACCTTACACCGCGCCATGGAAGCGACAGGCAACCGGCAGGAGCCGGAGGGCGAGTCGGTCTCGGAAGCGTGTTGGGAATAGAGCCGCCGCGTTTTTGCTTATTTTTGACACCACAACCCCGTCAACCACACACCCCCGGACAAGTTGCGTTTGTCCTTGAATTGAAATTTTCTTAATATCATGGCCTTGCCATAATCTCTTACAAAATCCCATGCGCTCTCCCGCACGGACACACGAGACTCTTGCTCTTTCTCCGACGGGCGCCACATGGTTGGGTAAGATGCTGTGTGCCGTATCATCTCGCTTCAACCGACTGTGTGTGTGTGTGTGTGTGTGTGTGTGATTTTGTATACTGCTAGACACGGGAAGAGATGGGCGAGAGAAAGAGAGAGAGAGCGAGAGAGAGAGAGAGAGAGAGAGAGAGAGAGAGATTGAACTGTTTCGTATCAGCAGGATGGTGGAGTCGAGCAAAGCAAATCCTACACACTTTCTCCAGGGAATGTAGGGAGTGTGCGTGCTTGGGATCATCAGTAGCGGAGGAATCGTGTCCGATTAATGGATGAATCCTGCCAGCTAGACGTTAGCGTTAACGGCTTGTTTGACACAGTGTGTGAGCCAACCAGCGCTGTGTGAATCGACGCCAACTTGCCGCGGAGCAAGACACGTCGAATAGGTGTGGATTGTTGCCAAATTGCAATCGCAAACAGTATGACCTTTTGCTGTGCTTGTTGTTGGCTGTGATTCTGGACATTATGGCGGCGTAGGTGTGTGTGTGTGTGCGTGTGTGTTAAAATGAAGTTGTTCCTTCTAGGTTAGATGATTAGAACGAGCTAGGGAGTAGAAAGTGAGTTAAAGTAGTAAAAATTTAGGACGGACAGTGTTGAAGCCAAATTAAAGATTAAACATCTGTGTGTGCCTTCAGCTTTAAGGTTACCAGGTTATACAGAGAGAAGTAGAGAGAGAGAGAGAGGGATTCAGGGACAAGAAAGATAACACAGCAGAGCAGTGATAGCTAGAACGCCACTAAACAGAAGCCGAAGCCCGCCATACACCGCTTAGAAGAGTTGATTAAAATGTAATAATGATACGTTTACCCTAGACTTCCACAGCGTATAGGTAACTATCTGTTTGGTACTGTCATGCTCAGAACCGTGCTGATAATCATTACGATAAGGGAGGTAGGTAGAGTAACTAGTAGTGCTAGGCACCTTTTCGTTGTACTCGGTGCTGAGGACGGTCGGCTTCAGGATGCCGCTGATGAAACCCTTCGCACCGTTGTTCGCACCGGCCGGCCGCGGTACGTACGGCAAGTTGGTGAGCCCACCGTTCGAGCGCGAATCTTGCAGCAGTGCTTCGGTCGTTAGCCGCAGGGCTGCACCATCCTCACCGCCAGCACGTCGATCCGTACCGGAACCACTGCCCGAATCGACCGACCCGAACCGGACGTCCTCCGCCGAATGGTACACGGTTTGGCGGGAAAGGTGCAGCGATTTGCGGTTCGTTGCGTCGGAGTACACGGACACCGCATCGAGATAGATGCTGTCCCGCTCGTCCATACCGCCGTCCGGTGCGTCCGTACTATCGTCTCCGTCACCGAAGTCACTGTCCCCGTACCGGGGCCCGCAAACAGACGCTGGCTGCCGCAGACGGTCTTGGTCGGCAGGATAGCAGGTAGTACGGTTCCAGGTCCCGGTTGGCTCTATCACATCACGAAAGTCGCTCAGATCGTACAGCACATCGTAGCACTCGTCCCGGTGGTGATATTCGCTGGGTTCGTCCGGTTCGTCACTGTCCTGGTAGCTTACTGGAGTGAAGTCATCACCGCCACACCGGAACCGGAAACGAAAGCAAACAAACAGAGAGAGAAAGAAACAATGGATAACCAACTTCAATTGGTAGCTGCTGTCAGCTGTTAAGCGGTTGGGGGCGCAATCGTGGATAACTATCATTTCGAAACTATATTAGCGTTTTCCAACCCTCGTTACGCATTACCATACGTACGTACCTCGCCTGTACATGTTGCCAACGGGTTAGTAGTTCGCGTTAGTCAGCACAATTTATCTCTCTATGTATATATGTGCGTATCTGGCACAGGGTAATGCAACTAATCTCAACCTATCGCACCTAGTCTAATCAAGGGCCCCTACCCGTTTATCTATGCACACGGTTATGCACGGTAGAGCCGTAGTACGGACGGTCGACGGATATCAGCAGCTGTGTGCCATAGCTAATCGATTGATAAAACGTGTGCATGGAAAAAAGCGATTACATGCTGATGATATCCAAAACAGAACTCTCTTTCTCCGCAGTCTTCAAGAAAAGCTAGAATTGCACTAAGCTTGCCGTTGCTAATTCTCCCGAGTCTGCAAGAATGGCTCGGCAGAGCAGTGACCATTCTCTATCCACTCCGGACACAACCACGCACGGCCAGTTCCGGTGTCCAGAGACTTCAAGCAATTAAACGGGCTAATGTCCGGATGTACTCCAGACTGACTTCCTGTGCACACTGTTCACTGGTTTTCTCGTTCTCTCTCTCTCTCTCTCTCTAATACGCACTACACCAGCAACACATTCGCTGGAGCTTTTGGACGACCGATTCCAGCTTAGGGGGTGTTGCAATTTTCTCCGCCAGCAACACAGTGCCTAGGGTACTACCACCAAAAAACACGACACGCTCGCGAGGTTGCCTGCGATCATCGACTAACGCGTAGATGCCGATTAAATTTCCCTACTGCCCTTTTCCTGCCATGTTTGTTTATTGTTTCATTCAGCTATGTACGCTCGTGAATTGATGTACTTGTGTGTGTGCGTACTGTGTGCCCACCAGCCTTGATGCCCTCCCAACCGTAGGGGATGGTAGATGATTTCGGGCAGTACCTTTATAACATACGCTTTGCGTGGCTAGCTGTGTTGTTGTACGTGTTGTTCCCGTTTGTTTTTCTCCCCCCATTTGCAATATTCATCATTCATCAAACATCGTTCGTTTGCAAGACGAGGGTTGCCATCGGGTTGCATTTACAGTCGATTGTGTTCCCAAAACCGGCACGGTAAACCTCCATTTCCGCCCGTGCGCCTCCGTCAGGCAAAAATTGCGCGAAAATGTGTACGAACCTACAACAACTACTACGCCAGAACCATACACCCCGCACCACATGGTAGCAAGGTATTTTCCGTGGTGCACCGCAACCACATGGACGATTAATTCCTCGCATTCCAGCGGATCCCTAATGGCGGGAAATCAAAGCCATGTCTTTCGCATGGTCTAGACGAGGACCAATAATGGCTGCTAGCGCACAAGGATGAGGGAGATAATGCTAGACGGTAACAAAACAAACAGCTTGTAGCTAGTTAAGGCGAAGAAAAAATTCGCGACTTTGCTGTGTTCACCCGGTTATGCCATGCTGGTTGCAATTGAAGCATGTGCATCAAAAACTCTCTCTCTCACACACACACACACACACACACACATATGTATTGCAGAGGCTCGTTACGAACGCATACTCTCGAAATAGGGAGCACAACAAAACAACGGCCAGAAGGGCATCAAAGCCAGCTCCATCAAAAATGGTTCATTCGCTCCGCGGTATTTGAGCAGTAGGGGGTGATGTGCTGTTGCAGCTCATAACCTTCAAAACAGTCTAACCTGAAGGGGGAAAGGAAAGGGGCGGGACAGTGTCAGCTGGAGGTGTCACAGGGGTGAGCAAACCGGAATGTGATCAGGTCAAACCAGGTATGCCTAATAATTGGATCAAAGTTCTCAAACGACTCCTGTTGGAGATGTCCGAGATATCTGGATGAAGGTTCAGATTCCAAGTAGTATCTTCTTTCCCTAGGTACTCGCAAACTTCTCACAGAAAACAAGACACTCAATCACCGTTGTGCATGAACAGGATCAGAGCATGCACAGGGATGTTGTGATGTCTGTGATGTGCAGTAGCAAGTCGCTGTACATGCAACGCCCTTATCTGGACATTGCAAATATGTTTAGTTTACGCTTCGGAGGATTTGAAATCCAAACATTTGTAGTTACGTAGATAGTGCTTCTAAACACAACTATGTAAGACTCTCGCATTCTGCGAGATAACATGGAGTTTACAGGAAGAAAGCAAATAGCGAATTCTTCTCGCACTTAGAATCGTTCACGCGAGAAGAAGTATCAGTACACTCGTGTTGTGGCTTGGCATTCAAATCTGATTTCAATATTCCGCTCATCGGAGCTCATCGAAGTATTATTAGGTCATCGGGAAATGGAGGAAAAATGTGATCCTACCGTATGAGTTCCACTTCAGAAGGTCCCCAAATTTCATCTTGAAGATGAAGCGCTGCTATACCCTGCGCCAAACCGAACTCCGAATTTGGAACGCGAACCAGAGGATCGCCCCGTCCCGCCCGTCGGCCTCAATTGCCGAATCACGGGCGAAGAACGAAAGAGTAAAAATGATGGCCATCAAGGCAGGCAGTACTGTTCGCTCGCACCGGGTAGTTGCGATTTTGCGCAGCTTTTGGAGCCCCATGTGGAATCGGGGAAGACGAATGCGATGAATCCGGACCCGGTGTGTAATCAATAACGGGAAGGTGCTAACGGGGAGCGGATGAATTGAAGTGCCAAATTGGAGCTAAATTCAATGTAGCAAATCAAAATTCAATTCTCTCTGCATCAGTATGCGCTATCTAGAGGAACCTCTCGCCAGGGTTATTATATGCCGAGACACGGGTAGAGGTAGGACACAAAATGGCGAATCATTCAATTTTGGAACCGTTCTAACCCTCGGAGTTCGCGGCTTTCCGGTGTTGTGCTTGTTGCATGAGTTAGGTCACCATTTGATAGTTGATGACCGGTGCCTGTATAGTATTATTCGCGACGAGGGTTGTAGCCGTGTGTGTGTCTGTGTGATGTCCAAGCGGAGATGTGCTTTGTGTAAACTCACCAGGGAATGGGGGTATTTATTTTATGGTGGGTTTATTTTTTCGCGAACCCCCTATGACTCTGGGTAATATATCCAGTGTCCCTCCGGTCTTGATGCATCTGTGCGTTGAATTCTCGCTAGATACACACATTAACTTAATGAGAAAAACGATGAGAAATCAGCGAACGGGTGACATCATCACTGACACGGGTACCGGAGATCTTGACTAAGCGCACATTGACGTACGCAAATTTTTGGTATATCTACAGTCTTTGCTGGAAATTCTTCCGGATTCTGATTCACATCCAACAACGGAACGTGCCGTCACCACTGATGGTGCGCTAAGGCGCTTCGCTATCTTTATTACAATTGCAAAAGGAACCATCTACTTCCGGCAAAAAAGGTGTTGCGGGAAAACTGGACTTGACATACCTGGGGTGGTGGACGGCGCTAAACTCTAATTGCACGTCCGTATCTTGGCCGAATTGTTGATTGATGGAGGTCGCCGCTTCTGGGACACGGTGCAGTCAGGTCTTTTCCCTATATCTTCTGTATGTAAACACTCATTCACACACACACACAGTCACACGCACCAAATCACTGTTTTTACACCGCCCGGAAGATAAGTTAGCAGCCAGTGCACTACTTTCCCGCGATAAGGCACAAAACGTTAGCAGATAACGTTCCGCGGGTGTGTGATGATTATCTGCGAGCTGGCAGTTGATAGGCGGCCACCGTATCTACGACGCTTCGGCAAGATGTATATCGCAGTGGCAGCCTAGCCGCGCACGAGAACAGTCATCTGTTGACGGCCTCGAATGAAACGTCACGCGAAAGGAGCGCATTCCAGTTTGGTCCGGTTTTTTTGTGTGAGCCGGTGTGTGCGTACGTGCGCAGGGTGCGTCAGTAGTGGTGGTTGGAAATACACACATAACACACACACACACACACACCGACGGAAGTATCGGCGGGTTTCCAGTTTCAGAAATGAGTTTTACCCTACCAACATTCGGTACGTGAATTTGCGCTCACGTGGACGATTGGTATTGACTAGGCCTGTTGCGTGGCCATTTAACTCGAATGTAAACACAATTTCGATTGGTGTGCGAAAGGCAAAACAAACGAGGCCGTAATACGTGCCGCATTATTGTAAATAATTCCGACACGGAATGGTTGACAAGGGTTGATTCGTGTTTAAATCGTGTTAGAATATCGCAACAAGTGGGCAAAACGGTTGTTGTAGGAAAAGATCACGAATTATTGGTGTTTTCGCAGATAATACGCTTGCAATGCTTGTTTTATTGTTTAGAATTTATGATTTCGAGATAATCATTACAATTCGGAGGATTAAAACATATCGATCCATTTGTATCTCCGACATCGTTTTCGCAGTAATTGTAGATAAATGAAGAATCAAACAATGATATGCTCAGATTTTTGTTGCTTTTTATTCATACCAGCAGAAACGTCCAACATTCACAAAGCGTTTTCCCCCTTTAGCAGTAATAGTGAAGATTTCGTTTAAAAATAATTTCTAAAAGAGAGGAACAATTCAACTACAGAGCAAGAATTAGTATATTTATCGGCTTTGGGTTTAACAATAAACATAGAATCCGTTTTTACGCACACTGAAACTAAAATTGCTATCCATATGTGAATTTTAATAACGAACATATTTGAATTTGCACGTCCAGCGCCACGCGCCCAGCTTCACCCCTTTATACCCGGCATTATAAACACACCGTCATAAACAAACGTCATCAGAATGTCAGCTGTAGTTGCTGAAACGGGAGAAAAAAAAATAAACAAAACATTCGAAAGAATTTGCCTTTTACCACCAGTCCTACCCTACCGAGCGGTAATTTCGCGGACAAATTGTACCGGGCATGCCGACTGCCACCGGTTGGACGTTTCAAAGCTTACCACCGATCAACCAAACCATCCAGTAAATTCACATTCAACCTTCTTTGCCGTGCTACACGGAGGTGTAAGTGTGTTGGGCCAAATTTGCCAGAGAAGGCGGATTGTGAAATTCTTTCTAGAGCGTAAGTACAAAACGTTTCTCTGCAAGAACAAGCGTTCTATCCCACTATCTATCTATCATTCTATTTTCTCTTCCAAAAGGTTTCCAAGATCCAATTGCAAGCAATGCAGAAGATAAAAATGTTTGTATCGCGCAATCTGGTCACGATCGTGATGGTACCGTCGCTGATCGGGTTGCACTGGGCCTGGGATTCGCTGCAGCACAACAAAGCGCTCGTGTCCGACTACGAGCGCAAAGATTTGCCGGTTGTCATTGTAAGTTACATTACCCCGGGGCCGAGGAGTTTTCTTTTGCGTACCGCAAAAAATTACTGTTCGCTGTTATACTTCCAAATTACAGGCAGCGAAAGCATTGTGGCAGCGTATGACGAATAGCCAAAAGGAATCGAACGAACAGCAGGATAAATCGCAGTAGCAGCGAAGCGTTTGCTGCTGGCTGACTGGACAACTGTTTGTTAATGATTCTTTTCTTTCTCGTGCATTGCATTGTAATAGAAGATGCCATGTATAGAATAGAGGCATGCATAAGGATATATAAAAACACTTGGTAGCGTTTAAACGTGGATTTTTTTTTTTCTTTGCCTGACATGGGATTCATAATGCTTGGCGGGTTTTATGCAACATTTTTGCGTTTTGCCATGACAAACAACAAACCCCCCACACGCACACACACCTACACACTTGTGTAGCCGGAGCTGTCAAAATCAGCTGTCAAGGTTGAGGAAGCAGCAGCAGCAAACCGCGGCCGGACGATTGGAACGGATCGCGCTCGGCACACAACGACGGTAGGACGGGTTCTATTTACATTTTCCGCGACCAGCGTGCACACATTCGCATCGCCCAACACCGACCAACGAAATCATAATTCCGGCGTAGAGTCCGCCGTATGTGTATGCGTGTTGTTTACTGTTTTTCTTCTGGCGGGCACACTCCTGTGATCATCCTGGCTGAGCTGTAGCAGACAGGTCCACAAACGGTCCCGCAACGGACGGTCGGTTGTTGCTGACAAAATCCCCACTATTTGCGCATCAATTGATCATCAACAACAACGAATCTGCAAACACCCACCACCCATCCCAGCCACAAGGTTACGTGTGTGAGGTGGGTGCGAGCAGCAACCCAGCACTGTACTGTAGGTCATCGAAAGCGGTCCCAATCCCTGGAGGGGGGTGTAATGTGGGTTTAGAGCTGTGCGACTGTGTGTGTGTGTGTCCGCTGATAACAACATAGGCAACGTGTGTGCCGTGTCCCAACCACCATTAGAGTGTGTCAAGTGCCCGGCGTTGATACCAGCATCCCAACATCGGAGCGCGGGCGCGGAATTCCACCGTGCAATTCTTCCGCTTTCTTCACGGCGAAGCACTTTTCCGCATTACCCCCCGTGTTGGCACGGCGGTAAAGGTTGGCCGGCTACATAGGTGCGTATATGTTAATAAGAAAAACCCCGATTGTCCAAAGGGCGCTTCTTTGCTTTTGTAACGCTTACTAATGCTGCTTTCTAGTTTTATTACACCGTTTTTTTTTTGCACGCTACTGACTACACTACCAATGGCTTTATGTAATCAACGATTTGCGGCCTCGAAAAGCAGGGCGAACAAGTACGTGAGTGAGTGGGTGCCTTTTTGCATGAAAATCGAGACAGAACATCGGCCAATTCGACGATTTTTCGTACGGATATTTTGCCTCCGTTTTCCGGATCGGATTACGCCAGAAGGAAGAATAGCGATCCTGGGATATGGATCGGTGGAGACGATCTTGTTCCCTGTTGTGGAAGGATGTGTTTTTTTTATGCGGAATATGATCAAACTCGGTTCGGTTGTGTTTACCAGCCACGATGAGCATAATTCTTTATTATTTGGTGCTATTAATAGCGTGTCGCGTATATGTGGGGAATGTACTCGCCACACACACACATACACGTATCGTGTTAGTTTCGCGTGGCTGGAGAAAACAACAACGTAACGTTGCCGCTGTTCAGCCGTTTTTGTCGGATTTATGCAGCGAACCCACTGATGCGTTTAAAAAAATATATTCCGCCTAAAGTTACATCCATACGTTGTGTTTGTGTTTATATGTTCACGAACAAACACACACACACGTTTGAAAGATGTTGACTGGTCAGGTTGAGGAGGAAATGGAATTTGACCTTCGCCGATTGACGCGACACGGTTACGACGAGCGTTCCGCGGTATCGTAATCTGCGTTGACGAAATATGACCGTTACCCCTAGTGTTAACGTCTCGGGCCTACTCATCCCACCCCGAAAGACACACACACACACACACGCTTGCACGCACGCACGTGCAATGTGGAAACCCTTCAGCTGAGAGCAAGGGCGGCGCGAACACGGAGTGTATCTTTGTTGGCATCAGGGTCGCGAGGCCATTGGCTTTGGATGTTTTTTTCTGTCCCCCGTATAGTAAACAGCACATGGCCTCAATCCGGTTTCAACGGTTTAATGGCAGTTTCTTTCATTGTTATTTTTTTTTCTCTCTCCTTGCAGATCCAATCTCTCTCGGGAGGCCCAGAGGGGGAGTTGAACCGTTCGAAGGTCCCGTCCCGTCATCGCCAATCCCACCGGAAGAAAACAGGTTTATCTTACTTGTAAGGTGGTAGCAAAACGCATCATTGAGCACTTTTTGGCTCGATGCATATGTCGAGCCGAGAACTGCAGGTCCGATTACGATCGACATCCGGCACCGGGAGATATGCAGCACACCATCCTATCCCGACGATGCTGTGAAGCTGCACTCTGATTAATATAGTTTACAGTTTTTACCTAGGTAAATATGGTGCCAGAACGCTCGACGCACATTATTACCCCCCTTCGGATTTTAATTCGAATCTTTTTTCTGTTTTCTAATTTTAGGACACCTCTCGTTTTTTCGTTTGCTGGAGTTTTGTGTTTTGTGTTTTGTGTTTTAGTTTTTTTGCATGCGTGCCACCACCAGCACTACGCTCGGTGGCGAACTGTTTCCCGCTCGTCCACACACTGCCAGCAACGGTTGGGCAGCAGCGGATGCATTGCGAGGTGAGCGGCCAGTCCTTATCAGCCGGCAAATCTATCTTTGCTGCACAATGTTGTGTTTGGTGCTCTATCAAAGTCCCGGACATAGGTCGCAATCAATCGTAATGCAATCAAGATGGGTTACTGGCGGGTTTTTTTTTTCGCCGGAAGCGAGTCAAAGGTTGAAATGGCACGTGCGGGAAGTTATGTTTGCTAGGATAGTGTTTAGACAGGCCCCGTATTCGGTTTGTGTGCGCCCGATTCGGCTTGGTTCTATAGACAAAACAATTTTCATTTCATTACTAATGGGCCGCTTAAAATCCTCAAAATCTTGATAGGGTTTAAACACTTATTACAACAATAGCAATATTGAACTTGAAACACCAAGAACCACATCCATTTGGAGCAGGAGTTTCGAAATCCTTTCTCGGCCGCTCTCTCTTAGTTGAGGATTGACTAACCAACTATGCGGTATCAATAAGTCTAGTAAGCCAAAAATGGCAGGCATGCTCTTAAGAGGTCGTTAGCCCAAGAAAAAGAAGAAGCCATTAGATGGTCGTCGGCATGACCTTAGCAGGTCGTTAAGCAAAGAAGAACCGCTTTGTGGTTTTGGCCTGCTTCAGAAGTTCTTGATCATCTGCCAATCCAATACCTTAGCCTTTCGGGTGAACCCATCAACGCTCACACTCCATATCAGTTTGGAGCCTACCACGCCTTCTATTTCCATGTGGAGGGCCAGGAAAAGACTTTGTGAATGGAGTGACTCCTCCATTGTCCTTCCAACAAGTTGGCGGCTCTGAGCGGTCTCGACCTCTCCAACACGGCTGACGCGGGTTTCGTCAGTTATGGACTATGTGAAAATACAACAAAAAAAATCTATTCCCTTTCATTCCATTTTCAGACATGTCAACGAATAATCGACAACCATCGGAACCGGAGCCGGCCCGGCCCACTAACCTTAATAACCGGGATGTAGTACTGACAAGCTTGGTGGCCGGTGCGACAGCCGGTGCACTGGCCAAAACCACCATCGCACCGCTCGATCGAACCAAAATCAACTTCCAAATCAAGTAAGCACCGTATCACTATAACGTGAGCGGGATAGTACTAACATATCGTATCGCAAATAAAAACTCTCCGTAGCAAAGACGTCCCGTACACGTTTCGTGCGGCACTTGGATTTCTGCGCAATACGTACGTCCGGGAAGGATTTCTGGCACTATGGCGTGGTAATTCGGCCACCATGGCACGCATCATACCCTACTCCGCTATCCAGTTTACGGCGCACGAGCAGTGGAAGAAGCTACTGCAGGTCGATCTACACTCGGAGTAAGTATCACATTGCGCGTATTGTAGTTTTGTTGCTAATGGTCCGCTTACTGTTTCCAGCACGGAGGTACGTCGGTTTATTGCGGGTTCGCTGGCAGGCATCACATCGCAATCGCTCACGTATCCGCTCGACCTAGCCCGGGCCCGGATGGCCGTGACGGACAAATACTCCGGGTACAAGACGCTGCGGGAAGTGTTTGTAAAGATCTGGCAGTGTGAAGGTCCGCGTACGCTGTACCGTGGCTACTGGGCAACCATACTCGGTGTGATACCGTACGCCGGTACCTCGTTTTTCACGTACGATACACTCAAGAATGAATACTACAGTAAGTCACATACCTCAAGTAAGTGATGTTGTGATGAAGTGACTTAATAGCGGTGTATTTTTTTTTTTTTTTTGCAGAAAGGACGGGAGATAAATCTCCCAACACTGTGATATCGCTCACGTTCGGTGCGGTGGCGGGCGTCATTGGCCAATCGTCTAGCTACCCGTTGGACATTGTGAGGCGACGTATGCAAACCACCGGCGTAACGGCTCAATGCGCCGACCAGTACCTTACCATCGGCCGAACGCTGATCAAAATATACAGGTATGTGTAACGCTTCATCCGGAGTAGTGATGAGCATAACCAAACAGTAACTGGAATTGCATCAGAGTGAACAACTTAGAATAGTGGGTTAAATCTTATGCTCACACTTTGAGAGTTAAATCTGGTGAAATAATTTAACTCTCCGTGTAGAGTAGCCACTCACTTCGTTTTAACTTACTCCATTTTTTTTTTCACCTACCAGGGAGGAAGGACTCATCGGTGGCTTTTACAAAGGATTAAGCATGAACTGGATCAAGGGCCCGATTGCGGTCGGCATCAGCTTTGCAACGTACGACCACATCAAGCATCTGCTGCGAGAGATTATACACATCCGGGATAGTGATCAGGCACGACGGTAATGTGTGTGTGTCCTGGACTCGCCTGGTTGCCTCTGATTGAGGGCAGTCAGGGCGATGCAATACCCGGTACTCTTCGAATTGGAATTCGAATATCCTTACGCATAGAACGCATTGAAAGCAACCGAAAAGGAAAAGAAGCCCTTACCAAAAAGGCTGTACACGACAATAAGACCGAAATTACTCCCGCCGCCAGGATGGATCCATGTGTGTGTGTATGTGATTGTACCATGTGTATATTTTATAAGCCAGCGGAACGAGCGGCGCCGGGGGGGTGTACGAATCGTCAATCGGATAAGTGCCATTAGCTGGCTAGTTGCCTTTCGCTTTTCCCGTGTTTTTTTACAAAGCGACAAAGCGCAACGGGCCGTCGTTTAGTCGTTTGCCAGGCCAGCACACTACTACGAAACCATAGCACAAAAAAAAACCACACACACACGCACCCATGTACTAGTACTAGCGTAACGAATCTATTTGTTAATTAGTCATTTCCCCGTAGAGTTGCGTAAATGTTTAGGAGCGACCAACCAAGATTTGAATTTGGAAGCACAAGGGGCATATACAGGGCTATAAGCTATAGAAAGGAGTGAGAGAAAAAAAAACAGGGAAAACAAATCGATGCCCTCTCATCGCGTGTAGCCGTGGCGGTTAGGAACCGTGCGGACACGTGTGTAGAGTGCAAAAGTCGTCGTGTCGCATTTTCGTTCCAGCTCCAGCAGTCTCTTTCAGAAAGATGATGCGGATTCAAATTAGTCAGCCTGTCGCGCATATGACCTTTTTATTATTGTGCTGTATTACACGCACACATACCTGCCTTTCGTAGAATGGAGTGAGATTTGGGGTTTTTATTAAAACTAGTAGTTGTTAAAATTATCCGCCTCCGAACCCCTATTTACCCCCCAATCCCCGAACCCCCGTATTTTCCATTACGATTGGGCTACAGATGTAAACAATAAATGGTGAATGCCACGCAGGCACATTTAAAACCCAACCAAGTGTTTTAAATTATTAAATGTGTTACATAAACTGCTAGGAAAATAATTTTGCTCGAATTTTCCTTCGAAACTCGATCAACAGTACGACCAAATTAAAAGCAAGATATATAAATAAATATACATTTTGAAGTGGGCCCACCTGTCATCTATAAACCTTGCGTGTGTTTACAAATCCACCATCAGCTGTCAATCGCGCTGACACAGCGTTCGCTTGTGTGCGTATGTGTTTTGGTCCGAGACAACACGTTCGTAGCCTTTGGTTACAATATATTGCTTTTACCGATACTGGAAACCCTCTTGTGATGTCAGTAGGAAATTATTGTAGAAAACAGAAACACCATTTTTACCTTGTGATGCTAGTGGAGTAAATATTTATTAAAAATTACAACCAAACAAAAGCGGGCACGATGAGTGAAACCAAAATTACCGACTACAAGCTGCTCGAGCGACTCGGCAGCGGCACATACGCAATCGTGTACCGTGCGATGCATAAGGTATGATTTTGCTTTTTTACTTTTCCCCCAATACTCGCTTGCAATGCGTTTTATCGTAGCTAAATACATAAACATTCCTCTGTTTTGTCGTTTCTCTCCTTAGACTACGCAAGAGATTCTGGCCGTGAAAGTGATGGCCAAGAGTAAAGCTTCCCATTCCGCGATGGATAATATAATAAGCGAAATCAGCTTGTTGAAAAAGCTAAAGCACCGGCACATCGTCGAGATGCGGGACTTCCTGTGGGACGACGCAAACATTTACATCCTGATGGAGTACTGCAATGCCGGCAATCTTTCATCCTACATTAAACAAAACCGCACGCTCGACGAAGATACCTGCAAACGGTTTCTGCAGCAGCTGGCCCTCGCCCTGCGCTACATGCGCCATAACGACGTTAGCCACCTGGACCTGAAACCGGCCAACCTGCTGCTCACCAAACATGCCGGCACGTACACGCTGAAGGTGGGCGATTTTGGATTTGCACAGCGGCTAAAACCGTACCAGGAAAATACGGCCGTTAAAGGATCTCCGCTCTATATGGCGCCGGAAATATTGCTTAAAACATCGTACGGCCCGGCGGCCGACCTGTGGAGCGTAGGCGTCATCCTGTACGAGTGTCTGTTCGGGCAGGCACCGTACAGTTCGAAAAGTTTGCACGAGCTAGCCGAACGCATTCATCGGAACGATCCGATTACGATACCGGCCCGGCCCGCCATATCGGCCGAATGTCGCCAGCTGCTTACTAGCCTGCTGCAGCGCGATCCAGCCCAGCGCATTACGTTCGAGAAATTTTTCGACGATCCGTACCTCGATTTGGCGCACGTAGCGTGCTCCGAGAATCTGCACAAAGCAATCGCACTGATAAACCGAGCAATCGAGAAGGAGCAGCGCCAGGAGCTGGGTGCCGCGTATCGGGCGTACTGCCAGGGGCTGCAGTATTTTGTGCCGATAACGCGGGCTGAATCGGATCCGGCCAAACGGCAGCTGTTACGACAGCGCGTCCTATCGTACCTGAAACGTGCAGAAATGCTTAAGCAACAAATTTACGCCACCAGCCAGATGCTGGATCAACCCCACAAGCAACAGCAACAGCCGACAACGTCACAGAATATCAGACCATCCGACAGGCAGCTGCCCAGCAGTTCGGCCACGCAGGAAGTTTCGAGTTCTCCGAGCAAAGGTACGCCTGGTGGGACCGATCCACCGAACACACGCCGGGAGTCAGATTTGGTGGAGCTAGCGCGTGAATATGAAAACATTGCCCGTGGACTTCAAATTGGCCGCCAAGCCGATAAGGATGCGTCCGAGAATAGGTTGGATGTGGCGCTGGACGGTTACACGACCGCGCTCGGGTTGCTCATACCGGCCCTGCACAAGGACATCGAGGTTGAGCAGAAACGGCTGCTCCGGCAACGGATCGAACACTGGATGGAGGAGGCGGAACACATCAAATCGATCCGGTCGGCACAAATCATGCAGGAGATGGAAAGCACGGGAACGAACCATTACGGCTGTATCGTGCAGTGAACCTCCCGACGGACAGGGCGATATTTGCTCTCTTGCTATTTTTTTTCTAATACAACACGTACACACATAAACACACGCATGAAATGATATTAAAATTAGGATAACCAGATAACACTGAAAGGGCGACAAATCTGGCGGATAGTCGTTAGTTACCCCGTATCGATAGAATTGTTGAAGGCATTCGATTTCCGCCACGAGTCGACCTCGCTCTCCAGTGGAGCTCTGGTGATGTGATATACTCGTACCGGCTTAAGTTTCCCGTCGATTTTTCCGAACCTTATATGCATGTGTCTGTTTGTGTGCACGATGCACAGCCCTACCTGCTTCTTAATTCACGGCCTAATTCCAGTATTCTCAAACAAGAAACACCGATTTGTTCCTATCATGTACGGCTTTATGAATTACGCACCATGGGTGTATGTGATGTACGGACTGATGTGTTGTCGAGTCCCCACATCAGCAGTGAGATTTCCGATCCCCGCTTTATTTAAATAAACATAAAAATAAAACTAACGACGCACGGTACCACGGCTCGTAAATTGTATTACAGACGTTGTGATTTAATGGCGATAGGGAACCATTTTTTTCAATAACATTAAACAATCAATTAATCGGAGTCGGACGAAGTTTGTGCGATGCTTTGGTACATGATCACAGGAGTAATGAAATTAATTTTATACCATTGGATGTTGTACGTGTGTATGCGCGTGTCTAGTCTCCATAAAACACATTCAGTATGAGAGGCGTACCTCCATTTCTGCGTTACGCCGCTTTACATGTCCGGCAATGCAAATCAGCTGGAAGATCTTGAAGAGTTTGAGGTATAGCTTTCTGATGCATGAGCTTGAGATTTATTGGTTAGAAATCAGCGTCGGGAATTATTTTAGAGGTTTGCCGTTAATTACCGTTATGCTTGATTAGAAGACGATCCCAATTGTTTCTTGTGGAAGTATAGGCGGCTCAGTTCATTTCCCTGGGGTATTCCTTTTTTCTTTTCTTCGAGCTATGTTGACTATCTCAGGATTTACTATTCAGCTAAGATTAACCCTATCGAATGGTGTTGCTTGCAATAGACCAAACATGCAGATAAACCTAGAAGCTGACCAGCATCGTTAGAGCCGTGATAAAATCAATGAAGCCAGATTTGGTAGCCAAAGACGTCTGGTGGCTGTAGTGTTAAAGATGACAATTCTAATGCTTGGCTAGCGACTTGCTAAATTGAGCTAGCTATAAAATAGCTCGCTAGACTTATTGATGCCACGTATTCAGCCAGTCAGTTCCAGCGTCCAGTCATGTAAAGACCTACAGATTGTTGAGCCAAAGAATTGAAGCCAAGGTAATTGAAGTCAGTAATAGCCGGCCAAGACCTCCAGAGCTGGTAGAGCCTGGATATCGAATTCCGACTGGACCACCTTCTCGTTCGCCGGACTGACTCTTCGGCTTCGTAAATCCAGTCAAGTGAAGTCAAAAATGGCAAGCCATGACCTCTCAAAATTTTTCTTTTTCTTGGATAACGACCTGCTAGGTCCGAGCTATCGAATCGTCAGTCCATGAACGGTCTGGATGAGATTCAACATGCGGCCCACCTTGTGGAGTTCGTTACTGGTTATCCTATTTGAACGAACACGGAATTAAGTTCTAATAATTATTATTCTAGAACTAACTGGTAATACATTAAGGATATACGATTCTAAAAAGCAGAAAGCAGTCTCCCTTTATAGTCGATACAGATTCGCATCAAAGCACTGGTACCGACTCCTGCGTGGAAATTGCGAATGTGAGGAAACCTGCAAAACGTCCCGAAATACTGACATGAAAGTACAGGAAGACCTCTCTTGATGTTGTGTTTTTACAGCTCTACTACTTCAAGTTTTGGCTGCTCCACAACTTCAATTTTATCTTTCTTTCAGGAAACAAAATTTAATCTTTTGAATTTACAGGCGAATTTTTGCAAACCAACAATCCTGATACAGTGATTTTCCCAACGAAAAAAGAATCCTCCGAGTTTGCCGAACCCTGAGGTTCCCGCCCCCGCCGTCACCGCCACGGGCTTGATCGTCCCGTGTGCTACGGTTGTCAACTGTCAAAAGCCGAAAAAAAAACCCCTGGCGCAAGATGGCGCCCGGATAAAACAACACAAAAAAAACACACACAACAACACACACGCACGCACACCAGCAAGCACAAACGCGTATCGCTACATGTAGCCAAAGCCCATATGTATGCCTACATATTCTGCGCCTGCATACCCTGGCACACACAGCGCAAGCATGTATTGATCAACGTGCCCTTCAGTTCGTCTGTAACACTGTGCCCACGAGTGTCGAGCTTATATCGTACCGTGC
Source organism: Anopheles stephensi (assembly GCF_013141755.1). Taxonomy (NCBI): domain Eukaryota; kingdom Metazoa; phylum Arthropoda; class Insecta; order Diptera; family Culicidae; genus Anopheles; species Anopheles stephensi. The sequence goes on from NC_050201.1 coordinate 14,786,795, forward strand.
GCCGTGCGTAGATCTACCGCCTTTTGTTGTTGTTGTTGTTGTTGTTGTGTGTTGCTGTTTGTTGAAAACTGTCTCGCACCGAATCGGGGTGTAAATTCGGGGTGCCGTATCGCTCCGGGCCGTCGAAAAAAAAAACCGACAGAAAAGAGAACATAAAAAGGCGAATTTTTTTTTTGTTTTTCTCACGTGCGCGCGTGTGTGTGTATTACGTTGCTGGTGGTGCGCCGGGTTTCCGTTTTCGCATATACACCTGTCAAATAGTAATGGGTTTTGATTTTCCCTTTTTCGGATAGAAATTTTTTGTTATTGTTTTTCTTTACCCCCTTCCTTCTTCGGGTGGTGTAGAGGGGGATGGGTGGTTGGAAAAGTGGGGTAAGAGTGGAGGGATCCGGTACCGATTTTTCCTCCCTGTCCACTGTCGCTGGTTACTTCCTGCGCGCTTAGTGCTTACGGGCGACGTGTATGTGTGAGTGTGTTTTGTACGCGACAAGTGCTCTATTATGTTTCGCTCTCTCTCTCTCTCTCTCTCTCTCTCTCTCTCTCTCTCTCTCTCTCTCTCTCTCTATCTGTACATATATATTTGTGTACCTAAAAATGAAAACCTTTTTTCTTTTAAAAAGGCAAGGTTAAATGGCGACCCCCTATTTAAAAAAAAAATTAAAAAAATCTTTCAAACAGTTGAGAAAAGCTTAAAGGGCAAAAACCTTAACTTTTCTCCATGTTGTTGATGGGTAGCGTACATTTCTTCCTTGCGGGTGACATGATCGCCACCTCGACACCCTGCTTACGTTTGTTTGTGTGTTAAGTATACGCACGCACACACAGGCACGCACTTGTCACGCCGCTAGTGTGTCTTCTTTTTTTTACTTTTGTATGTGCGATTTATCTTCTCACCCGTTTCTACATTGCATTCCGCACACGCGGGATCCGTATGCGCCGAAATGGGGCATGCACTTCCGGTTGGGTGGATATCCGCTGTATGTGACAGGTCGTGCCGCCCGAGGGCGGACATTTCGCGTCGGGCGACGGCATTTAAAAAAAACCGATCCACCAAGTCGCGCGCGCATGCCTCCGTGAGTGTGTGTGTGTGTGGGTGGATTGGGTGGCTGTCCGTATGTGAGCGGGTGCCTTTATAATGCGCGCGGAAATGTTGTTTATTTTGTGGGCTTTGTCGCGATCTGTTTTTTTTTTCTTGTTTCCCCCCACGATACTGTCACTGAAAGAAAAACGTAAATGAAGAGCATTTTAGAGTGTGTGTGCGTGTGTGTTTGGGACAGATTTGTTTCGTGGGTCTGTCACTGCCTCGTTTTGTTGCGTCAACATCACTTGGAAGCGTTCCACGCACCCAATGCCCGTCTCGACCATCAAACCAAAACCGATCGTGACGTGACGCACACCCACACCCATGCCACCACAAGGTGAATCTAGCGGCGGCAGCTCGAGCGAAAGGAAGAGAGCGCAAAAAAACACTCACTGTGCCGATACGTGCGTGCGTGTGCGTGATCGTGTGTGTGTGTGTGTGTGTGTGCGTTAATGTAGGCGCCATTCAATCAACCAATATTGCAGCTTTAACAGTAAGGGAACTATTGACCGGTTCCATTTCCCGCAGCAGGCGACGACATCCATCAAACGCAGTGTGTACCGTGTATGTGTGTGTGTGTGTGTGCTATGTGTTTTATGTTACATTAGTGTCCGATGTGTACGTGCGTGTGTAGTGATCAAGCTAGATAAAGTTTCAACACACTGCGAGTGATCTAATCGCACAACCACCAACCCGTACGACACAACTGCTGCTCCGGCAACAGCGAGCGTGCGAAAGAAAGCGAGAGAGAGAGAGAGCGAACGTCTTATCAGCGACTAGCGGCTTACGCGCTCTCCTTCCGACACACGGCCGGCCTGCGCGTTCTATCCGACTGGTGTGTGCCGGTGCGTGCGTGTGTGTGTGTATTGGGGGAGCCGGGAAAGATCTACACGCATCCGCAACCGCGGCGACCTGAAGTTTTTTTCGCTGGGTTTTTTTTCTCTCTCCTCCGTGTAAGTATACATTACCATTCATCGCGATGATATCGACGGTTCCAGAGCTTAGCATAACAAGATAAAATTTGATAATTTGTTTGAGGTTTAAAACAGGCGAAGATAAGAAAATATATACACGAAGAGCAAAAGGATTACAGGAATTATCCGGGTTCGGGTTTTGTTGTGTGTTGTATGTGAGCACATAAAGCCAGATTAAACAGACGCGTACAAAATTGCCCCAACCCAACATACGCCACCATGTCGCTCGCTCTAGTATGTGTGTGTGTGCGTGCGTCGAGCAAAGTTCCAGGAATACGATCAACGATCGTACACAGACCCTACCAGTATTTGTCTTCGGAGGGTGTTCGTGTGTGTGTGTGTGCGTGTTATGTACGCTTTCCGCCGGCTATTGCGCTGCCGTTTTTAGCTCTCGATACACACTCGATGCGATGTGGATGCGGCTGCAAAGGACGGGCCGGGGGAGGGTGAAAAAGGGCAAAGCGGAGGGTAAGGCAAGCTCGGGAGGAACGAGAAACTGGCAGAAGTTTTTTTTCTCTACATGTGCTTGCTTGTTGTAAAAATGTGTCCAAAGAATAGGGTTTTGGAAGATGGTCTCTCCCCGGTGCATGGTATAGTTAGTGAAAACCTTGCGAAGCACGATTTGGTTAATTATTTATGATTGTTTCGAATTGTCATGTCACGTTGAAAGTAAAATAAAAATTTTCTCAAGTCCCCGACAATCCAGCTTCTGGATATACTCTCTGGTCTCGTGAGTCCAGCAATGGCATGCCAAACCCTCCCGAGAATGTAGACCCCCAAAGAAGAAGAATATATTTTGTAAAAAAAAATCTTACTTCATTGTAATCAAGTTAGGGTTAATAAGGTTAAGGAGCAATACGGCCAGGCCGTTCCTTATGAATAAAAAAAAAGTTAAGGAAGTCATCAATGGCAGACCCAAAGAATCGATCGATCCAGTCCGGAGTCTAGTTATCGAATCCCATCCGGACCGTTTGGTCGAGTACACTGGACTCGAATTAAAATCAAGTATCAGGTTGGACACCTTTCAAACAGGACCTGCCAGAGGTTGTAGAGCCAAAGAAGCGGTGGTGTCAGTCTTTCACAGCGCAAGACCCCGGCAATGAGTCCATTGTGGAGCATAGTTCACGGAAGACAGACCACCAGAAGGAAGCCAGATATACCAGGCAAAGATCTTCATAGGTTGTGTAGATCCAAGGAAGATGCATAAATGAGATGTGTTTATCTTTGCTACGGTAGGCTAGCTTTACTCGGTAGGTCCGGATATAGAATCCCGTTCCAGACAGTCTCCTCTGGGACATGACTATCAAGTCCAGAGTAGTCAGTAATGGCAGAGCTTGAACTCTCAGGATTTTAGAGTCAATGAAGACATGACGAAGAAGAAGTCTATTACAAATTGAACTTAATTGTAATCAAGTTTTGGAAAGCAGAAACAGCAGGAGCTATGGAAGTAGAAGATGAAACGCCATAGGTTCATTCGGCACAGGATCCAGGTATCGAATCCCGTCCGTTGTCTCGTTATTCTGTACGCAATACAGACTATCCTGCAAGTCAAAATTGACAGGTCAATATCAACCAAAATTGTTTGGAGCTCCAAGGAATATGTATGACTAAGATATGATGTTACTACGGTAGCTACCGGAGGTCTTCTCGTATGCAGAATTGACTTGACTATCCAAGGTACTACAGGTCAAACAAATCTGAAAGATGCTGGAAATGGCAGATCGTGACCTCAAGAGGCTAAAGAAGGTTTTTTTTTTGCTATTAAAATCATCTAAAAAACAGCTAAATCGCACCAGAACGCATTCCATTAAAGAATTGGACAAGTTAAATAAAAAAAAACTGGATAAAATTTAAAGAAATCCCTATAGAAAAAGAAAAATGGACAAAATCGAATTAGTCAGTCCGTGTAATAGTTTCTTTGTTTTAAACCAACAAAGCAAAGAAAAAAACAGCCTAATATTAAACGTTTATTCCTTTTTGACCTTAAACGAAAAGCCAAATTTCGGTTTTGGCGTTTGAAGAGCTCAAGAAGGCGTAATCCGATACCAGGGATTGTTGTTCCCGCCAGCACACCAGGAAGCGGGCCTACGCTCGGGGAAGTCCATTGACTGACGAAGGAAACTAAAGAAGGTCTTCACGGCTTCAAGGGAAGGACCTGAGAAGAGAGCAAAAGGCAGACAGAGAGAGAAAGAGAGGGACCAAAAAACCCTTTTCTGTTTATTTCGGCGTTTCGTCTTCTTTCCTACCTTCTTGTCAATAGCTGTAGGGTTTCCCTGGTTCTTCAGTTTTTTTTTTGTATCTTCTCCGCTGTTGTTTAGTTCGTTGTCTGGCATGATTTTATGACTTTCGGTTGTTTGCAGCTTGGTAAGAAAAAGATCAGACTTTTATGACTTTTCCTACAAATGTGTGTGTTGTGTGTGTGGTGGAGGAGAAGATCCTTCTGCCCTTTAACGTTTATGCGTCCTGTCCTGCGCACATCACTTTCCTGCTGCGCATCCTCGGTGTTCTTCTCTGTTTAGATGGTTCCCTTTAATTTCCTACCCATTCCGGCAGAGAGACCCATAGTATTGTGCCCTTGCTCTTGCTTACGGTTATTGCTAGGGTTTTTTTCGGCACCTTTATGTGTGTGTGTGTGTGTTTTTACTCAAAATCTTTACCGTTTTGACATTGTTGTGTTGTGCCTTCGGTTCTTCTTCTCGAGCACATCGTTAGTAGTTTTGTGCCTCTTTTCTGGTACGGGAGCACTCGAGGTCTTGCCTAACCTTGCTTTTGATGTGTACAAGACGGTGGGGAAATAGGATGGAACCTTCGATAGAAAGATGGAGATGCGCACGTGCTCACAAATATGGTGCATCAGCGTTGAGCCAGAAATTCAATGTCTTTGGCAAGTGCGTCGCACATATGGTATGGGACGCAATTGTATGGGAAACTGTATCCCACAGCTTCTGATTAGCTTTGGTTAATAGCGTTAAGCAGTCCACTTGGTCTATTTCACAATATCTGGACTCTGGGATCACGAAGTGAAGATTGTCCCTTACGTAAATTTCGTAGTCAAAAAATATGTCCGCTAACTTCTCAAACATCTAATCAACTTGCGGTATTGAGGTATCCGAAAAAAAAATCCACCAACTTTAACGCAAACTAGAGATGCTCTAAGCAGAAGACGAACGAATTTTAAGAGAATAAAAGCATAAGAAAGATAGTCAGCGAAGGCAAAGCAGTAAAGCACCGCGAAGAAAAAGTTTTTTGGAGCATTTTTTTGGAGTGGGGGGGGGGGGGGGGTGGTTTGACGACCGTACGTATACAGCCTGCGTTTTATAGAACTGTTCAGCAGGGAGGATATCCATCCATAAAGGTTTGCCTGTGTGAAGTAGTAACAGGGCGTTTTCCAAACAATCAGTTTTATTATATTTCAGGTTTTGTTTTTGCATCTCTTCTTTCTGAATGTGTGTTGAGCTATTAAACTACTGTTGCCAAGGGTATATGCCATGAGGAAGAGCTTCAAAAGGAGAAGGTAGAAACATAATGAACCTTCAATGTTTTCTTGTCTGCTCCTCCAAGCTATTCTAGACCTCTCTAGTCTCTCTTTTGCTACAATAATATCTGACACTCTCATTTAACCGCAAAAAGGGTTAATAGGCTAGGTCCGTTTCATGGTAACACTTCCAATAGATCGCATATAGGGTTCCGTTCCGAACGGTATGTGTGTATGTGTGTTGGTGAGTACTGTTTTGTAACCAGACAGGGTCGTAATTGGTAATCGTATGATAACGTTCCATTGATCAGTAGCCTACGGTAGAGCACCTGTTGGAAATCTTATCAAGAACAATTACTCTAATTGCTCTAATGGGAAATTTCTGCTAAAATCTTATTTGATTTCAATATTCTTACTATTGATGTATTTGTTTTGCACCAAATTCTTATAAACCTCAGTGGTTGAATCATTTTTTCGGCACGTCAGTGTAGAACATGTATAGGTGTATTAGCAGCAGTAGAATAGGCCGCGCTGGCGGTTAGATGAGGATGGCACTTTTCTTTCACAAGACCTTACCGCGTATCACATCCTATCTGGGCCAACTTGTGTTATTCAGGTGCGGGCGAATGAAGTCGTAGAGGGGTAAGACACTTACGTTAAAGTAAAGATCCTACAGTCAATATATTCAAAAGAAGTAATTCATTATAAGGTGCGGGCCCCGGTATATGGGGTTTAAATCCCATCTGTGCCGTTCCCCAATTGTGAGGACTGATGACTAATCCAACTATATGGAATCATTAAGTCTAGTAAGCTAGAGAAATGGCAGGCATTACCTGGGAGAGGTCGTTAGGCCAAGGAAGAAGGAAGAATTCATTATAATGACCAGCAAGAAAAAAGAAGGCCTCAAGAGGTGAAAGTTTTGAGTTCTCTTGAGAGTCTTGAGAGACCTATGATCGAACTAGAATGTAAGAGGTCTATGAAAAAAGGTCTATGAATTATCAATCCTAAGCTTTTTAAACTCGATGGAGACAACTTTTACTCTTTAAAGTTTACTTTGTAATATCGGTAACGGTAGCTCGTTTTCGTCAGAAAATCCTCCGTGAGCAAAGACCTGCTTAGAAAAAAAGTGTCTGTATTCATTTATTATTGAAGATTTATACCATCAGCTTTGACAGCTGGCAATCGTCGAATGTCAACGGGAGGAAAATGCAAATTATCGGTAATCAGACCTATTCCACACTATGTCCCACACCGGAGCTTTTGCATTCGAGTGAGGTCAAATTAGGGATGACAGACGAAATCGAAATTAGGTCAAAATTGTAGTGGAGTAGGTTTTGAAGCTCAGAAAAATTCTTGATATGATTGATAACATTTAAAGCTCACTCCCAGGAGATCCATAGGATTGAAAGTTGCATAGAATATAAGGAAGTTGAGCATTCATACAGACAAATTACTTTTCGATATCGTTTACGGTCGAGCGTCGTCCAAGAATCATCAACGACATCACAACTTTGTTCTAACACCTCTCCTCTGTCCGTCTCGATTGTAGACCGTGCAACAAGACTATACAGCCCGTAGGTCGTCATGCGTTATCATTCCGAAGCTTCGCGAGTCTAATTCGCTGGAGAAGAATGAGGTATTACTACACCACAGGGCTCAGGAAGGATGCGTATGTGAGTTCTGGGAGATGTCTATAAATGTCCTCGCTAGTCCCAGCTTTGCCTTTCGCGAGATATTTTCAGATGGTGAAGCTTCCTTAGGCTCTCTCTACGCCTTAGGATCTAAGATACGCGTATATCAACATCTATGTTGCTGTTGGGACAGTCTAACACTACCTCGTTTGTGTGATTCAACAAGGTTTGCTGAGAGCTGGATAGTCAGTCGTGCCTGTACGAGGTTGCGTTCTGGATGAGATTTGATCGCCGGGGTTCTGTCGTGTGAAGACCGCCGCCGTTATTGCCTCGGCCACCGGACCACCCTGAGACAATGAAACAATGGCACCGAGGATATATTACTAGCTTATGAAGCCTAACGAACATGACAGTTCCTGAGGCTTTTTGCAGTATCGTATCGTTCGGCTATAAACACTAAGAAAGGTAGCTAATCAATAAACAGTTTTCCAGTAAAAAGCTGAGTAGTGCAATTACTGCATCTTATTGTCCTGATGCGTACTATAGATAATGCACTTCTTCTGGTAAGACGTTTTTGTTTTTGCTAATGAGTTAGTTGAACTGTGCGGATGCAGCTACTACCCTACTGCAGAGATTAAGAATACAAAGTATCAGTTATCTTTTAATGCACCAGAAATTGAAGTGATTACAATGTAAACCCCGGTTAAAATCATTTCTATTTATACTTTTTCCAAGGCTCTGGTCATACACTAGCGATACTACCGGAAACAGCGTACTTATCATTCCAATTGATCGTAATGCGATATTGGAGAATGAAATCGAATTACTTCAAATCTCCATGAACATACTGGATCAACCAGCCAATATGCCATATCAGGTGCCTACGGTTGCGTTGTTCCGAAACCGGGGGCAAATGTAATATTCGTGCCATTGTCAATTACGGTCCTGCAGAGGTTCACCGCGATGTACTCCGTACGCTTCATTCCAGAGTCCCATCCATCTTACTTTACAATGTTGCCCATTGTGGTGCAGCTATATAGGTACAAGAAATTGCATTCCTGCACCGGGATTCATTGATGGATGAGTTTTCCGTTTGTCCGTCCCATTCCAATCCGCGTCCGTCCACAGTTTATGTGGTCTTTGGCTTGGGTGGGTGAATCCTGGCAAGCTCTTATTCTTGCCAAAGAGCTTTCCAACTAAACGGGAAAGGATGAAAATTATCCTCGAACGAGAAAAAAAGACAGACCCAGCCGAGTAATTTAAATTAATAATAGTCTATTATTGCGATAGGAAGGAATCCAGGTACTTTTGGGGAAGAAGAGATATTCGAGGGATGAGGCGCCGAGGGTGGTGGCGTCAATTTACATTCCCCTTTGCACCAACTCCCAGCAGCCATCCTGCTTGCCTTTGCCGCTTGATTTTCGCTGGCTAGTATGGATCTAAAAATAATTCTCCAGCCAAGCGCACACGGGAGAGATGCGTAGAGCAGCGGCAGAGTGACTCGGTCACTCAGCAGCCGGGCCCCGTTGTATCCTGGCATGTGCTGTTGTGAGTGGCCCATTTAACTGATTTCCAATTTCGGTAACCTTCGATACGAAATTCCATCCCCTTGTGTCCCACCACCCCAACACACAGCCCCGGTGCTCAATTTTACCACCTGTTCGCATTGATTCCGGTTTTTGACAGGCATATTTTCCGTCAGCGCGCATTTTCCATTCTCACGCGTATTCAGGGCAGGTGGTGGTTTTTAAAAAAATGTTTTACCTTTTGCGCCGGTTGCGAATAGCAACAGGCGGTCTTTCGCATTCCGTTTCCCGATTTCGCTCAAATATTTTCCCCCGCCCGTACCTCATATCCCTTTCTTCGTCGCGTCTCTCTCTCTCGCTCTCTGTTCAACGGCCTTCCAATACTCTCATTGTGAGCTCGGTCGTATTAATTCGTCCTTTGAATGTTACTCCACAGTGACACACTTCTAGGCAGCTACCAACACAACTAATTATTCGGCAACCCAAAACCAAACGGCCCCGGAGAAAGAGAGATAGAGAGCGACCGAGTAATTGAGTTACTGGATAGCTGTATGAGTGAGGGCTGATCGGAAAGTTACTTGAAAAAGCTCGTTAATCGACACACGATTATCCGAGAGCAGTGGTCATACCATCAAATATCTAATACTGTGATGATGACTTATGCGTGAGAAGTTGCGCATTTTGAACACCTTCTGTGAAACATTCGAGTCATCTCGATATCCCCATAACGAAGTGTTTCACAAGCAATTTATTTTTGGTCTTTGCCTCATGAAAGCTCCTGTCCAAGTAACGATGACTAGTTTTACTTGTCAGTTTTAAGTGAGAGCTAGAAGTATCTCAGCTGCCAAACGTCAAAATACATACAAAAAAATCGAGCTGAAATAGCCCCCATTTTTTATTCCAGTTAATTTAAACTCATTTTACTTGGAAAAGATACTATTTTACCAATTCCTTTAGCAAGATTTTTTAAACCCTCGGAAAGCATTATTGAATACAATCTGAAGTTCAACAATTTTGGAAGTACTTGCCTTTAGAGCTTTTCTGATGTCCAACTCTTGCCGTAATTAACGTTTGAGTCTGTTTTTTGTGTCAGATGTTGGTAGTCTGCAGCCGCTTGACAGCTGGTCGTTTCGTTACTGAAACGATTCACATGGTCCGTTTTCTCTTATCTTTCAGCGGTAAAAGACTCGAGAAGGCCCATCCCCCCCTGACAAAATTTGTTAGGCACTGTAGGATTTACGCCTAAATGTATGCAGTCCGCAGTACACGTTGCGAAAGCTTCACTGTGTGCTTTCAGTGTGGTCAAAAATGGTTGAATAAAGTCGAATGAAGTATTGCCTATTGTTCGATTAAATCCCTCTCTCCCTATCCTGACCATTTATATTGGCTTATAGGAGCTACGTAATAATTTTTGGTCCCGCTATAGGTGGCCAATCAGGCTTATAACATACACGGTGTTGCCGGACTGTAACGGAACATAGGTTCGATGGATACTTGTTAACGGGCATAGATATTCAGAAAAGGAGGAGAAATAGGAATAATAAAAATTAAATTCACTTCTTACATTGTATATTATCATGCTCTACTCGCTGTCCAGTAACAGTATTAAGGAACAATGCACAATGTTGTTATCACGCGAGTTATGACCATACAAAAATCCCTCTGTTCAATAAAAAAGACAGCCCACAGTGCTTTACACAAAAGATTCTAGGGGGGGCCTTCTCGGGTCTTCTACCCTTTCAGCTCGTATGCTAACACAGCTAATAATCGTGTGACGGCCTGCACAACTACACTACACCTACGTCTAACAACCACTGAGTGCAATGTACTTCAGTGTAGTAGACGTGAGTTCGTTATCAATCTAAAGTTGCAGTTCGATTACCTAAGCTGTTGATATTCTTACAATCAGGAAATGCACCAACAAACAAACAAACGAGTTTTGTAACACTTTTACTCACTGCTTGAAACTGCAGCGTTTGCTAGCAGCTAAAACCATGACCTACATTTTCTAACTTTGCTGGCCGACACAGCTGGCAATCGGATGTTAATAAAGAAAAATGGCGTCTGGCTGGAACTTGACGCTCAGTCTTATTAGTTCCTCAGTGCGGAATTTAATACGTTGATAAATAAATTTATATTAGTCGAATCGATTAAGACTTTCTTCACTCTTTTCAAGAATCAACTCGAAAAAAATGAACCTCGACTCATTTCGGTTCACCCACCGGAACTGGGCCGAAGTAACTCAAAAGCTCGCTCACTCGTGTGCGCTCTCGCTCTCTCTCTCACGCTTAGTGCCTGAAACAGAGCTAGTAATAGGCCCACAGAAGAAGGATACACTACTATTCCTGCCTCAAAAAAAAGATAAAGAAAAACGTCATGGAAGCCAAACCATATTGTGCTGTGAGCCCGGGAAATTGAGCGCAGCTGGTGTGAAGCCATCTCCGGGAAAACCCTACCAATTTGTTGGTAATGTTGTTTCCCCAGGAAATTTCGCTTTTTTAATGTTGTCTTCAGTATATTGATGAAGGGCAGACCAACTCAGCGAGAGAGGATATATTAGTTCGTATATTTCCTGGAGTACTGTTTCCCTCAACCCCCGTATACATCATGTCCGGGTAGAAATTTTCTCGACGTCGGGAAGTTTTCCCTGGGCGTTAGATCTGTTTTGTTTTTTTTTGTGGTGGATATTCTCTTGTTTGTTTGCTATCCTAATCCTACTAGGACAACAAGAACAACATATACTGTCCACTAATTGGAAGTTCTTTCGATCGGTTCGTCTAGGTTCCTGCGTCGTCACCACCGAGGACACCGACGACTTTTGCGTCATCATCCTAGTGTGAATGGAAAATGGTTGGCCTCCCCGTAGCAGCGCTCGTGTATATATTATTTATATGCGTGAGTTTTCGGAGCGGCGGGCACGTTCGGGGAAATCCCTCAGCGTGTCGGAAAACCCGGCCCTAATTTGTGCCGCATTTTGTTTGCTTTGTCGAAAGTCTCAGGAACCTGGCGCCACTTGTTTTTCCTTTTTTTTCGGTGCGGACACAGGAAACACACAGCAGCAGAGAGGCGTTATGGCTGCGTGTATAATATTGGTACATAGGGGTACAGGTCGTCCAGGCACGATGCAGCCGTGTGATCGACTTTGTACTAGTTTGTATAGTTGTTTTCCAGCATTGATCCTCGTTTTAGCTGATAGCTGGCGCTGTTTCCGCCCGCTCTTCTGTTATTTTGTTCTGGTCGGCCCATCGGTAGTAAACAAACATACCAGCCGCCAAGTCACCTAGTTTGGTCGTGGACATCGCCAACGACGTAATAGGGCACACCGGGGTCTGCTCACGTGTGTTTTCGCAATGGTGAAAGACGAGGATGGTAGGAGAAATGGCACATCCACCCCAAACAGATAAGAGGGCGGCCAAATTAAAAGGAGCAAACTCCTGAGCCAGAACAAACAATTCAGCGAAATGTTTTGGTCTCTCGCGCGTGCCGTCAACAGCGTTTTTAGAACGCCATCTTTGTCTTCGCGTGGAGAGAGCGGATCAGGAAGGAAGTATGGGTCACCCACAACACCCACCCCAACTCAAATACCCCTTCCCAAAAAGCCTAACTCAGCTCCTGAACCTCTGTTGACGTTTGATCCTGGCTTTAAGTGGATAACGGTAGTCGGCACAGTCCTTGCCAGAGTTAGCAGGATAAAGGATAGCTAGACATATTACTCGCGTGCCTATCTTAGGAACTTTGCCAAGCACTCACGCGAGTCGTCACTTCACTCACGCAGATCACCAAATATCCTGTGGGTGTGGGAAATGGCTTCTCGCACCAAAGGGAAAGCAATAGTTGCGAAAGGAAGTACACATGGGTGTATCAGTTACGAATGTTTTTGGGTCTCAGCTCAACGACGGTGACGTAGTATACCCGCATGTCAATAACATGCTCCGAGTGCATTGTCCTATTGTACACGTCCCAAGATTCACCTATCAGTGGAATCTAAGATTGGATTACCTAAGTTGTTGATGCTCTGACAATCAGGAAATGTGAAACAAAACTAATCAGCATCAACTATACTATCGCGGTCTTCTTCGCCTTCTTTACTCTACTACAACGTCAGCAGACCTTGAATTTCACTCAAGAAACCAAGGAAGGATGACGTATTGTTCCACGTACCAAGATATATGACCTGGAGAAATGGACTAGACTTCGTGATGCTGGTAAGTGGACCTGTTTGGTCATGTCCAAGTTGCGAAAAGCTTAAATCTTGAGATCTGGTTCAACTTGGTTTGGTCATGGTTTATTTTAGTAGGAAACACGTTGTGTGATGCCTGTCTACTAGTACTACTTCTGAATAATTGTGGAAAATCTATGCAACAGAAGTTAAGAGACTGCTGATTTTCCAGAGCACATAAAAGAAGATCTACAAGGATTTCATTTGGCTACAGCTTGTCGCATAATTATATTTCTACTCATTGATAGTGAGATACTAACCCTTGGAAGTGAATGTCCAAGGACTTACATCAAACTTGATAAAATTGGTTAGCGCAGATATTCCTCGGATGGCGAGGCGAGCACATTTCTTCAAGAGTCTTGCCAAGAATTCCTTCAAGGACCAATCAATAATTCCTTTCTTCGCCAAAAAGCTCATTGATCTACTTATTCGAGTTTAAGCTAGATAAAATTGAAGATATTGTCGAGAAGGTTGGTACCAAGTATTAACTCAAGGCTAGTCTCGTGATTTTTGACTTGATGGTGTCCACTGACTTTGACATTATCGCCAGCTTTCTTGGACGTTGTGGGTAAAATGAGTGCAGAAATAAGGCAGGTATATCGGGATATTAAAAAAAAATCAAGTACTTCCCTGGATGTAGGACAACTCTTCGGGAGATCAACATATTGTCCAACAGCTGGAAAGAGCGCTATGATGGAAGTTCTGAAACATGAAGGTTTAACCCAAAGATGTATGATCACCTTAAAGGGGTGGCGGGGGGGGGGGGATATTTTAAGCCCCAGATTAATCTATTTGGGCGTATGGTGAGGTATACGAAACATCTCTTACCTAAGCTGTATAACGCGGTAGTCTACAAGAACACGCACACACGATAGTTGGTGTTGGAGGACTGACATTACAACTTTGGATGCACATTTGGGTTTCTTTTGCTGAAGAGGTTCGACCAAGAGGACTCCGTGACTTAGTTTATCTACTTTAACTGGATAGTCTGGCCTACCCACCGGGGGCTATCGTATACTACGTAAGCTCTAATTTAATCTACATTGAAGGACATTCTAGTGATGTGTTACAATCACTGTTTATTGTGAAACTAATAGGTGCATTACGCTAAATACTTACCATATCTTAAAAAGAGGGTTTATAAAAAAGTCTTAAAATCAGGTTTGTGTGTCGATAACTTATCGATTACCTTTTATCATTCGCTCAATTCTTCATCAATTTCTGTCAATTCTCATTTAGCGGGTCAAGAATTGATTATTGACCTTGCTAAAAATGATTTTAAATGGTTAAATAACCCAACAAAAAAAAAAAAATAAACGTCCGTTAAAAAAGAGTACTAATGGTTTTTTTTCCGGTCATCTTTCGATTCAATCCCAATTATCATTTGCAACTTCTTATTGAAGAGTGAACGATGTGCCCTCGCCGATTACTTGACACATTGCTTAGTTTACTATGACAAAAAAGCATGTGTTTTTTTACTGTCAAATGTCAAGTAACCTAAAAAAACAAAAAAAAGCCAAATATCTGTCAGTTCGCCGAACGTTTCCTGATTCTGTTGTGCGCCCGAAATATGCTTGTGTTCTCTCTTTGTTACAAACGGACCCTCCGTATCCCGGGGTCTCCCGGAATAAGTCGCACACATATTATTGGGTACTCCGCACTGGAGTTTTGGAGGAAAAGGCTCACAAAAATCCGGGTATCCGGCTGGTCGAGTGAGTGCCGGCTGTCCGGCGACTCACAGGAAGGATCGCCCTCGCTGGTTCACACGCGCCGTGAGTGTGCGTCCGTTATCAACGCGAGCGAGCTTGCGTGCTGTGAACGGCGATGCTTCGAAAGCTTTATAGCAGGAGCTAGCGCGTGTGTTCGAACGGGATGGCGCGAGTGCCGGTGGCCGGTATAAAAACACTCGAACCCACCGGGAACTCACGTCAGTCTGAGTCGGACAGTGGTACGCATCGTACGGTGGTAACGTGTGTGTACGTGGTGTTGTGATTCATCATGTTTGTCGGCTGCGTGCGAAAACAGTGTTAAAACGGTAGACCAACCGAAAGAAAAAGCTCTTTTCTATCCGCGCGCGCCTCTCTGTGTTTGTGTGCTTTGTACGTGCGCGTGTGTAGGAGATTTCTTTACCCCCCCGGCGTGTGCTTGTCAAGTAACGCGTTGTGTAGTGTGTGGTTCTCCTCTTATCACAAACATATCTGGTGTGTCTGTGTGTGTGTGTGCGCCGTATTCAGGGGTGCGTGCGAATCGTTTTTTTTCCTTTTTTTGAGTGTGAGGTCGGAAGCTGGCATTCTGTAACTGGTTAGTAAAAATCTTACCCAATTTTCTATGGATGTTTTATGTTCATTACACTCACTGTCATTGGCCAAATTGTCAAAAACAAAAAAAAAACAAGGTAATTAGTAAATTTGTTTTCGTGCATGTTCCACCATTAAGATGTCCTGAGCAAATGAGTACTTGTTTGGAGGTAGAGTTTCAGAGGAACAAAAAAAAACCCCACACACACACACACAATAGCATCTCTCATTGCCAAATATTTTTATAGCATCACACCCCACACAGAGATGTGTAACTCACCAGAAGAAGAAAAAAAAGGCCAAATATTTGTAACCCCATACCCCCGGGGTGCGCACTTTTTTGCACAGAAAAAATCAAAAAGCCCCGGGAAAAATTGCAGCTAAAAGCAACACGTTGCTGTTGTATGCGGGAGAGTTGCTGCTTTTACCGTGTGTTTGTTTTGTTGTTGTTTGGCTTAATTTGATGCTCCAGAACTCGATGTGTGTGCGATACATAAAGTTGCATCCTTGTGTAGAAGCGAGAGCAGACCGAGCGCAGCGGGTATCGTGCCTCCGATCTCGTGCCTTCGCTTTCGAATGCACGCTCGCTCTCCCTTTTCTAGCTCTGTCGCGTTCATTCCACATCGCATCCTACCGGTTGTTGATGCATTAAAATGTTCGCATTTAAAATGCGATTTAATTTGCATAATTGATAAAGTTCATGGATGTTTTTATTTGTGCCCGGATGAAGGAGAACGCGGGTGTGCGCGTGAAAAAAAGAGACACAGATAGCGAGAGCGAGAGAGCTAAAGTATTTATATAGTGTGTGATTGAATCTACCGTTTCGATGCACAGAGACCCCTAGAGGGCCTACACCCCCCGCACCCTTCCCCCAGTAGTAGCAGTTGCTCCGTGTACTGCACATGCCCCCACTGGTGGTTACATTAACCGTCGCCACTCGGTAACTCACCGAAGGTGATGCTGCCGGGAGCTTTATAGTGCTGAGTTTGTTAAGCCGCTGAGAATGGGCTTTTGCTACTCACAGTAGTGCCACCGGGTTGCTATGACGGGCATACATAATCTGTGCAACAGATATCAACATCCTGGAGAGGCAGGCAAAAATAAAAACGACGGGAATAGATAACTAATCGCTCGCCGGCGGAGCACGTCGTGAGTGGCGTGCATTGAGAAACGCTGATGACGTCAGTCATCATGCTGCTGCTGTGCATGTTTTATCGGTGTACGTTGAGAGTGGAATATATATGTATATCTGGCAGATACAGCGCGGTACTAGTAGAGAGTTGCGTCAGTTCACCATGACAACGGCCGGGGTTCTTTCGCTCTCGCGCGCGATATCGGATAGTTCGACACCACGGCACAACTGAAGGGTACACGCTAACAGTCAGCTATTCATCTATCAATTATTCGTCCATCAACAACGGTACTGTTCGCATCGGGAAAAATATCATATAACAGCTAGTGCGTTTGTTTGGTGCAAAGTTAACTTCCAGATCAGTTTGGTGAAGCAAATTACACCGGAACCTCTTTTGGGTAGTGTGTGAGCAAAAGTGTTATTAAAAAGTGTGTTACATCAGTTCTTAGTGGTATGTCCTAGTGAAGAATTATTGGCTTTTAGCTTGATTTTAGTGAGCTAAGAATCTAGGTTTTTTGGTTACTGTCCAAGGTCTACTGCTAGTTAAAAATGTCAAAGGAACTCCCTTTAAAAGAGTTTTTGTTGTCAAATCTCTCGTAGAGTATATTTTATAACGTTTTTCATAAAACTCCTCAAAAGCAGTCTTGGCGCCTTTGGTTAACAAAAAAAGTTGAAGTAAACCTGCTTTTTTCGTTGCCTAGCTCCCTGCTAAGAGTGGTCAGTGTGTTTCCTTAGCAACGAGTGCATTGTCCGCGAGGTCCTTCTTTTTTTTCTCCTCCAGTGCTTGCTGAGTTCTCCATTGACCTGGTGAGTAGCGGCGACTTTTTAAAGAGGTGCACGAACACGGTGCATTACACATCCTGCGTGGGAGGTGTGTTAGGACGAGGTCGGCATTAATTACTGGGAGACGCTTGGATTTTGCTGGGCATCCTAGCCGCTGCAGCCCGGGCTTTCACTCACGCGTGTTAAATAAAAGGGCGCAAACACGCGCCCGAGAGAAGTACGCCTGGTAATTCTGGGAATGATTCCTGTTTGCTGCTCTGTCCCCCGGGAAAATACTTACTTCCGTTCCAGCTGAGTTGAGCGGGGTTTTTTTTTGTTGATAAACTACCTCTCTCTCTCTCTCTCTCTCTCTCTCTCTCTCTCGCTCTTGCTCTCTTTAAGTGTGTCTATCTTGTATTATTCGTTTAGATATGTAATGCTAGGAGTTTAAGCATATACGTATGTTTTACAGACATTTGGAATGTAGTTCCATTATTATTTTGATATGATATGTGCAAAATTGGAGCGCAAGAGAGATAAGTTTGAGTGAGGCAGATATGTAAGGTGTCCTATATGGAACTAGTTGTTGCTCCCAGCCATTTCCCAGACTTTGCTCAAGGTTTCCATTCAGGATGAAGCATCGCTTGAGCTGAATTAACTGTGAAACATTTCAAAACAGTGGATGTGAAATATTTCAGTCCAGTTCTACCTGTGGATTGTCCATTTCATCCAGAGCAGAGTGGAGCTAGTCTTGTTCTTCTTCGTTCAAAAACCTCCAAGATTATACCGGCCATCTAATGACCGAACTAGACATAGCGATATCACGTAGTTGAATAGTCAGGCCTCCGACTACGGGGGAATGGCCCGGATGGGATTCGAGCACTGTCCACTTCACCCAGGCCAGAGTTTATCTCATTTGTACTGTATATTCAGTAAGTACGGCAACGCGAAGTAGGGCCGAACTCTAACTGTAATTAACTCTAACTCTAATTCTTCTCAAATACTTGGGAGTCACTTCTACTGTGAGTAAGGAGCAAGTTCAACAGAGTCCAACTCAACCCGTAAATTGTCCAGAATTAGCTCCAATATAATATAGTTAATCTCAAAATCGAACGAGCAAGTACGTCACAATCCAGTTCTACAAGTCCCAAACCCCGTCAGACGTAATTGTCCAGAAATGGCTCAAAAAGATCTTCAGTCCAGCTCGGAATCCCGGTACATTCTTGAGAGTCAGGGTACTACTATATTTTCAGTAGGTACAACAACGAGCAACTATGATTCAATTCTACCTGTAAAATTGTCTAGAAATGGCTCAAATATTTCACGTTAATCTCAAAATCTCAGTCAATATTTGAGAGTCATCACTCACACGTGTAAGTACAGCAAACGAATAAGCGCAAAAGGTTCCAGTTCTCAACGTGTAAATTGTCCCGAAAAGGCTCAAACTTTACAAGCTCCGCTCAGAATTCCTGTCAATATTTGAGACTCACTTGGTACTATATGGTTTTGGATACCCCGTTCACCTTGATTGGGCTCTGGCAAAAAAAAAACACACACACACACACACACAAGCCCGCGAGCCTCCTTTTTTTGCTGTGGAGTACGTCCCCGGGAAGCATGCGCCCTTTTTACAGCAGCTGATGATGGGTGCTGTACAAAGATAGAATAAATGAAACAGAGAGTAAGTGAGAGAGAGTGAGGGGTAGGGCGAAGAGGGCTTGTCAATTTGAGACCAATTTTGACATCCGCGAGAGCGAGAGAGAGACCCTTTACAAGGACGAAAAGCTTGAGAGAAGGATCAATCACCTTTACTGTGCTTTGCTTGTAAGCGAGAGAGATAAAGAGAGGGAGAGAGAGAGAGACACAGTGAGAATTCAAATGTGGGTCAACAGAGCAGCTTCCGGTCTGGAGTGGTTATTTTTTTTGGTGGGAGTTTTGGGTGAGGGTGGTGGGTGTTTTGGGTGGGGGGCGGGTTGAAACTGTGCGAGCAGGATGCGTGATAAAGCGAGGGATGAGTACGTACTGTGTCTGAAAATTGGTGTTTTTTTATAACCTCCCTTATTTTGTCAAATTGTCCTTTCGTATATCAGCAACAGGTTGTGCTGTGTTTGTGTGTGTGTTAGTTTGTATACCATAACGACGGCATCCTTTTCGGACGGTGTGCTATCGCAGTCTCTCGCTCTCTCTCTCTCTCCCCCTCACTCTCCTATTTACTTTGTGCGTGTCCTTTTAACGCATTCATTTACACGGACCTGCTAATTTGTGGCGCCTGGCAGGCTTTTTCTATCCCTCCCCCAGTGGTGTACGTTAAATGGTTCTCAACTAATTACTTACAATGTTTCCCCGCAATTTTCTCGGTTTCCATGTTGTTGCTGGAAAACAGCCTGTTTTTCCTTTCATCGTGGTATTGTTTGTTTGGTTTGGTTATGCTTTTTCTTTTTCTTTTTCTTTGCGGCCAACAAAAAGCAGGAAAACAGGATCAGAAACAGGAATGTTGGCTTCTCCACTTTACTGAACTCAATTTCATTCATTATGTGCAAGCAGCGGCAGAGTTTTGGGGATTTTTCCCCCCTACCGGTCGGAAGGGCCCGCGTGCGTTGTGCGGAGTGGAAAAGTGGGGGCGTTTTTCCAGTGAAAAGATAGGCCGCCGTGTTGTTTTTTGTGATGGGCGTTGGTTGCCTTGGCTCTTGCATTACTTCTCAAGATGGCGATTGCCGAACAAAAGACACGCGTGCGGATTGTATCAAAACCGCCTCAATTTAATGATAAAATAAAATATTAAGAATCTTTTGGAGAGAGAGAGAGAGAGAGAGAGAGAGAAAGAGAGAGAGAGAGAGAGAGCAAAGAGAAGAACTGCAGAATTCACACTAGAATTGAGTACGAAAATCTCTTCAAGAAATTAGTCAACGTTAGGACTTCTTTTCCAATTCATTTTGGGGCAAAGCTACTATCTCCCGTAATTCTTAAAGCCAGTGTATCTTATCTCTAATAATGACGTCAAAAATAAAAGCCGTTATCAACGGTTACATTTCAAACTGTTGGAATCGATGCCCCCCCCCCCCCCTCCTCCCTCTCTCCTCTTTAGCCATCCGCGGTTACAATTTTAAGATCTCAAAGACTCAGATCATGAAGCTCAATTGAGACTTAAATAGGTTTAAAGGGAGAAATCTTCCTCAACTTCTTACTATGTGGCTTTACAACCTGGAGAGCTATCGGCCTGCTACATTAGGTATGTTCCAATATGGGTACAATCAAGTGTAGCAAAGCCGGAAGTAGCTGGCCAATATGTCCAAAAAAATAAATAGTTGTTACCTGCTATTACGAACATATCTTACAATGGAGTGTACGGTTCTGGTTCAAGTAAGTCTGTACCATAAGTGAAAAATCACAGATCGGTCGTTTTATTCGATGCGTCGACGACTATTGGCTTGCATCCATAGCTCCATTATTTATGCCCATTCAGCTTTCTCATATTTTTGCTTGGGTTATATTTGTCCATGGGCGAATGGGAGGTTCAATGTTTGCTATCGATTAGTCAGCAAGAACCATCGTTCGGTAGTAAGTACCTTCTCCTTCTTCAGCTGGCGATAGGTCCGGCCTCCACACGTCAGCACCCTCCCACAGAAGCATATGTTTACATTCTATGCTCAGCAGAGTTCGTGTGACCCACGATGGAGGGGCACCGGTACGAATTCTATAAACAATTCCTGGTATATTGACCCCTGGGCTCAGAACGTCCTCCTTCGCCCGGACGTCCTCATAGCAGCCGGCGGAAGCAACCAACCACCGTTCGATCCTCCACGATTCTCTGGGTGTTTTGTTGTTGTTGTTGGTTTGGTGTGTTGGTAGGCTTTACGGCGCCCTCCGGAGACTAAAATGGGGGAACCTCTCCCGAATGGTAGGCCATCAGAAACCTATCCTCAGCTACAGTAACACCTCTCGTTCTACCAGGCTAACCTCACTCCTTACATACGTGTGTGTGTTGCACTGCGTAATTCGATATCTTTCGCCAGCGGGTGTTGAAGAAGAAGGGGCTGACCATGCAATGATGCCGTATGCATCGGGAAAGCGGACCTCCCGATCGGTTGAACGTGTCTCTTTGTGCAGCAGAATGGTGCTGTTTGTTTTAGTTATGCATCCACGTACGTGTGCCGCCGCCCCCTGGCGGAGATAGAAGCGGGTTGGTTGGCGTCGATATACATCGGCTTTTTCTTAGGAAGCCGCACCGGCTAATGGCTAAATTTTCTGTGATCACACGCCGGTCGCGAGAATGTTTAAATAGCTTCTACAGTGAAGAATCTGTAACGAATCGGCATTAAGGACATGAGAGTGTAGCGCAGTAAATTGGGATAAAATTATGTAAAATCATTCTTCTGCTCTTTAGGTTTATACAGGGGCGCAAGAGTTTTTGGTCTGCCATTCCTATCTTCCTTGACTTAGTTTACCCGTAGCTTGATATTCAGAACTGCGTTCCTGGAGACGGTCTGGATTTAATATCTGGGTAGTCTGGATTTAATAAAGACCGTCCCGCTAGCAACTTGGCCATCAGACATTATTGGTATATGTACTTCATGAGGAAGGTAGTACTAACAACATCCGAATGCCAATTTGTTTAAAGCAATTCGATAGTCTGGCGTTTCACTGTAGCTTTTGATACTTTGTAATGTAGAGTTTGTCGACAACTCTTAGGAGATGGACGTTGTCTGGTGTCATCTACATATCGTGAACAACGCACATCGGAGCCTACAGGTATAGCTAAACTTGGAAAGATTTCGAAGTCTGCCACAATTCTGATTTCCTTGCATTTATTACATCCTTAGGTCAGATTAGTTTGCTCTCGTTAGTCCTAGATAAATCGAATATCTTTTTCTTCTTCCTTGGCTCTACAACCTCAGGAGAGTCTGTCATTACTTAGCTACGATAGTGGATCGTTTTGCTTACGGGGCAGACGGTCCGGACGGGATTCAATACTCGCAGTCTTGTCGCTCCTCGACCATTATTTTTAGTTGTAGAGTAGTTTGCGCTCTTTGTCCACATGACGTATTCTCGCAGTGAAGCTAGCTCACAAGCGAGCTCTAGAACCCAAGCGCCAAGCTCTTTGATCTCTGCCCACGAACTCTGGATAGATAGAAATTGATGCGACAGCGCTTCGGGAAGGTTGTGTGTGTTTGTGGAGTGCATATTGAAATTTGATGACGACAGCGAGAACGAAATGACGTGGTTTACATTTTAATACCATTTTACCCTTCACGCACTCCTATCAGCGCGGTAGAGGGAAGAAGATAAAAAAGCGAGGGTGTGTTTAAGAGAGAGAGAGAGAGAGAGAGAGAGAGAGAGAGAGAGCAAGCAAGCAAGCAAGCAAGCAAGCAAGCACAAGCAGCTTAATCGAACGATCGCGCATTTCTTTGGAAATTGACAACCGTTCATTAATTATGACACATTTACATATGCGCTTAGTGCAAAAAATATTTTATTGTGTGTGCGTTTTTTACTTGTTCACGATAGTAAAAGGGGAAAATAAGAGTAGATGATGATGGGTTTACCTACTATTGCTTGTCGTAAGAAGCGGTGTGTGGGAATGAAACTATTTTGTTGTGTGTTCTGGAAAAGTCTTCCGCTTGTGAAGTCGTATGACAGCACAGCAAATTCTGTATACTAATGCAAAGAACAGAGATAGCAAAAAGACCCGTTCGCACTTCTATTTTTCTTTGTCCTCAGATATGTGTGATTCAGATGAGATTGGCACCCGCATTCTTTCACTAATGCTGTCTGCTTTGGTGATGCATACATCATTACTTACGAGCGGTACACGAACATTCAAAAAATGTCGAAATGTTTAAAGATGTGTTAGTGCAATTATCGATTATGCCAAATGAATGGCCGTAGCATCACTTGCGATGGCAGATAAAAGTATCTGCCCAGAGTTTCTCACGTCATAAGCAAGTGTCTACATGTTTAAAAAAAACCACTTTCGACCGATCACACAAGCTAAGTAATCTACGTCTAAGTGTGGCTTTATCTCGAACAGTAAAATTGGTTTTAAAGCATTACCCTATCTCAATTTGGGCCTTACAGACCTCTTCTGCGCATATGAATGACCTAACAATAACTGCGGGTTGGGATTCTCATGAGCCCATCGGAGCCTGGGCGAGCCTAGTACAGCTCGACATTGTAACGGATCCTCCATTGTCCTTCCACACATCTTCTTCTTTTTTGGCACTACAACCCTGAAAGGTCTCGGGCTTCCATTTCTGCCTATCTGTGACTTGGTTTTAGCCATCTTCTATAAGTCCCATCTTATATCTTATTTACCCATCTTATGTCTTCTATAAGATATAGGGGGGCGGTCCGGTGGTCGCACGGCAGGACAGAGGCTCAAATCTCATCTGGGCCGTTTCCCCCCATAATGAGGAAAGGCTATCCAACTATGCGGTATCAATAAGCCTAGTTAGCCAGAAATATCACGCATAACCTAAGAGGTCGTTAGGCCAAGAAAGAAGGAAGATATCTTCTATAAGTCTATCTCGATCCTGTCGTACGCTGATGACATCATTGGTTTGAGCGTTTTCTATAATATGTAGCAGAAGCTTATCAAAGGATCAAGCGAGTGCCATTAAAGCTTCTTCTTCCTCTTCGGTGGCACTACAACCACGAGAGGTCTTGGCCTGCCATTTTTGGCTTTCTTTGACTTGATTTTACCAGTAAGCAAAGTAGTCAAGCCCTGCGCACGGGGAGGCAGTCTGGATGGGACTTGATCCCCGGTGGCCCTGCCGTGTGAGGACCGGCGCCGTTATCGCCTGGGCCACCGGACCGCCCCGACACTAAAGCTTGGGTTGGAGATTTTTCTTCTTTTTCTTTGGCACCTCTAGAAGTCTCGGCTTGCCATTTCTGACTTTCTGTGACTTGGTTTTACCCGTAGCTGGATAGACAGTCCTGCGTATGGGGAGGCGGTCCGGAGGGGATTTTAACCCCGGTGCTGCATTGCAGAGAGCCTTCTCGTTCTACATATCGGGCCAAATATCCTTTCAGGCATCTTCCTCTCGAACGCGGCTAAGAGCGTTTCGTCTGTTATACCACAGAGTCCATGTGTCCTGAGGCGTATTGCTAGTACTGGACAGCTTCGTCCGCGCGTGACGGGTATTTTGAGATAGAGACACTTGCTCGAAAAATCTGAGAAACACTGCATTTGACACGAGCAATAAAAAATAAAATTGATGATGATTCTTGCTGTCCATCATCAGCAGCGGCATGGCACTAATGGCAAAGATTTATCTCTGCACGGTGTAACGCTATATGATGGGGGGGTGGGGCGGAGTGCCAATTATCGATTATCCGATTAATAGAATAAATAAAACATACCGAACCACACCGTCCAGCGCGCTAAAAATAGCCTCACACACCACCAGATTTCCTGCTTGTGTACAACCGGTGAAGCTAAAAGGAAGCCATCTACTACTTGAACCTTGCCCGTGCTTCTAGCCTGTGTGCAGCCTTGACATACGCCAGTCGGAAGGTTAAAAGCTTGTTCTTTAATAGCAAATTAATGCACGTCTCCGACACCACAAACCGGGGAAGCAGCAAAAAAAAAAGGCAGCCAGGCAGGCCCGCACTCTGAAGTTTTGCTTGAAGGTCAACTTGATGGTATAAGGAAGGTTGATGGGCGACACTAAAACTGGCAAGTTGGAAAAGTCACCACAATCCTTTTTGCCCACCCCCTCCCCCCCCCCCCCCCCCTAAAGGCCTTTCGAGTGCACTTTCTTTCCAAACCCTTGGTCTGTGCGTGACCGACGCTAGACGTCCTTTGGCAAGTGACCCGTTCGCCCAGAGTTGTTGGTGTTGGTGGTGCCACGGGAGACAGGGTGTCTAACATGGCTCTAAGATGATTAAGTATACAATGAAGTATGGCAATCAATAAGTGCCAGGCGCGAGGCAAAAGCGCATAACAAAAACAACTTCCAGGAAATGTGTACCGTGTGTTCCCACAAAATTGATACGGTGCTCTAGCTATTGGAAGGGGGGGGGGAATGAGGATAAGAGGGAGCGGACAGAAGGAAGGCGAGAGTGAGCGGTACAGGAAGTTGGAGGATGCATTTTTATAGCAAGTTGCAACACGCAAGAGAGGTCAATCGGATTAGGCGAGCGAGCGAACGTGTCTGTATGCATTACCGAGAGAAATAAATATATATTAAAAAATAAAAGCAAAAGCTTACTAAATAGAGGTTACATTTCTTAGATCTTTAGTCAAGATTGGGATGCTAGGGTCCTTACCGTCCTCACCGGGAGCACTGGGAAGGTATTATTTAATGTACACCGCATTCTCTATGCAGGGAATTCCCCATCAGCACGAGTACACAGCTTGACGTTGTAAACAGCTCTAGCACACACACACACACACCCAGGCACGCACACGCTAGAATTCGCGTGAAGTCGTTCCGCGTGCATTGAGACTTGCGATCTGATGTTGTGTGCAGCCTATGCAGTTTCAAGTACAGTTGTGTACCACCCAGCAGCAGCTTCGAGTTATCGCTTTTTTTTGATCAGCCAGTGTGTGTGTGTGTCTCTGTAGTTGGATGGTACTATAAAGTCCTCCCCTAAGCCTAAGAAACAACAGCGCTGATAGACGTGTTGACGTGCTAGTATAGTGCGCCCTATTACGTGCAGCAAAACCTTGAGCTAAACATGATCTGAAGGGTGAACATTGGGAGTAGTGGACGATTGGGTATAATATTGGCGCAAGTCTATGCCGCGCTCACGTTTTGCTTTGTTTTGCCCATACATCATTGCCCACTCTCCAGACTAATCAACTAACTGGGCTCACTCTCTCTCTCCCCTCTATTCCCGTTGCAGTCGTTCGCTTCATTAGAGCGGGACCTTTGGCGTGTTAATTAAGCAATCAGACCGAAAGCCAGCCGGACGGACCACCAGCAGCAGCAGTAGTAGAGAGCCTGTGGAAGACCAGCAGAACACTTCCTCCCCGTACCAGACAAGTAGTTAGGGCGCGCGCGGCTGTGTGCAATCCGTCGACGAGCTCTTTTGAGTTTTTGGTGCAGTAAGGCAAATAAACACTAAACGGCAAGATGTCACTGTGGGCGCGTGTGAATCAACTACCCCAGCCGATACTGGAGCAGATACGCTTCATCTATGGTAGCAACTTCCCGATCGAGGTGCGCCACTATCTAGCAGATTGGATCGAAGAACGATTGCTGTAAGTAGTGATGGACGTGTGCAAAGGGGATGTGCACTTCAATGTAATTTCAACCTCTCTCTGTCTCCCTCTCTCCCTATCGCCCTTTCTCACCGTACAGCAATGCACCAGTCTACACGAACGATCAGGAAGCGGTGTACGAGCAGGATGCGGCCAACTTTCTTAACCAGCTGATCATGGAGCTGGAGCGGACCGCGATCAATCTGCCGGAGACGAACTTCACCATCAAGATCCGTCTGAACGAGTCGGCCCGGAACTTCCGCCAGCTGTTCTCGCACAATCCGGCCCAGCTGTACCAGCATCTGATGAACTGTCTGCACCGCGAACGGCAGTGTGTCGCCTACCCGGATGAGTGCGTGAACGTGCAGGATCCGGAGGTGACGGAGGTGTTCAATGCGGTCCAGCAGCTGCAGATAATGGTGCGGACGAACGAGAACGACAACCGCAACCTGATGAAGGAGTACGAGCATCTGCTGCTGGAGGTACACGAGCTGCAGAAGAACCGGGCCCAGCTGGAAACGATCGAGAATGCGGAGATGCGAGCGCACGCGCACAACCAGCTCGCCCAGCATCAGAAGATGGTGAACGATCGGTTGCAGCTGTGCACCGGCAAGCGGTTGGCGCTGGTGGACGGGTTCCGCAAGACGATACTGATCATCGACGAGGTGCAGAACAAGGTGCTGAACAAGTATCTGTCGCAGTGGAAGATTAACCAGGGTTTCGCCGGGAACGGTGCGTCGATGATGAGCGCCAGCAATCTCGACACCATACAGGCGTGGTGTGAAAGTTTGGCAGAGATTATCTGGAGCACGAAGGATCAGATCCGGCTCGCGATCAAGAACAAGTCGAAGCTGCACGTCGAGCAGGAGGATGTGCCGGATCTGTTGCCGCAAGCAATGGTTGATGTGACGAACTTGCTCAAGATGTTGATCACCAATACTTTCATCATCGAAAAGCAACCGCCGCAGGTGATGAAGACAAACACACGGTTCGCTGCCACCGTGCGCCTGCTGGTAGGCAATACGCTCAACATCAAGATGGTAAATCCGCAGGTGAAGGTGTCTATCATATCCGGTAAGTGCTAGTCGGTGCTAGTTCTCTTGTTGCTCGGATTTCTAATGGTTTTTTAAATCTCTTTTTCGTTTTACAGAGGCTCAAGCACAGCAAACGCAACAAACTAACAAAGCTTCCGAACAGTCATGCGGTGAAATCATGAACAACATCGGCAATCTGGAGTACAACGAAACGACTAAGCAGCTATCAGTTAGCTTCCGGTAACGTTTGCTTTGAGAGCTAAAGTTAAACTGCCTTATGTGATGTGATTAAATTTTTGGGCTAATTTTAATTACAGAAACATGCAGCTAAAGAAGATCAAGCGCGCAGAAAAGAAGGGCACGGAGTGCGTGATGGACGAAAAGTTTGCACTACTCTTCCAGTCCAGCTTTGCCGTCGGCCATGGTGATTTGGTCTTCTCGGTCTGTATAGGCAAGCTATAATCCCAAAATTTGCTGCTCACTCAATGGTTGTCTCTCGTTACCCTCGGGTCGTGTTGCAGGTATGGACTATCTCGCTTCCGGTGGTGGTGATCGTGCACGGCAACCAAGAACCACAGTCCTGGGCCACCATTACCTGGGACAATGCGTTCGCCGACATCAACCGCATCCCGTTCCAGGTGCCGGACAAGGTGATTTGGAACCAGTTGGCCGAAGCACTGAACATGAAGTTCCGCGCCTCTACCGGACGTTCGCTGACCGCCGAGAATATGCACTTCCTGTGTGAAAAAGCGTTCAAAACGAACCTCCCGTTCCCGGTGCCGAACGATCTGACGATCATGTGGTCACAGTTCTGCAAGGAACCGATCCCGGACCGCTCGTTCACGTTCTGGGATTGGTTTTACGCGGCGATGAAGGTAACGCGCGAGCATTTGCGCGGCCCGTGGATGGATGGTAGCATTATCGGGTTCATACACAAGTCGAAGGCGGAGGATTATCTGCTCAAGTGCCCCCGGGGTACCTTCCTGCTGCGCTTCTCCGACAGTGAGCTCGGTAAGGATGGTGATTTTTTAAATCTTCCGCAGAATTCTACATTCAGCCTGTTTTCTCTGTATTGTAGGTGGCATTACGATTGCTTGGGTGAACGAGGGCAACGACGGACAGCCCCAGATACTGCACATTCAACCGTTCACGGCAAAAGATTTCTCCACCCGTTCGCTGTCGGATCGTATACGCGACTTTGACGATCTCTTCTATCTGTACCCGAACAAGCCGAAGCATGAAGCGTTCGACCGGTACACGACACCGGCCGGGCCACCGCGCAACAAGAATTACATCGCGTCCGAGGTGCGTGCCGTACTAATGCCCGGCCCGACCAACAACCAGATGAACAGCTTCCCGAACACCCCGTCCTACAACATTCAGTCCCCGGATGCGTCGCGCGATACGCCCTCGAGCGGGTAAGTGTTGTTCCGTGTTTGTTTCACATTGTTTAACATGTCCCGATCCCAACCTCCTTTTAGTGGTGTTCTGTTTCAGTTCTGCACGCTTAGAAGTTTAACTTACAGTATCAGAGATGAAAAAGAGCGCAAGAGAGAAACCGATTGTATGGGATGTAATGAACATTATGTGTGTGCCAATACGTGTGTGTATGTGGATAGAATGATTCTAGAAATCTAGTTAGGATATCAGTTAACCGAATGTAACGTAAATTGTTTGCCGCACCGTGCTCTTTCTTTCTACTTGTTAGTATATTTATTCTTTATGTTTCTCATTTGCTTTGTACATTTTCATATTTAGCTACCTCTTTAATTACCCTTTTGTCTGTATTCCGTACGCTTTTTGGGGTTTAGTTCGTTAACTCAGCAGCATTCCACGCGTCTTGGAATAGATATTGGTTTTTATTTATGTGTGTTTAGTCTCTCAAATGTAGCTTCGTAGTTTCGTGTGTTTGCTTTTTCACCAGTAAAAGTATTCTCATTACGAGTAACGTAAATCACGTGCAAACATTTTAATATTTGCTTGCTTACTAACGCTTGGTCTAACACCACCCGTCATTTGGAATTGTTTTACACCAGGACGTCGGCGATGTGTTTCTTATAAAAAAAATGTGGCTAAGGAGTAGAAAAGGCCCACAAGTTTGCATGGAACACACATGTAAGCTAACTTTCATGGAAGTGCACAGTGGAATGAGAACAAGACGAGATAGGAGAAAATAATTTAATGTAAACTCACAGCTAATTTTATACATATAAATTATGTAAATCATTCTCATTTGGCGTTGTGAAATGTAGTATAAGTTTTGATCTAATTTTCTATAATTTTTTAGCTAAAAATGATTTATAATTAACTATTTGTTGATTATGTTATGTATATGAACTCTTTTTAAAAATACTAAAAATTACTATTTCATCTGAGTTTTGGACCGTTTTTGCAAGTTTATGAACGGTTTAGTTAAACCATATGTAAATACAAAACAAATTCATTTTTTACTATTAAAAATTATAAAAATATGCATCAGTATTGTGTAAAACGCTCAAACTCGTGATCATCATTACGTCTATTAAGCCAGAAATGGCAGGCATGACCTAAGAGGTCTTTAGGCCAAAGAAGAAGAAGAATAATAAAACTTAAAAAAAAAATTCACGACAACTTATAATAGCTTTTAATACATTTTATTTACAAAATTAACGGTTAGTTTCAATGTTAATTTTATGTTTTAAATGCTCATGCACACATTTCACCGTGAGCTTTCACACAACTTGCATACATTTGCGCCCCGTAAAACTTGTAGGCCTATTCTAATCCTTAACCTGTTTGTTTTATTTATTTGAAAATAATTTTCCAAAGATACCGGTTCATTGTTATTTGTTTTCTCCACCAACTTTTTTACGTTTATAAGGTTATGCAGTGCAATGTGTGTGTTCCTCTCTTTCTAAAATGCTTATCCTCTCGATTGATTTATTTATTCACATTAATTTTTATTTTATTTTCATTTTCCACACTACAAGGCTGCTTGCCTTGTTCAGCTCGCTGAGTTTATGAATGGAGAGTTGAATAAACGTTCCACGTCTGTTTCTTTTTTTTTTTTTAATTGGAAAGCGTAATACAGCTGATGAAAAACAGTTGTGTAAAACAATAAGTTTTGCTGAGGCTTTTAAACATACTTACCAATTTAGCTTTAAGCTTTGACTGTTTTTAAAGGATATGCACATCACATTTGTTACATTTTTTGCAAGTAGGAATGTGTGTGTGTGTAGAAGTTTCAAATTATTTTAGGGTTGAGTTTTGAAGAAGTTTTGAATTTTTGTAGAACCACGAGATGAAAAAAAAAGGATTTTGTTGAACATATTTTTTTCTTTCCTGTTTTAAGCATCTGTCATTAAGATGCCTTGAACTTTTTTTTATTCTGTATAACTATACATCCATTTCATTTGTGTTAAAATTATTTTTTTTTACGAGTGGGAACCCATATAATTCGCTCGGTCACGTGATTTGCACTACCCAAACAAGCCTACATAAAGATAATTCAATTTTATATATGTATGTTGTTTGTGAGCATGTAAATCCAAAATAAAAAAAAAACGGCCAAAGCCCAATACATTGTGATTGAAAAAAAAAAATCCAAAATCTCTCCGTTTTCTTGTTGTTTTTCTTTTTACTTTTTCGTCTACAAATGCAACATCGGCCGCGCGCCAAACTTCGGGGCACCGCTAACAACATTCATCTTTCTTTCGTGTCGCCTCATTTACAGCTATCAGAACAGTACGATAATGCACCTTTAGTCATTAAATTTATGCTAAATCCACCATCACTGCTAAACAAACAAACAAATCCAAAATTGCACACTACTGGACTGTCGGCCTACCAAACGCACACACAATCGCGCTGTTTTACGTAACGACGCAGAAGGAGCCGCATCCGGCGTTGGCTACCGCGGGACAGAAAAATCGAAATTTAATTGAACAAAAACCAACTGTATGTACCGTGTGTGAGGTGACATATGATTGATTGCACTTGGATGCTATTTTTGTTTTTCACAACAACAACAACAAAAAAGCCAGCCTGTTGTAATATTACGCTACTTCAGTTCCACCCACACACACGCACACACACCCGTGTAGTGATGGGAAGTTAAGGTAGTGTGGCCGATGGTGATGTGAGTGTGTGATGAAGCTAAATAACCATTCTCTCAATTAAATAATGTGATGTGAAAAGCGGAACCAAGGGAAAAAGCCAAATAGAAAATGTCAAAAATGTGTTGCTGTGTTTGTACCAAACACACTAGAGAAAAAGGGCATTTGCATCATGGTTGCAAACTGTCATTGCCTAACGTGAAATGGAAAAAAGGTTCATTGTGTATGTGTTTATCGCTATCATCGACAAAGCAAATTGGATGTAAAGGATGTAACTTATCGTATTCCCCCACCCCGTAGTAGTAGTTAAAACACAAATGGATTGTAATACTGATTTGTTTTATAGGTAAGCGAACAAACAAACTAACAAAACAAAATGTGGTACTAATTGCGCCTGTTGCTTTTCATGGCAGCTACAAAAGTTTTAGGCCTGGATATAATCCGGAAACAAGGGTAACGGAAAAAAAGGAATGGCTGCGCAAAACTGCGCAGAGTATCGAATACTCTAAAACAAAAACATACAGGAACAGAAACAAGATGGCTAACCGAACCGGTTTCACTGCACGGTTGATGCTTATAAGATCGACTCTAGTAATTAGTAACAATATATTCCATTACTCCTGACGTCTTTTAAACAAGCGAAGCACAAAAACCAATGATAAAACGAAAAATATATATTGGAGGAGGATAACGAATATCCTCCGGGATAGGTAGAACCAATCTCCTGGTATCATCAACCCCGTGGTAACAACTCCCGAATGGGTGTAAATGTGTGTGTGCGTGTCTGTTACAACCGACAAACATAAAAACATTTGCTGTGTATTAACAAAAAAAAAACAAAATGTCAATGAAAGTGTCTGATTGGGCCTATTATAGTAGAATGTACATTTGGAAGAAAGCCAGAGAAAGAGGAAATGTAGGAAACAAAACAACGAGCGGTTGTGTAAGAGCGTGCCTCTTGATAATAAGCGTTTATATATATTGGTCGTGTTTATACACTTACTATTACTACTACTACTTCTTACTTAGACAAGCCGCACACAAGCACTCTAAGATCATTCTAGGCTCTCCCCCAAAAGCTAACCCCCCCTCTCTATCCAACCCCATTAATTATTACACGTCATCAACTTCTTCACCATATGTTGGGGGATGGGGATTCGATATCTAGGCGCACAGCACGTCCTCTAACTGGTGCACAACACCGGGGCCGCTACGGCCACGGCTATCGGAATCGCTTATCATCTAGATCGTTAGAATCGCAATATGAAGCTCTGTGCTGTGTGTGCGTCTGCGTGTGTGTGTACACGAAAAGGAGGAATATCGTGTGTATTACTGCAGCTTTTTGTATCCTGTTTGCTTATCTAAGTATAATTAAATTTCGAGTCCGTGTCTGTGGGATGCCCCTTTCTTGCTCTGTTCCTCGTGTCCTTGGTACGCTCGTGAAATTGTACGAATAATTTTATCCATAAACCAATGAAATTTTATCCATCCACAATGATACTCACAGAGCTAAATCACTATGGTAATCACTATGGATATCTGCATCCGGTGGTATGCGGTGGTCCGTTCTTTGTGGGGCACATCCTTTCCCATGTGTGTTTTGTTGTTCCATCTTGTGTCATGTATGCCACACTCACACACTCACTCAACACACTCGGCGCGATAAGAGTGTGAATCGGAGTGGCAATATTATCGCAGCAGGATCATAGTGTGGGGGATAGCTTGCCTTTTGTGTGCGTGTGGCTTAGCTTCGTGTGTATGTGTGTGTTTGTGTGTATGCGTGAGGGAGCGCGTGTGTGTGTTTGACGATTGCGCGCGTTGTTTCTGTGCCATATCCCAATAACACCTACATTCAACAAATCCTCCCTGTGCCATATTCTATTTCTGTCCTCTATCATTCCTTGTTTTTGGCAAAGGAAGAAACCATTTAAATCTTCCTCTCAACTGAAGCGCATATGCTTTTTGTAACCATCTATACATATCTCATTACTATTTCTATAAGGTGTTTCTATAAGGCCTAACAATTCCTACTGTCCTGCTCAAGATGGACCAATACTTCATGTCCGCCTCCCATACTGTGTTGCGTCGCAACAAACCCACACATACAACAGTGGTGCGCAATGTCGCACCACTTAAGCAAGCACCAACATTCTATTAATTTTCTTATTTCTTATCCTTTCCTCATTTCCTTACCAAAAAAACAAAAAAAACGCACACCGAACAACGATATGTTTTTTTCCCCCCCGAATACAAACGTACTCATTGAAAAATTGAAAAACAAAACCACCCGCACAAACACACGTCAATCAACCCGCCCCGTTCAACCCTTTGGCCTCTGATTGTTGGTATGTGTGCTTTCATCGATGGATAAATTGCTCAAATACACGTCCCTCTCACATACACAAACACGTGCCACGGAAACAAACCCATACACACACACATACGCACACACCTCGACTTGACTTGAGGGTTTGCAGGTTTTCCATAAACTGTCGAGCCGGCAACTCTGTGCCGGGCAATGGGCAACACCGTTACGCATCCAGCTTCGAGCCGTATGTACAGTCCGACGGCATCACGCAGGCGATAATGGCGGCTGTTGCCGGCAATGGTGGTGGTGGTGCTGGTGGTAGTACACTGTCCGGTTTGGTGCGGCCACCGCCCGCCCTTAGCGTGCTGTCGACGAGCAGTAACTGCAGCAGTAGTACTACCGGCACCACCAGCCATCACCAGCAGCAGCACCATCATCATCACAGCAGTATGATGGAGCAGCAACATCACAGCCATATGTCGATCCTGCCAGCGCATAGCCCCGTCGGGGGTCAGAATCATCATCGGCCGCAACACTACGACGATGCGTCGCTTAGTGACTGTAGCCCGGACGGAGGTGATCATCGAATGCACCAACAGCAGACCCTTCCGTCCGTACCGGCTGCCTTCTCCTTCACCAACATGTCCTTCACGGATGGCGGTGGCGAGCAGCAGAATTTAGCGGGCGGTAACGGTAGCAATCAGCTCAAACGGACCGCAACCAACACCACCGTCCCGTCCCCTTCCTCTTCCGGCCTGACGCACAGTACGGTGGCGGGTGGGCGAAGAAATGACAACGGTGGTGGAAATGGCGGTGTTGCATCCACCTCCTCCCGTTCGTTAACGTCTTCCGTCCCGTCTGCCAACAATGCCACCGCCAACACGATGGATTTCGCAAGCCTAGAAGACCTCACCTGGCTCGATATGAACAACAACACTAGCTGGATCGGTGACGGATCTTCCTGATGGGAGAAGCGAGGGACGATAGGTGGGATTGTATCGGGAGGGTGGACATTCGAGACATCCGTGGTAATGGCCGCCACTGTCTTTCCTGGAAATAATCTGAAGATTTGAGTGGGTGCGAGTTGAGATACAGGCTCTTGTACAGTCCTGACGCCACACTGCGAACTCTGGGATAAACCTTGCATCATCCGGCTAGTTGTTACCTTCCGATGAGGGGTGAAGGGGCAGTGGAAGGGGGAAGGGGTTCTAGCGTAAAGAAACTAGAACTACGAGAAGGGGAGGAATAGGGGGGGGGGGAGGTGTTGTCTAAGACACGAACGTTGTACGTATACATAAGCCATATTTGATTTTGAATTTTGTTGAAATAAATTCTTCGTTAGCCTAGGACCCCTACTTTTCTGGAGATTTTTGAAATGTTTGAATTCAAAGAATTCTCCAGCTCCATTTTTGTTTTACTAACTGTACCTCGAGCTCTTAGGGTGTCTACCACAATCAGTTTTCCCTTCTTTTTAACGGTACGATCGAAAGAAAATGCCTAGACTCCTTGTGTAAGATCCTTTGGCTTGACACACGCGCATATAGCACGCACCTATTCTCTACCACACACACGCACGCACATGCTTAGCATTGCTAATTGCTAATTACTACTATTGTTAGGAGTTTTTATTGGTGCGTACTCCGCCAACAACACCTGATGTGTACTCTCGCGAATTCGTTAGTGTCATAGTACAGCGCTGTCTTGCCGTACGCATCTACACTCTCCGGATATGAAATAGGCTAATAAGGAGAGAAACGAAAACGAAACAATGTTGTTGAATAAAATTGGTTAGACCACACAAGTTGGTGATCTTCATCAGCCAGGTGACAGGTGATCTTCATCAACAAGCATGTTTAGTAAGAGAAAGAGAGAAAGAGAGAGAAAGAGATAGAGAGAGATAGAGAGAGATAGAGAGAGAGAGAGAGAGAGAGAGAGAGAATCAAACAAACTAATCTAAAGAACGCAGCAACAAAAACCAAAACTATTAAAGCTAAAGGACAATGCCATGATAACTCTCTCTCTCCCTCTCTGTATAGTAGATTGAGCTGACGCATGCAGACTTTGTCAACCATAATACACAATGATCCGTTAGTAGACGATAATATAGAAGAAATGATTTCCATTGTTAGTACATTATATGTAGAAACGTGTGTTAGCCAACACTTGCATACGTTTAGGTGCGCATTGCGCGAGATACTGAAAAACAAGGAGTACTCTAGTCATACAAAACAAAGCACAAACATTTCAACCAAAAAAAAAAATCGAAATCGTTTGTGTAACGCTGGTTCTGAAGGGAAATAACAAACGTTACCATATAAGGCATATATTACAATTTGTAACCCTCTAGATAGGTGCGCGAGTCGTACACGTGTTAAAACAAGCCTCGACCTCGCCCACTATTGAGTGGGCGAGGGGTGCATGTACTGCGTGGTGATGACCGCAAAATGAGACCCCATAACCTTAATACCTTCGCCTTACCTTGGCATCTCCCTCGCTGTTGTAGTTATACTGTGTGTGTGCGTGTACTGCTACTGTTACTACTACTAATACAACAACTACTACATCAAGCCACTGCAACAGAACAGAAACCTAAATGTGATGTTTATATCAACACAGATGTGAGAGCTTTCGTCCTTCAACGTACCTAATATTTGTGGAAAAAGTTAAGAAGAAGAAAAACAATGACTGTTATCGAATTTAAATGCCATAAGTGTCCACCCACACACACAATTCAATTTCTAGAACACATGAAACTCACACACACAGAGCACTTTAAAGTAAGGCTAGTTCAATGAAAAGATGGCGGTCGATGAAGCTATGAACCGTAGTGTTTAAACGTGTTTGCACACTGTGTCTAGACTAATAGTATCGGGGTATTAGCAAAAGAGGGACAAGTAGTGGTAGTGCTGGTAGCAAAATTGGAAACTGGATCCAAGAGTCCCTTCCATTAGGGTGACCGCCTTGTGCTAACCAAAAAAAAAAACATAATTCCCGTAAACATAACTCTATGTAGTAGATATATACAAATATGCATAACTATGTAACCGCTCCGGGCACCGCTCTATATCACTAGTGCTGCAGCAGAGGACACAGGCTGTTATGTAGAAATCTCGTTTGTGTTTGTTGTAGCGCACAGTGACTTACAAATCTTGGGGTTTAAGATAGAGGATAAGGTAAAATTGCCTAGTGGCGTTTAAATTGTCTATGCAAAACTACTCATAAAACACTTACTAACACATACACACCTTTTTGAACCTAACCAACCCACAACAACGCACATTTAGCACATTTGTTTTTCACACACTGTTGTTGACAGGGGTGTGCAGCTGTTTGGTTTAGTTGTTTTCTTCCTTCCATTAGCTTCTTATTTTATTCCTATTCCTTGATATATTTCTGTTTTTTTATAGTTTTAACATAATACGTCTTCTTGGCCTATTCTTCTTTTACTGGATAAACAATGATAATGCGCGTGATTAATGTGATGATTTATTGTATCTTTCCATGTTTTTTTTTATACATGTTTGTATACCTGTACCCAACACCACATACACATACACACATACTTTTGTATAATCAAACCTACCACTACTCCGAAACACACCTCCAACAACGCTCGACTACAAAAACACATACACACACACACATAAAATGTGGCGGTGTGTGTGCCCTTCATCGTCCTTTCGTCGGGATATATGTATATATCGCCTGGAAACAGCTACGGTCAGACCAATTACGGTCAGGTGCCCGATTTCGAGCTCGAAAATATTGGCATGTTTTCATCGCAGTACCACTGAGCCGTCGGCAGTACGGGGGTAATCCACGAGTCGTGCGGCTGGGAGTGAGTGAGTGAGTCCGTCATTTGGTGGGTTCTGCTACTACTACTACTGCTACTACTACCGCTACTATTGTTGTTCGGATGAACGAGAGGAAGAGGACACCAGTGGTAGTAGTAGTGTTCGGTGTGTACATTTAAGCTGGTAGAGAGCAAATTTAGCACGGTAGCTTAAGGTTTACGCTACATTAAGGTACTAGGTTTAGGTCTTTACCAAACTCAGACACACAGCCACACGCAGCTTGCAGCCAAAACACACGCCATCTGTATACTGTTCTGTTTCCGGTCGTCCAACGTCGTTCGTACTCCTGGCGTTTTGAGCTTGTGTTGTGTGTATCGGTATCGTCCATTTTGGCTGATCACCCCTGGCGCTTGGTGATTATGGCCGATCAATTACCCTACTAAAAAGTCAAAACTACTAGCGCGCCCTCTGTTGCAAAATTGCGATTCAACACGAATCAAAACAACTGTCAGTATTTCAATTTTATTTACTTTTAACCGTTATGGCATTTCGTTTTAAATTACTAGTCAGATGTCAAAATCGCTCAAGAAGAAAAGAAAAAAAAAAACTGTACGGGTAGCCCAACCGTACGCATTTTATTTTGCAAACTATAAATCCTTAATGCTAAAGCTCCCCTTTTGCTACTATGACCATGGTTTCGAGATGTGTACAGGAGCTTCGAGTTCGGCGTTTCACTAAGTCATCTTTGTGCCATAAAAGAAAGCCTTTGATTTTAAAACATGTTTCATTTTATTTTACTCTCTCGGCTACGACGACGCTGTAGCATGAGCTCTTGGCTACAGGAGACGACGATCAAACTCGGTTGAGGTGAGGTGGGTGTGGTGTGATCTCACGCGGACGACTGTTGCGAAACTAGAAAGTACAGCTATGAATTTAAATGATAACAAAAAACAAAAACCAACCGTATAAATGTCACTTTTGTCATATGTTATGTGTATGTATTTTGTGTGTGTGTCATGCTGTCTCGTGCAATTAAACTTCAAGTGTATAAGTACTACTACTACTACCGTTCAATGGCGATCGTTGTTTAGATACTTACAAACAAGGAGAAAGGATTATGTGATGTGCTAGAGTGATAACGGTGGCGTACTTGTGTGTGTGTGCGTTAATTCTGATGTGTATAAGAATTACTTGAGTAAGAAAACGGTATACATGATAATAGAAGACATATGTGGACATATGTGTGTACATGTTTTTTTTTTGTTGGCACTTACAATATAAATGTTACTCAGCACTGCGTGCTAATATGCCGCAAGAAAAAAGAAAAAGAAAACACACACACGCAAATAGACACAATGAATGTACATAAGCGTAAACAGTCTAGTGTTTATAGCAACCAGTAATGCTGAAAATGAACCAGAACTAGGTTAAGCACACACTAGTACACAACAAGCATAAACCCGCACACACTAATGTCCTTTCTCTTATGGGTGATGTGTAAGCGTGTTAGTATGTGTGTTGGTAGAAATTCACAGACACACTCATACACAACACGCACGGCCTAAAAGCCACACAAACAAGCGCTAGCTGAGAGAGAGAGAGAGAGATAGGAGAGATAGAGAGAGAGAGAAGGACGAGAGCGAGAGAGAGAAAAGAGCGAGAGTGAGAGAGAAAGAGAGAGAGAATAAAAAGGAAATGATCTTAAGACAAAAGTTGCAGATAATAAGGTATACAGTAGTGAATAAGGCATGCAACAAGCGCAGAGCTTAAATTGACTGGAGTTGCTCACAGAAATGATCGGTTTCACAAAAGAAAAAAAATCTTTTTAACAAAACTAGGCAACGAACTATTACTTGTGTACACAACAACCACACACACACACATACATATACATGATTGTGGACGTATATACATGCAACGTTACAAAATGGAATAGCTAATGTTCTAAAACAAGAAGGAAGCGCACAAAAAGCGCTCATTTGGTTCCGATTCATACATTGTCATATACACTTCCGCCAGGCTCCATTCGGACATCCGTCCCATCGGGCACACCAGGTATGCTATTGCTGATGCAGAACACAACAGAGCAAAGGGTAATAGAGTAGGGTGTTCAAGGCAAATGCTGTTCTCCTATGTTTCTCTGCCTAACTGTGTGTTCTTCCCACCCATTATACTTCGATGTGTAGTAGGTGTGTGTGTGTGAGATAGAGAAGGAGAGAAAAAAAACAGTGAACAAAATGAACGGTGCGAGCGATTACGTAACTAAGGTCCAATTGAAATGTGCAAATTATTACGACATAGTCTATCCGGCGCGTGCGTTTTAAACGTAAAGAAGAAAACTGCTTTGAGAAAAAGCCGTGTTGTTAGCGAGCGTTTACTTGCAGTAGCGTTTTAAGCGAGAGAGAGAGAACATATTGCTATAATAGGGAAGCGGCATCATTAGCTTCTAAGAGTATGTAATACAAAACTTACAACGAATGTTTAGAGAGAGAGAGAGAGAGCGAGAGGCCCGTAGCAGCAAAAAAAACAAACAGGATAAACGAAAACAAAATGCAGGTGAAATGTAGTTGTAAAGTAGCTAAAAAGGATAAACAAAATGGCAACGAATGAGATGCCGTGTGCTGCTCGGTAGGTGGCGTGTGAGCTGTAAGATCTTGTATGCAAATGACGCCATTTTGTTTTTCTTAGGTTCAAATGAGAAACCATCGTTCTATAGAGTTCTTCAAGATTTGAAGCTGTTCCATTCTCCTGAATTTCCCCATCCTTGCTATAGTTAGGAATTACCCCTCCGGAAAGCTCTGGATGAGTCTCCGGAACTGGAGCGTCACAACCATCGGCAAATTATTTAAGAGATCATAATCTTCTAAAGAAAACGTTCTGCAGTACGTTCACATCGGTTCCCCTGTTCGTTGGACTTATTCCCCTTATCCCCTTCCCCCTTAAATTTTTCCTGAATGACTGAAAATATCCCTCTCACGCTCGATTAGTGCAAGGACATGGATTATAATCCTATATTCTACAATATGGCTAGTATTTGTTCAGGAACAAACGTCAAAACTGTTTTTGAAGATTAAGGACTTTCTTCCGAAAAAAGTTCTACTTGTATGTTCCTCTGCACGGCTCCTTTAGCCATTTCACTCAATTCTCCTTTATGATTGTAAAGCTCTCCCGAGCGACTGAAAATGTCCCTCTTTTCTCTGGCCAATGAGTTGGCACGATCCTACAGAAAATGGTGAGCATTTGTGTACGAAGACGCAACTTTCACACGCCCAAACACACACGCAATCGTTTTTTAAATATTGTGAACCAATTCATCTTCTTATGTACGTGGCCAATCAATGAGAGAGATTAAGGTCGGAAAAAAGAGGGAAGGTATATTGATCTCATGCAGTGATGTATTGGATCATATTGCAGGAAAAACTAAATGTGCAAGATTTAAGAAAAACAAAATACCCTAAATAGAAATAGTTGCAATGAAAACACAAAACCAATAGAGAGAAAGAGAGAGATAGAGGAAGAGATATAGAGCAAAACGGTGCAAATATAAGAAAAATGATGCAAAACATTCAAAGCGAAAAGAGAGTGCAAGGTACAAGCAAATTCCCAATATCCCCTCACTGATGGGACAATGTATGTGTGTTTGAGTGTGCATAGGTGTGTGTGTAACGCATCACTTACAAACTAAGTACTGAAAGTGTCTCTTGTCCCAAAGATATAGACTGGCTATTTAATATGGCGCCCTTCCCAATAGAAGAGAGAGAGAGAGAGAGAGAGAGAGAGAAGCATGCACAGGATTTAGTAGAGTCCTCCGGAAATGTGTAGAATCAATAAATCCGGGCTCCCTTATGCAAGAAAGCAAGCAACCAAGAAGCCCACCCTAGTATAGGCAAAGCGTAAATATTCCATAATGACAGAAGGTCATTGCAAAATGGCCGCCAACAAACATCGGCGCACACCGTAAGTCCATGAACAAGCACACTGGAACTTACACACATACCCACAGCCTCACAATACAACGATCTATCATTACGCTCACTAGTCAATAGTAATGGGACACTGTAGCAGCAGCAACAGCAGCAGCCTAACAATTTATACCCGGAAAGAAGTTTAGCTAGTAAAGCAGCAGCATACACACTTTGAAGACTCGACGGGCCGATTAGAGACAGTCGGGTAGCAGAGACATATAGTAGAGAGCAGCAGTACGAGTGTGGGGTGTGTTACACACTACCGATAATTGAGATGTGAAAATTGCGCGTTGTGTTTTAAGTACGGTGGTTTTTTACTCTTATAATGAGCCCAACTCGGCTCGGTTGGCCCTCAGTAGGATATTTTAAGAGAAAACAAAAAGGAAAAAACATTTGAATATAATTAACGTTACGAGTTTAAAAAAATTTGATAGCGAATATATACACTGTTTTTTTAAGTTCGGTGAAATTGTTTCTTCCCAGATCCCAGCGGGGAAATTCTTGAGGTTCGATGCTGATGGCTTTGTTTGCTGTGCTGTTTAGTGTAGCTGCGTCAGATAGGTAAAAGGTTTTTTTTGTTTGGATAATTAGTGAAAAAAAAATAAGGAAAGCGATACATGTTATGTATATATTATGCGTTGCTTAATATGAATTATTCTATTCTACTGCGATGAAAGGTGAACGAGAGAACATTATACTTAAACACAGCAGAAAGAATTAGCATTGTTAAATGGCTTTTAAACCCGTGCACGTTAGGTTTGTAATGGTGAAAAACCCAATGTCGCCTAAACAAAGTCGGTCGGTGTAAAGCAAAAGTAAAGAGTCGTCGGCACAAAGGGAAGGTCACTACATCCTGTAGCGGGAGGAAACTTAGCAACACTGATACTACCGATGCGCGCATCGGAAGAGACAAACAGTGTACATTGGCAACGGGCGGCATCCCCAATATTTACAATATGGTACGTGTTTTTTGACAACTAGTGTCGGAATATGGGTGTATAATGCGAGTCTTACTTACCAAAACAAAAAAATTGTGAAGAGCTTACGGATCGGTTTCCCTGATGAAGTTGAAGGACTTTCACAGCGTAGTAATATGCAAACATATTAGTAGCAACACAACCAAACACACACATACATATATCCAGACTAAAAGGCCGAGAGCGGATCCGTCCGTTTTGGGCGTGTGTCCCGAGAAATCAGAAAGTAACCCTTCCTGTAACACGTGGTCGTGGCACTGGCGGTGAGGCAGTCCTTGATGTGTTGTGATTAGTGCAATTTTGAGGCACGTCTTTTCTGCCAGAGGCACACACCTGTGGTCCACCCTTATATACCCCCTTAGCTTAGCGTATCGGGCTCGAAAGCTCTCGGCCAAATATTTGGAAAGCAAACCGGTGTGGACATGAAGAGGCAGTTAGGTTCATTCTCAACGCAATTATTCAGTCCCAGACAACAAACAATGAACTTTAACGTTAAATAATGCTAATCGTATACGAAGCCGAAGTGCTGGAAGATGCTGGAGGGAGCAGTTAGTTAGTGGATGCGCAATCATGGCCAACGCTGATGTGGTATGATCTGTGTGGTTTCTTGTACTTTGGAATTGTTGCAAACCCAACACAACACTGTATCTGTTTAAACAATAAAATTCTGTGTAAAAAAATGGTACCCTGTCCAAGAGTCTGTTTGTTAGTGATCAATATCACTGGAGAAATTTAAAAATCGTTTACAGAGCCGTTTACGGTTTAGGACACATTACCCAATTTATAGGTTTTAGTCCCTAGCTGGTTTTATTCGATCTTTAATGGCCTCAGGTACTTTTTGTGATACAAAAGTTCTTCTAGTGCGAATGTGTGTGTGAGCGAAGCGGTCCAGCGTGGAATAGTGAGCAACGTCGACACTGGTTCATTTCGGGTAAGTTTTATAAGATCGTTTAATCAATGTTTCCTTGTTGGCTTTTACAAAATAATTTTCTCGA
Source organism: Anopheles stephensi (assembly GCF_013141755.1). Taxonomy (NCBI): domain Eukaryota; kingdom Metazoa; phylum Arthropoda; class Insecta; order Diptera; family Culicidae; genus Anopheles; species Anopheles stephensi. The sequence goes on from NC_050201.1 coordinate 14,830,264, forward strand.
ATTTAATCATAATACTTCAATTTACGCTAACCCTACCATTCATTCATCTCTAGCTTGTGACGAATGTAGTTATTGTGTAGTGCGAATTGCCTAATCGTTAGGCGCGAGTAAATATTTTCGCACCGACACGATCATTCTTAACTTGGAAAGGTTTAGAATATATGTTGAAAACGCCTGTACAATAGTCTAAACGCAATACACACTTTGGGAATCTGACAACGCCATCTAGGTGTGAAAGTAAGGAACGATTGGGTCACTTCCAGTCAGTGTCATGACTAAGTTTAGATCAATGAATCAATAAATTGTCTTTAAAAAAGAAACAACTTAAAAATATTTTGATACATAAGAATAAAGTAAAGTAGACAAAAATAGCCCCTACTTCTGGTGGTCGAGGCGATAGCGGGGCCGGTCTTCACACGGCAGGGCCGGGGCTCAAATCCCATCTAGACCGCCTCCCCGTACGACTACTTTACTACGCGTAAAATTGTCACAGAACGCCAGAAATGTCAGGCAGAGACCTCTCGAGGTTGTAGTGCCAAGGAAGAAGAAGAAGACGAAGAAGACATAAGTAGCTGAATAAACTAGCAAAGAGTTTAAAATTACTGCAAATGTTCAAAATTGGCAAACATCGTATTTCTATTCTATTCTATTCTCTCTCATCCTTCTTCTCTCTCTCTCGCCCGCATTCTCTCTCTCTCTATTTCTTCTAAATCTCTCCCTCGTTTTCTTGCTTTCTCGCTCTCTCATTCTTCCTCTCGTTCTTTAAATTTCTCTCTCTCGTACTGACTCTCGTTCTAAATTATTGCTTTCCCTCTATCAATTTCTCTCTTGCAATTATCTCTCTCTCTCTCTCTCTTGCACACTCGGAATTTCTCCCTCGATCGAACAATCTACTTTTCTTTCGCTCTCTCTCGCTCAATTTCTCTTCCTGTCGCTCGCTCGATCTCTCTCATTTACTCTCTCTCTCTCTCCTTTCACCTCTCCCACGCTCTTTCTCTCAACCTTTCTCTCTCTCTCTCTCTCTCTCTCTCTCTCTCGCTTTTCCTCCAACTTTCACACTCATCTCCCCCTTTTTCCTGTTGCCTTATTTATGTCCAGTAAGTTTAGATCTGCAAAATTTAGTAACCCTTTCGGCTCTTTCGGGCATTCCAGATTACGGCTTCTGTCTCCACGAAAAGAACAAAATCAAAAGATCTCTCCTTCTACAGCTGGCACATCCCTGTTGGAATACATCACGTCCAAAGTCCATCCAAAACTGATCGCGTAGCGTTACTGTAGAGAGAGAGAGACACACACACAGCAAAAGAGTTATCACTATGAATCGCGGTACTCCGCGTATCAGTTTTACCTTCTTTCGCGTCTCATCGTCTTCTCCACGCCATACATCTGCAGCTAACATCATTCCAGCAGTGGCGATGCTTTCTCTCCATCCCGTATCGCTCGTAATAGGATACATCTCGCGCTTATGCAGGAGGTCAAGGAGAGCATTAAACGTCCGTTCATCATCGGCCGGTCGTTTGTGCTGTAATATTCAGCTTCCACAATCAGCACTATAGCCAACCTCCGAAAGTGTCGTTTCCTTTTCGCCGGCAAATTTGAATTATGCAGTATGTCGCGATAGAGTTTGATCGCGTTAGCGAAATCGTTGCTCCGGGAATCAGCCATCTTTTTTGCTTTTGGTTTTGAGATTTGATTCGAAGCACAGGTATTAATGGTCGAGGTGTTATCGAGCCCACTGCTGCACTAGTAAAAACACGTTCGGCTGCCTCAACGGTGGAGTCGGTAGTAATAAGGGACGATGCAGTTTTGCGCCGCAGGCTTACGGAAATCGGTCAACGCACGCACGTGCCCTTGGCTGCACCTTAGCTCGGTCGATTTTTACAGTCCCAATACATGACAAATGTGCGCTTGTGTTGGGCGCAAAAGTGTTGGGACGATAGGTTAGTGTGCGTGTTTACCAGCTTCGAATGTTTCTTAGTGAAGGGTCCGTGAGGGAGGGCTGCCCTTGCCACGCTCCTTCCTCTTAAGAGCCCCCGGGGAGCTTCATCCAGGCATCCCACTGCTGGGATGTGATGTCCAGTGGAGATGGAGATTGTGCCACGCTTCACGCTTTTCGCAGGAATTTTGCGCTCGCCTCTCGCCAGCCCCATCTCTCGATCTTCGTATCCAACCGAACGAAGTCGTAACGCGTGATTGCATCATCCCTTACTTCGACTTAACAATAACGCACAGGGTGCATTTAAAATCAGCGGCAGCAATTGTGTGGGTATTCGGAGGGTTTTAGATGCATTCTGATTTTTTTTTTAAACTCATAAGAAAGCTTTTCTTGCTGCATTCCTAGACATTCTATGTCGCCGAAAACGCATAAAAAAATTGCGATATTAGAAACAAAAAACAACTGAGAACGTCTTCGAAACCTCATACGCCTCCATCAAGGGATCAAGTCAAACAAATATCAGGCATTTGGACATGTTCCCAGACATTTGAGATGTTGTGAATAACGCTTCAAAAAATTGCCGGACGTGGCCAATAATATCTGAGATATGAGTCCAAAAAATCTCGTACCAAGCACCCAAATATCGGGGATGAGGTCAAAAAATGTAGTGATACCCTGTAACACAGACGGCAAATAATTCGCGCAAGCCATCGCCACATTCGAAACCCGCCATAAAACTCGACCCTTAGTGACTTCAATTCGTTACGGTGATGGGGCCGACGTCCCGCACGTACGATGGTACGATCACTGCTGAGACGCATACACGCTTACAAGAAAAAGTCCCCCCATGTGCTCCCTGAAGTCACCGGATGTCCTCAGCTATTTTAGACGTGTCTAGCGAAAATCATACGATCGGCGATGTATCAATAAAGCATTTTGGGAGGGGAGGGAAGGGGTGTTGATACGCACGTACAGTGGATTGTTTCAAAATGTGGAGGGAATAGGCTCGGTAGGCGACATGGGCCAATCGCGGGTAGTTGTATGGGCCAGCGTACGCTACAGTCGTTTCGTTCTGTCCCACTAGCAAAACCAACACACGGCCAGTCGCGACTGGTGTGCGAGAGTGAGCGTAACATCTTGATGCGTAATGGCTTGTGATCGTCGGTTGGTTGGTTACTCATTCGTATTCCATTCGTGTCTTGGCTTCAACGGTGACGCGCAGCTGCAGCTTACCTCTGTTTGATACGCTACCTTGGTGTTTTTCCGGGCTCACTGCTAGTGACATCGTGACCGCAAAGTGAACATTATTCCGACCATACTACAGTGTCGATCACAGGCTTGTCAGCTGCGCCATTCGAACACACTTGTGCGCCCTTGGAACATCTTCCAGCAGTGAACCGCACGTCTCATCATGGCAAGCGCACACGGGTACACCGTCCAGCACAGCAACATGGAGAGTCTGCTGGTAGTCATCCGGACCCTGGTGGATATTTCACCGTTGAGTAGCCATACAAAGGGGTGCTACATTTACCTGCTCGGGTTGCTGGAGGACGAGCTGCAAACGCACGCCGTATCGACCGATAACTATGACTGGATGGTGGCGAAGATAAACGCTGTGATTTGCCTGATGAATTGCGACCTCTCCCAAGCGTCGTTTGGTCGACCCGACGATGAAACCGCGGTGCAGCAGTTTATCGAACAATTGGAAACCATGTAAAATATGGTGCTATGGTGGTGGTTGGTAGAATTTTGGGATTTTACCAACATGACTCTCGTTGGTGCCTGGATACTCTTGTGCATGCCATGGATCACTTCTCAAACTTTCGACCCGGACATGCTGGAGGATTGCGACCAAAGCAGCGAAGACTGTTTACATTTGATAGAGTAATTGTTAATCGCCAAAAAAATACCAAGAAAAAAGTCTTAAAAAAAAAGAATTGAAAATTGGCGCAATGAAACTTTTGAACCCGGACCGATCGACTATGTATGATTGAAACAGCAAAAAAAAAAGTATATTTAAATGTATGGAAGTAGGCTAGGATTTAATACAATAACGAGTAAGAACGAAACGAATCAACAGAAATAAAATAAAAAAATAAAAAATAAAAAGTAAAAAAGTAAAAAAACATTTGGTATGAATGCCTTTAGGATTAAAGCATCATTTGCGAAAAAAGAAGGAAAAAGTTCATGAGAAAGCAAGTGCATTAAATTTAAAAATATATATTAAAAGTCTCAAAAAATACAGGACCAGGCATAAATAATCTTTAGAGTACAGTATAAACAGGAATTTGGACAGAGTTTAAAAAATTGTTGAAACATCTTATCCTACAATTCAACCTTCAGAAGAAAAATAAATGCAGCAAATTTATAGAAAAATGTTGGTTTTTATTTTAAACGAAAGGAACTTTTGCATGAATATTTAAAACAGATTGTGTTCAAAATTTGATTTGAAAGGCTTCGCAAAAAACATCCGCAAAAACAGGTTTTCTATGTCATGAGAAAAATTTAATAAAGTATTGTAAGAAAAATGTTTGTTTGAATTAATTTTTTTTATTTTATTTTATTTATTTTTATTTGTTATTGCCTGTTATTTGCCTTATCCCGGGCATGCTCGGTTGTGAGTGTGAGGTGGTTGCGGGGTGTGTATCCATGTTGTTGGTGTAGACGATGGAAATGTTAGTTATCTGGATCCTGTGTTATTGCTGTTTCTATGGATGTGATGGCTGGATTTGGGGTTCAGGTGTCGGCGGATCGGAATTTGGACATCGTCCTTCCGTCTATCGGGTTCGGGGCTAAAACAATAACCAAAACAGCATACACAATTGCCTACGAACAGAGTTCCTCAATCACCCCAGCAGTGATAGCCAAAGCTCGACCAGGCCAGCACCGATCACAGAAGGTATCGGCGAGTTCCATCCCGTAACAGCAGAATCTCTGCTAATCACGATACTGAACTCGCCGACCACCTCCGAACCCAACGCCAGCAAGGCCGAACTCACTCCACCAATGCGGGACTGGGATGAAGAACATTGTTGCATAAAGTCTGCCCCTCTTTTTACGACAACGCAGTCATTGAGCCCAGAAAAAAAAACTTAAGACAAAAACAAAACACAACGAATAACAAAAAAGGAATGGCGGATATGGATTGGAAGGACAATAGGGATGCGGAATCAAAGGATGAGACCGTTGTCTCTGGCGAATCGGAAGATGAGCCAACACTTCTCCAATTTCTATATCCGATCGTCTGCCGATGCCTTCGACTGCGCCCAACAAGGACGGTCTTACGGTTTCAAACTCCACGCAGAACCACAGAAGGTGATCCACATCGTGAAATCCGTCACCGCAGCCACACACTTTCGTCTGAGCCAGAGTTATACGCTGCAGATGTGCATTCAACGCGAAATGCTTCGACATAAGTGGAGAAAGCATGCGTATGAATGCCCGGTTTACAGAACTAAGGCCGCATGGACACTTGCGCTAACCATGAATGCCCACCGGACTAAGGCCGCATGGACACTTGCGGAGAGATCGAGAAAATGAGTCATCCGCCTCCCTCATGCTCTGCCAGCGAGACAGGAAAAGTTGCTGTGGCAGGCGAAGAAACTCTCGGGCCGAGATTGGACGGTCAAAATGCGCCTTGTTTGACGCCTGTTTGGCCAGTGAGTTTGCCGTCTCGTTGCCGGGAATTCCACAATGAGAAGGTACCCAAATTAGCGAATCATTGAGCAATTTGAAAAATGCTTCGGCGGACTCATTAAAAAGTGAGGAGGCTGTGCCCTCCCTAGAGAATGATCCATCAGTGTAATACTGGCTTCTTTGGTCTAAATGGCCATACTTATCCCTGAAAATGCCCGAAACTACCATCGGGCGAAGATCATTCGGTATGGTCCTAATTTCCTCGTGCAACGAGAAATCTGTTATTAAAAGGGAACTGTAGGTCTCAGGAAGGGCAGCACGGTTCAATGCCTGTGGAGCGCTAGAATGCACTTGTAGGGCAACCAAACCTTCGTAAATCTTCAAGTATAAAATTTTCTTCGATCAAGGGATTTGATACTAAAGAACGGACTAGAACGCGAAGCATTTCAAAAGAACAAATGTTAAGGTAGGTATATACCAACTTCCGGTGGCCCAGGCCGAGTATATACTAACAGGACCGGGGTTCAAATCCCATCCATACCCCGCTTCTCATGGCAAGCCGAGAAAGTTGTATAGTGCCAAGGTAGAAGAAGATATACCAATTTCAGCAAAACAAAGTTTCGATGATGTAAAGATATGGTAAAACAAAAAGAATTAGGAAAAGTAAGGAAAATGTTGGACATTGGAAAAATAAAATGTAAAATTTAAAAACAATAAAAAACTGTTTTAAGAGCTGAAACGATTAGAAAGTGTCGATCGATTTTGAGTTGCACTTAATGAAGTGAAATAAAACAATTTCAACTTATGTCTCGTTTTCTAAATTTTCTCTTTATTTCCCATAAAAAAAACTTTCGGCATTTCTTTGATCTGATCTTAACTGAGTTCTGCTCCCATTACTCATTGCCGTTTATTCTCGCATTTCTTCGCTTCCTTCATTAACTTCCTTAAGTTTAAGCCCACTTTTCCCATTTTGATGGTTTTTGTATTAATGATTTATTTATCATTTTGTAAGAAGTTCGCGTAATATTTTTCGAAAAAAAAAATCTTATTTTTAGTGCAAAGTAATTTGATTTTGTATCAGCCCGTAATAATTAATTACTAAAAAAAAGTAATTTGATTTTGTAATTTTTTTCTAGATTCGGATTTAAAAAAAACCTAACAGATCCAGGCCAAAATATTTGTCGTCGCAATGGTTTTGCGGGAAAAGTGGGAAAATATATAAGTAAAAATATACGATAAAAAGTATTCATAAAGTTGTATAAAAAAATGATTGCGCCCTATTATAGAGCCTTGATGGTTAAAAGCAATTTAGTTAACTGGATCAATGTACCAAAAAAGTGTTGATGAGGGTTGTAATAATGCTGGGGTATTGCTGTCAATTTATCAACTATCATAAGATGATGGTCCAGTTCTCCTCAGGTACATCAGTAAAGGCAGCTGGCACATCCATGTAGCAAAAAAATAAATCCATTCCATATTGTAAACAGGGTGTTAAGGTTAAGGTTAAGGCATTCCCGCAAGTGTTGTCAAGGTCAGCTCCACACAAGTGTCATCCGCAGGCTTGCCGATCACTTCCATTCTTCTGTTATATGGTTGTGGGAATTAGAATAATTATATAATCTTGCCTGCATTTGAACTACCATTTTGTTGTTGCACCAACAGCAGATGCAACAAATGCAGGTGCAACAACAGCAGCAGCAACAGATGCAGCAGCAAATGCAACAATCCATGCCGATGGGTGCATCGAACGCACAGCTGTTCCAGCAGGGTGGGATGCCGCGCGGTGTAGGACCGGCGGGGTCGGGTGCCGGATTTCCGCCCGGTGCCGGCCCGAACCTGCAGGGCCCGTTAGCGTACCTGGAGAAAACGGCTAGCAATATAGATCTAGTGGGCCTTGGCGATGGTCGAAGGTGACGCGGGCGGGGCAGGGGACGCGGTAGAGGTCGGGGCCGAGGAAGAGGTCGTGGACGCGGCAGTGTGGCCGAGTTCCACAGTGGCCCACTAACCTGAGGCTGGGGCATGGGCGGGATGGAACAGCGGGAGGGCATTGTTTGCCAACCCGGCCCGGACAACATCCTCCATCCAACCATGTCCCCCCTCGCCAGAGCTCGCGTATTTCTTCGTCTACCGGTTGCGGTGCATGGTTAGGGGCCCTCGGCCGTCAATCAACCGTTGGCGATAACACTGTTAGGAAAGAAGTTTAGGCAACAAGGAAGGCAACACAGGCAACAGTACAGCAGCATCGAGCAGCGAAACATGGTTCCCCCATCTGCAACAGAAATTATCCAAAACCTTGGACCGCGCGACGGTGCGGCCACAAAATGCAAATCCTCCCACTCCGGCGTGGCACCACACACTCACTCACTCACTACCACATGCACGTTTGGCGCACACATCTAGAAATTTCTCTTTGACCACTTACGCCAAAATTGACCCCCTATTTGTTATCTCCATCGCATCCCCCAGCATCCCCAAAACTTTGAGCGTGTAATGTAATGTAATGTGTACAAAGCAAACCGACCAGCGATACGAGTGCACACAGTCTCACTTCAATCCTCAAAATATATCACAACCACCCCCTTTCGTGAACATTTTCACATTTGTTGGTCCTTCGAACCGGATCGTGATATACGGAGAGGAAGTTTCATTCTGCAACCAAGAGTGGAACTCGGTATACGGAAATTGTGCAAGTCATTACGTGACAAATTCGCCATCGCATTCGGCCCCGCGTCAAGGGCAACGGTCGGTTACACTCCACCATTTCGAATTTCGCGCCAACGAGTTGCTCGTTACCGTCGTGTGATATTTCGTGTGATATTTTCGAGAAGCAATGGATAAGAAAATCAAGGCAGTGCAGTTGAAGAAAAGGATTGCTGTGGAAAGCATTAAATCCATGGAGCGGTTCCAGACGGATTTCCAACCCAACGACGCCCAACAGATTCCGGAGGTGTTAGAGAATTTGGAATCGCATCAGGCAGGGTTCTTCGCCGCTATTTCTAAACTGGAGGAACTCGACGAAAGTGATGCAACAATCGAAGCGTGCATTATGGAGAGAATCCACTTCGAGGAACGTTGCAGGAAGCTGAAATCATTTTTACGTGCAAATCAACCCAAGGAAGAAGGAGCGGTCAACGATACGACAGGTTTGGCTTCGTCGACACTCGCTTTTGGTCGACCGCACGCACCAAACCTACGCTTACCCAAAATCGAGCTTCCAACGTTCGATGGAGATCATACGAAATGGCTGTCGTTCCGCGATCGCTTCCTTGCTATGATCGACGCTTCGCCTGAGCTTCCGTCCATCGCAAAACTGCAGTACTTACTTTCATCGCTAAAAGGAGAGGCTGCACTACCCTTCGAGCACACACCTCTAACGGAAGACAATTACGCAATCACATGGGCTGCTCTGCTTAAACGGTACGACAACTCGCGTCTACTAATCCGTGAGTATTATCGGAAAATGCACTATCTCCCCGGAGTGCATTCGGTGTGCGTGGATAAGCTTTCCCACTTGGTGGATGAATTCACGCGCTTCGTGAACGGATTAGTGAAGTTAAAGGAACCGGTAGATTCGTGGGATACACCGCTGTCGAATATGCTGCTTATGAAGTTAGATCGGGAAACGCTGTTGGCTTGGGAAAAGCATTCGGTACACTTCACGCGGGACAAATACAAGGATGTGATCGAGTTTGTTCAAGATCGGATCCAAATCTTGAAATCGACCAACACTTTCGTGATGGATCAAAGCGCTGGTGGTACCAAGGTGGCCGGCAACAGTCGGCAGCCAGTGCAACGACGGTTCATCGCGTATACAGCTACTTCTCGCCCGGCTCCTGTTCCTTCGTCTGCCCTCATCCAACCGCCAAAGTGTCCACTGGAGTGTTCCGAAGGTCACACTTTGCGCAACTGCCCAGTGTTCACAGGTAAAGAAGTTCAGCATCGACGAGACATTGTTGCAACGAATCGACTGTGCTGGAATTGTTTGAGCAGCAATCATCAGGTGAGGGAGTGTAAATCGGAATTTTCGTGTCGCATATGTCGGGAGCGTCATCACAGCTTATTGCATCACACTCCACGCTACACTCCTCCCACAACGGTTACAATGTCTGCTCAAACGGATGACGACAATGTGTTCCTTGCAACGGCAAACATCCAAATCAAGGATGACTACGGCAACATCCACGAAGCAAGGGCTTTATTGGATTCGGGTTCCACATCGAATTTCATCGCGGAAGACCTAGCTCGAAGGCTGTTGACCAGTCGCAAAAGGGTCAACGTCGCTGTTTCGGGCATCGGCAATTCGGTACAGCTGGTCAAGGGTTCGATCGTCGCCACCGTTCACTCCAAGACACAACCCTTCTCAACGGAAATGGCGTTCCTGGTTCTGGACACGCCATGTACAAACATTCCTACTTCACCAACGGACATCTCTTCATGGGAAATGCCGGATGTGGCATTGGCGGACAGCACCTTTAATCATCCGGGGCAAGTCGATATCGTCATCGGAGGCGATACGTTCTGGGAGCTGCACACCGGTCGCAAGCGCTCTATTGGCAGAGGCAAGCCGTGGCTGATTGAAACCCGTTTCGGTTGGGTTGTCAGCGGCATCTCTCATCATATATCAGCCGGTCCGCGGCTGTGTCATCTTTCTGCACACGATGCCACATTGGAGGAGATCCTGCATCGATTCTGGGAGAGCGAAACCATAGCCGAGGATCCTGTGCTATCGGTCGAGGAGAATGCTTGCGAAAAGCATTTCGCTGCAACAACTGTTCGCACTACAAGTGGAAGGTATGTCGTTCGTTTGCCTTTTAACCCCAATCCTAATGTCGTTTTAGGAGAGTCGAAACAAATAGCTGATCGTAGATTGCGTAGTATGGAACGGCGGTTGAACAGTAATCCTACAATGAAAAAGGAGTATGCCAAATTCATGAGAGAATACGAACAGTTGGGGCATATGAAACGACTTACCAGTCCTGCAGATGATTCGATAGATCACTATTACCTTCCACACCATGCCGTTGTTAAAGAGTCGAGCACAACCACGAAGGTTCGCGTCGTGTTCGATGCATCGTGCAAAACGTCGAGTGGTTACTCGTTGAACGACAAACTCATGGTGGGACCAGTCGTTCAAGAAGATCTCCTATCGATCATCCTTCGGTTCCGTTCTCGTGCCATCGCATTGTCTGCCGACGTAGAGAAGATGTATCGGCAAATTTTACACAGTCCCGATGATTGTAGATATCTGCGCATCCGGTACAGAGAAGATCCTGCTGAACCCATCTCAACCTTTGAACTACAGACGGTTACGTACGGCACAGCATCAGCTCCTTTTCTAGCTACAAGGACCTTGAAACAAGCTGCTATTGACAACAAGGAAGAGTACCCGCTGGCAGTGAACGCTGTCCTAAACGATTTCTACGTTGATGATTTGTTAACGGGTACCGATGATATCTATGAAGCGATTGAAATGCAGAAGCAGATATCAGGCATGTTAAATTCAGCTGGTTTCACACTGAAGAAATGGGCTTCAAACCGCACCGAAGCATTGCAAACCGTGCCGTCTGAAGATGTAGCAGTTCAACTAACGCATGAATGGAAGGATTCGAAGCAGGTTTCCACGTTAGGTATCATGTGGGAACCAGCTGCTGACACTCTACGTTTTCGGATCGATATACCACCTACACCATCCCGCATGACAAAAAGGCTAGTTTTGTCATACATAGCTAAAATATTCGATCCCCTCGGGTTGCTGGGTCCAACGATCATCATCGCCAAAATGTTCATGCAGCAACTGTGGGCTCTAAAGCAGAACGGAAGATCGTGGGATTGGGACAGCGAGCTACCATCGCACCTACAGCAAGAATGGTTGAACTTCCACTCTACCTTATCCTCACTGCGCAACCTGAGAATACCACGGTACATAGCTCAACGCACGGCCACAAGTCTGCAAATACACATCTTTGCTGACGCATCACAACTAGCATACGGCGCTTGTTGTTACATCCGCGCTGAAGGCTTGGAAGGAGTCACCGTACAGCTGCTAACAGCCAAGTCGAAAGTCGTCGCATTATCTAACTCACACTCTATAGCTAGGTTGGAATTATGTGCAGCGCGATTGGCCACACTCCTACACGAGAAGGTGATTAATTCACTGAAGGTTTCTGCTACTACAATCTGTTGGACCGACTCAATGACTGTACTTCACTGGTTGAACTCCGTACCAAATCGCTGGAAGCCGTTCGTAGCCAACAGGGTGGCTAAAATCCAGCAAACTTCCGGCATACAGTGCTGGAAGCATGTTCCAGGCACCGACAATCCAGCAGACGACATCTCGCGTGGCTTAACACCAGAGAAACTATTGGCATGTGAACGCTGGTGGCACGGGCCACATTGGTTAGCACGCAACGCTGAAGATTGGCCACAAAACACTTCACCACCAAACGAGGCTGAGAGCGCAGAGGAGGAGAGGTTAACTTCACCACGGGTTGCAACAACATCTACAATCTGCGAATTTCGGAACAGGTTGTTTTCCCGAATTTCGGCTTACCACACACTGCAAAGGGTTGTTGCATACGGCTTGCGCTTTATTCATAACGCGAAGCTTCACAAGGGAAATACGGCACATTCAAAACACATACCACCTCTCACTACGGACGAACTCAAGGCGGCAGAACTCAAACTGTGTTACCTATCACAACGAGACACTTTCTTCGAGGAGATACAAGCCCTACAGAAGGGCAAAGAGATTCCAAAGAACTCCAAACTGAAGTGGATCTCACCCTTCATCGACATCGACGGGATCCTGCGCATCGGTGGCCGGCTCACTAACGCACAACTAACAGAAGCAGAAAAACACCCGGTCATCTTATCTTCAAAGCACCCACTTGCCGCACTACTAGCTGTTTCGATTCACTTGCAAAATTTGCATGCTGCACCACAATTGCTGCTATCTACTCTGCGCCAAAGATTTTGGATTATTGGTGGTCGCAATTTGTGCAAATCCGTGTACCACACTTGCCACGCGTGTTTTAAGGTAAAACCAACACTCATCAAACAAACTATCGCCGATCTGCCAACATCACGCGTCACACCAACAAGGCCATTCTCGGTATGCGGAGTGGATTACTGCGGGCCAATCTACCTAAAACCAACCATCCGCAACAGAAGTCCGATCAAAGCATACATCGCTATTTTTGTATGTTTTTCAACACGAGCGGTACACATCGAACTGGTTGGCGATTTAACCTCAACAGCATTCATAAATGCACTTCGTCGTTTGGTTGCACGCCGCGGTCAAATCAGGGAACTTCACTCCGACAATGCAACCACATTCAAGGGAGCCGCGCACGAGCTGAATCGCATCTACAAGATGCTTAAATGCGACGAACACGATCGAGCTGCAATATTTGATTGGTGCGCGACGAATCAGATGAAGTGGAAATTCATCCCACCGAGAGCGCCGCATTTTGGAGGTTTATGGGAGGCAGCGGTGAAAGCAGCTAAAAAACACATCATTAGAACCATCGGCACTACAAGCATCACGCAGGAGAACATGCTTACCTTGCTTGCCCAGGTAGAGCAATGTTTAAATTCACGGCCAATAACACCTTTATCCGATGAGCCGTGTGATTTAGAACCACTGACACCGGGTCACTTCCTTGTCGGTGGCAATATGCAAGCGGTACCAGACATCGATTACACCAATACGCCGAGCAATCACCTGAAGGAATACCAATTGGTACAAAAACATCTCCAATCGATTTGGGCCCGATGGTATCCGGAGTATCTGCAACAATTACAAGCCCGGGCCAAATATTGTTCCGGTAAAGCAGCCGTCCTACAACAAAATCAATTGGTGATTATTAAGGAAGACAATGTTCATCCTACCTCTTGGCCCATGGGGCGCATCGTTGCAGTACATCCAGGAAAGGACGGGGTAGTTCGCGTTGTTACACTGCGCACTGCTTCAGGGAAGCATATCGTCCGCGCAGCTAATCGTCTAGCTGTTCTACCAAATCCAGACCCGCTAAGTCATCTTGAAACCACGGAAACCACATGCACTGATTAATGCGCACTTGTAAACCACGCTACATTGTTTACATTCACAAGTGTCAATCACGGATCAAGATAAACAAACACACGCCCACACGCACCCACATATACACACACACACATGATAACAGGCAGATAGGAGATAAGCATTGCGTCAGGAGTACACGATTAGTTTTGAATTCACATTTGCATGAAATTTAAAGAAGTTCCTTCTTTGGTGGCCGGGAATGTGGGAATTAGAATAATTATATAATCTTGCCTGCATTTGAACTACAGGATTTAATATTACAATTTTCGAGCATGCATTTAAATTTCACGAATTAAACAGTAGACAATTAAGGATTAAGATTAGGACTACTCGACTGTTATACACTTACACGAACTACTCGAATTACATGTAAATCATTATGGACAAACGAATACACAGTTGCAAACCGACCAGCGATACGAGTGCACACAGTCTCACTTCAATCCTCAAAATATATCACAACCACCCCCTTTCGTGAACATTTTCACAATGGTGTTAGGTATAAAAAAGTTGGCAATCTTAAGTTTTAAATGGTTTTCCAATAACTCTGACTGTACCTACCGATCCGGAGATCCGCACCAGCACCAGGATGATTGGAGTAGTCAGCTACTAGCGATGTTGCGCACCAGCGGACCGGCCAACAAACTCGATGTCTTTCTGGACGACGTACAGCAACATGTGCAGAACGGCAATCAGATTGACAAAATCGCCCGGCGCATTGCTCTCCCAGGTGGACATACCGTACAGCAAGTTTAGGAGATAATCGTAGCGCGCACGTCGCGTTGCCGGTATAGCCGAATGGTCCAGCTCGCAGCGCACCACACCTGCCAACCAGTCGATACCGCCCCGCAATATAGCGCACATTTGTCCCTCCATGGTGATCTTCAACAGATAACGCGCCCAAAAACACTGATTGTTGTTGATCTTCAACTGTGCAGAAAATGCGCCTAAGAACTCTGATTGCTGTTAATCTTCTTCTGCTAGTTGTTGTTGCTGATGTTGGAGTGTTTTGCGGAGCTCAAAGAATTGCTACTGCTTTCGCCACTAGTCGAGCACGGACTGTCAATGCGGTTCGGTTGCGCACGGTTTTATAAGTCGCTTATACTCAAAAACGCAAGTGTTGCAATGTAGTTGAAAAATCGCAAGTGTTCCCAGTGGAAAAGTACAAACCGCCTTTCGCCGGTGTTCTTTCCAGCGTTGCACTTCGAGCGGCGAGAACCCTTGGCGCGACAAATGTTCGCGTTCTGATGCCGATATGGTTTGAATGTTTGTCAGCGTTAACTTAGTGCAACAGGTAGCATGAGGATTTTTTTGACGGTTGCTCAAATTTTGGGATAGATTTGTCCCGAAGTATTTTGATAGTGTCTTGAAAAATTTTGGGTTTGGTAGTGATTTTTTTTTTGATAGGGTCCCAAAATATAATATATGATTTCTTTCTGAGGTTTTTTTTCACACTGTCCCACATTGGAGTTTTTGACAATTTTCCCAAATTTTATGGATTTTTCACGAAGTTATTTTCTGAACTTGGCACTACAAAACCTCGATAGGTCTCGGGGCGCTCCATATATCTGTCTTCCTGTGACTTGATTTAACCAGCAGCTGTGAGGGAGGCGAGGCGTACGAGGAGGCGGTCTGAATGGAATTTGAACCTCGGTTCTGCCGTGTGAAGACTGGCGCCGCTGTCGCCGCAGTTACTGGACCGCCGGCGCGTCTTCTGAGGTTTCACCCTCTAAGTGTTTCAACCACCAGAAATATCTGGAAGCCCCTTGACGCTGTACATAGATTTTTCGTCAATTTTCCCACAAATTTGAAGTTACTTTCCAAGGGGGTTTTAAGAGATTCCAAGAAATATGTTTTGCTTTGCCATGAGGTTTTTTCTTGACAGCGCTTCAGATATTTTTCCAGTATTTTTGGGTTCTGCTCGAGGTGTCTTGACTGTGCTTTAAACCCTCGATAGGTCTCGGCCAGCCAGTTTCTGGCTATCTGTGGCTTGGTTTTTACTGGCCGTTACTAAATAGTCAGTCCGGGCGCACGGGCGGCAAGCGATCCCTGGATGGGATTTGAGCCCCGGTCCTGCCGTGCGAAGGCGGGCTTCACTGTCGCCTCAGTCACCGGACCGCTCCCTGAGGCTTTTTGATAGTGCCCCACATATTTTGGGTTTGTTTCTGAGACTTTTTTAACCGATTGCTATGTATTTATGAATTCGTTCCTCGAAATTCCCAAAAACAGTTGGCAAACCGTTAAAGGAAAAGAAATCTTCAGGATGCAATCAAAACTTTCAAAACAACAAACAATCTCGAAAAAAAATTCCGTCGAGAAAGCGTCTCCCCCATGAGAGCACCGGACTTCCTCCTTCAGTCAGACTCCATCCAGCTGCGGGCAAAAATCATGTCAGCGAAAGGCAAAAATCGCAATAAATCCGTTTCGTGTCGAGGTTGTAGTGTCAAGCGAAGAGGAGCAGAAGCAGTGGGGAGGAAGGGTGTCGACTTGCTCACCCATTAACATTCGTCGTAAAACCATGACTGTTGGCTACTGGCATCGGGTGTCCTGTTCTCGCCAATGGGAAAATTCACCCTTGACGCTATCACACTCTTGCAAACAGTCAGATGCGCGCGACGCATTTTTGCTAGTGGTAGTGCAGTCCCGTTCGCTAGCATAAGCATGCAGGCTTAGCTCGGCTTCGATTAGGCGTCAGACGGCAAACACATTCCATCGCGACTCGTGTGTAAGTTGTGCGTTGTTCTTCAGAGGTGCTTTTTTGTTGGGTGCTACAGTGCATTAGAATAAGGGCCATTCGGTTTAAACACTTGTGGTCCAAAAGAACTCAGCCTAGAAACGTGCGTGATACTTGCCGAACCTAGCGTCCTTCCTGATATTGCCTGCCGGGAGCATAGAAGTACATCAGTGCGCGCGAACGGTCAACATCAATCGAACGATGTCCGCTGAAGGGCAGGCCGACATGATCAACGATATCTATTGTATTCTGCGATATATGTACTTCATGGTGGTGGATTCAGCGATACCGGCGCATCGACGGCAGTATTACTTTTACGCCGGATCGTTGCTTTTGACATACATTGCAAACTTTTCACAGTCGAACGACAATTTACGGCAGATTGTGCGATCGACGCGTTCGCTGCTGACTATGGCGGCGCGAGACGTTCTCTACTACACACGCCTGCAAACCGAACAAGGTCTGTGAGGTGAGACCCAAAGTTTTTGCAAAAGCCAGGCAACGGATGTGTGTGACTCAGACGGCGGACATACTAACGCTGGAAGAGAAGGTAAGCGGGTTGCAATTGCGCATCGCGCATTTGAAAGGCGCAATTGAACAGCATTTTACTTTTCTTTTGAAGCAGCGTGCATTGGGAGATGACTTTGGCTGGACAACTTTCAAGATGGATGGATACTGCTGCTGTCGTACTGGAGGGGAGACTCTTGGATATACCGAACGCCGAATATTCTTAACACATTCGGATCAGGACTCTTACAAGGCAGAGAAGAAATATTTATTTTCGTTCAACATTTCGAAATAGCTAAATTTAAATAGTTTTAAAAAAGTCTGTATCGAATCCGCTTTTTTCAAAAAGATTTATTAGTAAACAGCAATGCGGAACAAACTAACTTTTAAAAGGTTAGACAAAACATTCTCGAACGAGTAGCTTGGAACCTTGAACGGTTTAATCACATTGGAAAGGATGGTTTATATTTATGAAAAAAAAACACAGTATTCATAAAAAGAGGATAAGTGAGGTTGAATTAAACAAATTCGAATGTAATACTAACTCATATGTTGGGTAGTGAGCTCGAGAGTTACCGCGAGGCTTCACCGCAATGAAGTGAAAGCTTTGCGCTCGACTTTCTCCACTTGGGCGAGACAGAGAAGAGAGAATAAGTGGAAGACAGGTTAGAGAGAAAGAGAGAGATGAGGAGGAGGAGGAGGAGGAGGAGGAGGAGGAGGAGGAGAGAGAGAGGGAAAGTTCTTTTTATGAAATTCGGCTATTGCCGGGGGTCTTTTCCATCATAAAGTAACACTTCGCTCTCTTCGAGATCTTCGCCCTCGGTGAGCGACACGACACGACACTACACTTTGGCTAAGAAATACTAACGAAAAACTATCTAAAAACTATCTAAAGAAAAACTAACACGTTTTGAGAATAAAGAAAATTCTGAAAACGGATATTTTGTTTCCTATTTTGCTCTACAACCTCGAGGAGTTAAATGGCAGATCAGGCTTTCCCTGACTCAGTATCCTCGTAGCTGGCTAGGTACAGTGCTGCGACCGCAAGTTAGCTATCCAGCTGGATTTTGATACACACAAGTATGCGATACACACACACACACAGGCATTTAACTCGCATATGACAGTTTAGTAAAACTATACGGAAGAGCTCTTTTAGGCACTTATTATCAGGCGATGGTGGATAAATATCTCTTAGGGTCCTTTGCTAGGGCCTCAGGGCCTGCGCCAGGGAGATGGCCTTGTCTGTCTTCTTTTCAAGCTGGCGCTAGAGATCCATGACTCGGAGGTAGATGCTTCGGGAACCATCTTCATGTTGATCCAGATCCTGGCATACGCTGATGACATAGACATGAGGATCGAGCGCGCGGAACTAATCCTCGGGATGGAGAGTATTGAGGCAAAAACATACAGATAGGGGTACGTGCCTTTGACGTCGTCCAACAATCTTGGGGTCAAAATTCAGGAGCGATAACATCATAGCAGTTGAGTTACGAGCAACGGTGCTGGCTACCAATCGGTCTTACTATAGTCCTCGGAGTCCTATGGTCTATTTATAGTCCCAGTAGTCACATCAAGCGCGTCCGGTGGCACATCGGGGCGGACGGGTGGCCGAAGCGACAGCGGGGCCGGTCTTCACACGGCAGGGTCGAGGTTCAAATCCCATCTAAGACTGCCTCCCCGTACGTCAGGCTGACTACTTTACTGCGGGTAAAATTAAGTCACAGAAAGCCATAAATGGCAGGCCGAGATCTCTCGAGGTTGTAGTGCCAAGGAAGAAGAAGAAGTCACATCAAGACGCTCCGAAGGATTTTTGGCCCCATGTATGAGTGGAATGGTGAGCTCTACGAGCTGTACAGAGATCTCACCATCACGCAGCGAATTAGGCTCGCCAGGTTCCGAAGAGCTGATCATGTCATGAGAACGGCACCGGACGACCCAGCCCGTAAATTCCTTTTAGGCCGTCTATATTGACGAAGGAGGCGTGGTAGTCCGTGGCAGGCGTTGCAGGATTTGAGATGGATTGATAGCGCAGATGCGTCAACCAGAACGATCGGGAGAATGCATTAGCGGACGACAGCGCGAGTATATTTGCTATCATAAATTCCTATAAAAACCAGACATCCAGCATTATGTTGACGATCGTTTTCGTGGGTGTAAACGATTCCAAGGATACAATGAAGGAAAATGGCTATAACTTTTGTATGAAGCGTAAAATTTCCAAAAAAATAAAATAAAAATGTACGCAAATTGTGTTTCAAACCGGTGCTTGTGCATTTTTGTTCAGCAATTTCGCCGCAATTGTTGTTTTTTTGGTGGAAAACTCCATTATTGGTACAGCTATCCTATCACCATCCGTTTGCCGTAATTGCGTGTGAATCGGATTGCATAAAGTTTGGCGCAAGGTAGAAACCCAATTTTTTAACGTATGAAAGCGTTACTTTTGCATACATTTCAACCACGCCGACCACTGTGCCGGTGCGTAACGTACGTTATCCGGGCGTTACAACTGTCAGATGTAACAGATGATGGGGTTTATTGTTTATTTTCCTCCCGGCAATTACGCCCGCCGTACCGAGTAGTCGGTGGTTGTATAAAAATACATATTAAGAACATACATACTCTGCTAGAGTTTTCCCACAAGGCGGAGGCAGCTGTAAGGAAGAGGGAGACGAAAATTGCACAAAACAAAAACAAGTAAAATCGAAAACAAACGAAAAATCGGAGCTTACATCGGGGCCAGACGTAGCTGATCGCTAACAGACGTGTGAACTGGTAGCTTGGAATCGGTGTAACTCGGGCAGAAGGTTTATTTCGCAAGGAAGCATAATCGTCGTTGAGGATAATTTTTTGTTGTACGGGAACGCAGATCGTCTTCCGGCACAGTTATGTCACACGTAGTTATTGGTGAGTATGCGATGGAAGTAGACGCTTGGTCGCGGTAAAATGCTCGCTTGCACCGGATGAGCACGGAACAGACGGAAGACCGATGTAGACGAACGCAACCACCTCTTGCACCGACTGGTGTAAGATCGCGTTGCGTAATCTACCATTTCCTTCACGATCATCACGGTCCCATGTCCCATTGCAGGTGGCGGAACCGGATTCATCGGTCGCCGGTTGGTAAAAACGCTGCTAGCCGAAGGTTATGAAGTGACCACAATCTCGCGCATGCCCGGTCCCAAACACATCAGCTGGCACGAGCTGGAAAAGGACGGCCTACCGAACGGGACGACGGCCGTCGTCAACCTGGCCGGCCAGAATGTGCTCGATCCGACGCGCCGCTGGACACCCGGCTTCAAGCAAAACGTGTGGAACTCGCGCATCAACACGACAGCCGCCTGCGCTCGGGCGATCGAGCGGGCCACGGTTAAGCCGAGCGTTTTTGTCAACATTAGCGGCGTAAGCCACTATGCACCGGGCAGCCAAAAGCACACGGAACTGTCGAAGGTGTCCGATTACGATTTTATGTCCCGGCTTTGCATCGAATGGGAACGGGCGGCGTCGCTTTCGGACAATTCCATCTGCCGGTTGGTGCGTGTACGGAGCGGTGTTGTGCTCGGGCGTGAAGGTGGCATGATTCAGTCACTCATACTACCGTTCTGGTTCGGACTCGGTGGTCCGGTCGGTGATGGGCGCCATGATCTGCCCTGGATACATGTGGAGGATCTGTGCGGTTTGATACGGTTCGCTATCGAACGGCCGGAAGTGAACGGTGTGCTGAACGGTGTCGCACCGGAACTGTCCACCAATGCGGACTTTACGAAAGCGTTCGCTTCCGCCCTGGTACGACCCGCCTTCTTCCCGATGCCCCTGTTCGCGCTGAATCTCATCTTCGCGGAGGAGCGTGCGGTACTGTTGACGAACGGTGCGAAGGTGGTGCCACAGCGAGTGCTCGAGTATGGGTTCCAGTACCGGTACCCGGATCTACAGTCCGCCTGCAAGGAAGTGGCTCACCTGTTCTAAATGCTCGCGCGCGATTGGTTTTAGTTTAATCATGTTCACTTCATCCGTTCCGGGTTTCCTTCTATTTATCAAATGCATCCCCAACAACCAACCAGATTTTTTTAATTGCCGCGAAAGTTTATTAACGCCCTTGCTATGCGATGGTGTGTAATAAACGGAATCCTGATACCCGTTAGCTTCGCAGTTCTTTCTCTTTACTAAAGTTGCATAAGAATAACGAAAAAACAGGTTCGATACTAAAAAAGAAACCTTCCATCATTGTAAGAAGCGATTATCCGTTGGTAATCTGTAGCATAAGAATAGCCTTCTCGGTTAGCAAAAGCACCATCTCATCCTCGCAACTTATCCCCAGCACCTCGCCCGAATCCTTCAAACTCACGAACTGATACTGGCCGATCGCAACCTGTGGCCCGGTTCGGTTGCGCAAGCCGGCCCCACCGGCCCCATAGCTCGCTTTGTAGATGTAAATCCCACGGTGTGACTCGCAGATCACTGCATACTCCATCCCGGGTGGGCAAGCAAGATATTTCTGCTGTTGTTTCGATGCCTGAACGTACCCGAACGCGTGCAGTGTACCTTCGTGCTGAAATCGACAGTCTTCCGACCCGTACGGTGTGGGCTGTAGTTGCCACAGACACGCATCGACATCGTGCCTTAAAGCGAATGTTGCTGGCAAACCGGCACGTACCGTTACTGCAAACAGTGGTGGACCACTGCCAAGTGGAACTGTGTGCGTAACCGTGTGGTCGGTGCAGGAAAGCCGTTCCAGCGTGTAATACGTGTCCCGATCGCCTTCAAAGTCGCACGGTTCGAGTGGTGCGCTTAGGTTCGTAGCGGGCGGTAAATCGGACGGTAGGTTATCCGAGTCCGCCGGTGCACCAGCCGTATCATCCGGACCACCGGGCAGCAGGAACGGCCACATCACACCAGCAGTCTGCTTTTGGAGTGAGATTTCAAGCGTTTTCCGATCCATAGCCCATACCGTCTGTTCGTGGTCAATCGCGGCGAACAGTTGCGTCCCGTCGATCACGAGCAGATCGTTGGCAAACACCTTCAAACAGGTCTCACCCCCCGGGGAGGATGGTTCGGTCACCACCCGGTACTGTACGTTGGGCTGCTTTTCGAACGTTACACTTATCTCGTCGGCCGTTTGCGTCCACCGGAAGGGATACTGTTCCCAGGCCGGATGTTCCTGTGTATCTGCGCTGGGCGGCTTCTGTTCTGGCACAACGACCGGATGCTCGGAATCGTGCAGGAATCGAAACGGTTCATCACACGCCACCAGCACAGCCGTCGCATGGTAATCCAGCACACAGTACCTCGGGTAGCCAGCGCTATGTAGCGTTCGTGACACGGTTAGCGTCCAGCTCGGAGGTGTCGACTGTTCCAGTGTGATCCAGTGTAGCAAAGATTTCGATTTTTCCATCGCATGGTGTTCAATCTGTAGCAGCACAAAGTGCAACAAACGCTTCCCTTCCTGCACAAGAAATCGCCCATCCAGCAGCACACTCCCACCGGGTAGCATACCTTCCGCGAGATTACATTCCACCGGTCGGATCGCGCTTTGTAGCTTCCATTCACGGCCCGTGCTTCTGTCGCCGGTATCGAGCACCCGCACGGTACCGTACCCATCCGACAGTAGACACAGCTGCTCAGAGGGAAACACGAGCGAACAGTTGTACCGGTAGGTGCCGGTTGCGTCATCATCCGGCGCTAGATCGGCCGGTGCTAGTGGTAGTTTAAACACTGGCGCCGGTGGACGGATACGCCCGAGTGTGTGATCGTAACAGACGCGCTGTACCATGCCGGTTGCGTCGATGTAGTAACACTGCCCGGTTGCCCACGGGTCCCGCACCAGATGGTTCTGCATGCCGAAGAGCCGCGCATGGTAGTAGGAATATTGCTGCTCGTTCGGCTTCACACGGTGCGGATGGTTTGTGGTGGAAAAATCCGTCGTCAGCACCGGTACCGGCTCGAGCGACAGTATGTACCCATCGAAGTTCGTTTTTAGCAGCTTCCGGTCCGGTGCTAGCTCAATGTGTGGCATCCTTTCATGCAATCGTGCTGGATGTTGCTGACGTAAACAAAAGGCAGCTCTGTTAGGTATTGTACTTAAACATATGTTCCTTAATGAATATATTAATTATACTCACAATAGTTTACGTTCGTTGGAATGCTGACACCGATGCGGATTTCGAGGTGGAACAGTTTGACAGTTGAATGTTTTGAAAGGCCGTGCAGTTTGACAGCTCGGCTTGCAACACAGTTCACATTCCTTGTGTTGTTCGCTCGTGGCTACAATTGCTACGTACAGCAATTACAGTCTGAAAATTTTAACTGACGGTAACGAAAGGTAAAGAATTTTTAAGTTGAAACATTATATACAGAAACGAAAACGGGAATTAGATATTGGCGTTTGCGGGTTTTGCTTGTAGGAATGCAAACAAACTGTTTCACCGAATCTGGTTTTATTCACCACAACCATTCCGACGGCATGTGAGCTTTTCACCACCCGAGGTGAATTCGGGTGCGTGTCTTGGATTAAACAGTTTTTATCCGATGTTTCCTCCACGGGTGTGTATAAACGCTTGAGCAGAGGTGTCAAACATACGGTCCGCAAGCCGGATGTGGCTTACGAGTGAAGGCAGATTACTGTAGCGTAATCTTTGAACTACATCGCGAGTCTAACAGAAGCCGTAAGCTTTTAAATATGGGTAGAGAACAGTAAGGCTCTAGATGAGACTATCCAGCTACCGGAACTTTCAGATGTTTGTACTGCCAATGAAAAAGTTTTGGAATTTAGGGCAAGATAAAACCACACGAATTTAATCCTGTCGCTAGGTATCCCCAGAAAGTCACTGTTCAGTATGTATTTCGGGGTTGACTCACCAACAAGCGATGACTCACCTGGTAGATTAGGCATGTCCAGGTTGACTGACGATGATCACCAAGATTTAGTGATCAAGATTATGTTACATACTAGGTCGCTATGAAAAAAAATAGTCACAAACTACTGATGCTCTGAAAGCACACAATGTACAAGTTATCAACTAGATTCAACTCGATGCACGCACCAGAGTTAATCCTCTCAAACCACAAGCCACCAAACGCAAAGTCTAGGCGATCAATCATTATCCCTTTTGAGAAGGAGAATGATACTTCGTCCTTGAGGAGGACGGGCTCTTCTACAACCCGAGGAAACTCCTTTACTCACATAGGTCTCCCACATACTGAGCCTGTGAGACATGAACTCCGTCTAAACCGGATGAAAATTTTTTTAAGTCGCGTTCGAGAGTAATATAAATTGGACATCACTGTACTAGAACGATCAAGATTGCGTAAGGTTGCCGCTTTGACTGAACCAATCAGAATAATCTATGGTTTACAGAGACTTCTCATCAGTCGCTTTTATCTCGCTTTTTGTTGACGTAGCAGACATCCTATTAGGTCTTATGTCCACCATATATAGTGTGCCATTACTAGACTTCTTCATACTTTGTATCCAGATAGCCAGTCCTGGTCAGATGGGATTCCGATATCCAGTCTTGTCGAGTTAAACCGCTGAGTTTCTAGTGGATCACTCAATCTCTCAGTCTCTTGTATTGTTATGTGTTACCCATTACAATTCTAATTACCAATAGGGACTTATTCCCTTCGACTTGAACCTAATAATTGCTCAGCCAACATAAGACAGTTTGAAGCGTATTAGCAAAACCTAGCTAAACAAGACAATGGTAGACTCCCTCTTCTTAAGCAATTTTTGTTAATTTATCTTCGGTCCACCAACTACATAATTACTACAACAATAAGCAATCAACCACAAGCAAGCTCCACAAACTAAATAGCCAACTCTAAATCGCACCAAGAACGCCACCAAGAAAATCGTTACTCCCGCCCCACTCAAATCTGCATCGCAAACAATCCCTCATAAACCTTACGACTCGGTCGTTTTTTTTCTGGTGTGTGCTTCACACTAACACACGGCACACACAGAAAAAAAAACCCTCTTTCCAATCACCTTTAACGTCAGAAACGTTTTGTGTGTATGTGTGTGTCTTAATAGATGTCGTTTGATTACGGTCCGTCTACGATATCGTACACCCCGGGCCTAGGCGCCCTTAACAATAAGCCCTATTATGGGCAGAGACATTCCCACACACAAATTTTAAACCGTACCGAAAAGCGCCATAACGCGCGCGTCACTATTAAACATATCGGTTGCGATGAGGTTTTGTTCCCGCTATTGGTTCCTCAGGTCTTCCCCCCCCCCCCCCACCATTCCGGTGGCCGGCAGTCGAGTCAGGTCGAAACCCCGGAAATGTGACCGAACGAGCGCAAAAGGGGACAAATATTGAACTTCCCGCAAGGGGCAGCCAGTGCTGGAATCATCTTCGATCGCGATTAACCCCGGCGCACAAGGGGTTATGATCGACATCGGCCATGTTCTTCGCCCCGTTCTCCGCAGCTGGGCAAGCGGAAACAGGAACGCGTTTAAACAGTTTGGTCGTCGCCGCGTCCGCCACCACACTCCCTATCTCCGGGCAAGTTATCCAGGTTTTGCCGTTGCATCCGTGTAAGGTGTGCGTTGGACGCACACCGGACGAATGTTTTGGGTGGCCAGTACTTCCGGACCTTCTTATCAAAGGGAAGGAACAGTCATCAACGTCCTCAACCAGCCATGCGGTGTGAGTCATTATATGCGACCGGGAAGAATGACTTGGCGAGTGCATCGGAGTTAGGCGTTGGATCGATTGCGCTTTCTTTTCGACAGCTACAGCTGCCAAAGATTCGTCCACGGGAAGGGAGAATGTTCTTGCCAGCTGCCGTGGCACCTTCAGTTTGCTCTGATTTGATTGCAGACGATTGATTTCCAAGTGTTTCCAAACGTCTGTTTACTGCTGTCACACGATTTGTTTGGTAATCGGTCCCTTTTTTTTTTGGGAACGGGAAGAGAAAGAGAACACCGAAAATAACAGCCCAGATTTACCTCCGTTACCGTTCGCCCAACTAACGAGCGGACCTTGTTGTTGCTAACCACAGATTGATGTACCATTCGTGACGAGGATATGCCCAACAGAAAGGATCCGGGGATATCCCGGAAACGGAACGTCTGACTCGACTCGGTTTCCCAGGTTCCACCTCTGAAGCGCTGTGATACCTTCGATCTCTAATCCGGTGAGGATTAAATCGCTCAGAATCAACAGGAACATGATGTCAGAACGCTACTGTACAATTAACCAGGACCAGGTGAAACTGTATTTATCGCAAGGTAAAAACAGACAAAAAGGTACAAACATAAGCTGGTTGGTTAGGCACACACACACAATACAAACAATATTAATCTGCTGTTGCCTGTTGCGCGGTCACTTAATCGAACCTAATTGACAATCAATTAGTTCAGCGCCGTTAAGCAGTTGCGTACTGTTTCTACACATTAATTGCATAATTTAAGGGTGGGCTTCGGGGCTTAATTGACCACCGAGCTTCATAATGCCGTCGCAGGGCTTGCTAAACGCGCTAATCAATGTTAGGGCCGTTAGTAAACATGGTGTCCACGGTTAACTTACGACCGGATGTGTCATCACCAACATTATACACCCATCCGAAGTGGACGCTACCGAAAGCTTGTTTGTTTGTGGGGGGTGGGGGGGGGGTGGGGGGTGGTTTGCGATTAATTGAATATGAAAAATGTTTTGCTTACCAACCGAAAAGACGGAGATTAAGTTTATGCGAGATTCGGATAAACTTATTCGCAGTACACCTAGACAACACGACGACGACGAATCCCTAGAGCTAATTAACTATCGGCCAATTAATTAACCGCCTAATTGAAATGCTAAACCGGCGGTTGCGGTTCAGTTGTGAGGGAATAAATTTTTGTCTCAACCACGTTTGATTCTTCAACCGTGGTCACTGTAAAGATTGACCATGTTTTTTTTTCCTGTTGCGGATAGATCGAGCCCTGCACGAAACAGTACTGCAGCGCTTTGCGAGTGGCAGCAAAAGAAAAAACGCAAAAATCCTTCGATTCATCCGATTCGATGCCTTCGATCTTCGTGCGAACGCGCGAGCTGATTGGGATCTATACACCTCTTTCTCCCACCCTGCCACCAAGATTTAATGGGCTATCAATGGGCAATCTGAATCGTGTCAATTACCCGCCCATCAATAAAATGTACGGAACAGCATGCAACGTTTAATTAGTATTGAATTCGGGGTGGTTGTTTTATGGGATCTCCACTTCGATCATCTCCCTCAAAACAATCAACGCATTGATTGGGATGGTGCGCAAGCTGGTTAGGATGTAATGGAAGGTCTGAAAACAGTGGTTACGAGTGGTGACCGTAGGAAACCTGTTCTGCTCACCAATCAACCATCAGGATGCTGTTAGAATTAGCAGCTCTTGGTGTTTTTATTTTTATGACGGTTGTCTAGGTAAACTCCGGGTCTATCAACATGAAGATAGTTGCAGAAAAATTGTCCTACCAGAAGTCGTGAAAGATTCTCCCATTTCGCGAGACCCACATTGACGCTAAAAAAAAAAAAAGCTGTGTGATCTTTTAGAGCTTGGTTTGAGACCAGAATTGGTAGACCGATACCTCTTGGCGAAGTCGTACTGCTAAAGTAGAAGAGAACATTTCCTGGAGTTTTGGATTTTAACAGCAACAGTATCTTCTTCAGGGTTGTCTCCCATAGCAACATATAGTTCTCCCATCGTAGCGTCTTTCCTTCGCGAAGAACACAAAGGTAATAATAGAAATATCTCATAAAATGTCCCATAAAAGAGTTAGCAGTTTGTTATGGTTCATTAACATCCCATTTCTACGCCACAAGAGACGCACAAGAAATAGAAAGTGCACCCCAAGGGTGCAAGATGGTGTGAGATACGTTTGGTGTGATTCGTACAGTGGTGGTCATACGAGTGTGGGGCTCTAATATCGCTGTACTGGTGGATTAGTAGACTACCAATAGACTGTCAAGAATAGCTTTCGCCGATATTGGAGTTAAACAGAGAGTTCTGACAGCAAAGTGATGTATAACTAAGTCGAGTTGTATGGTGGTCCTACTCCAAAGTCCAACACTGTATGTGTATGTACTTCAAGTGAAAGCGGAAAGCTCACGAAACGCGAGGGCCTTGGATGACTTCTTCAATACTGTCGATCAATTTTAATCAAATGTAAATGAAAATAGGTGCTATCACTCTGCAGAGAATAACCCATCCTTTCACGTCAGGCTATCCCATAAACACACCTTGCGAACTGTATCTTAAACGTGCTAATGCTCAGGTAGTCTAGCGTTCCGATCACGATCCCTTCCAATATTTGCAATATTTGTTTCCATTCTATGCCCCCACACCCGGTATACCTTTGCTCGTATCATATCGGACGGGCATCTTTTACGGTCCTTTTTTCTTTTCCGTCTTAAACTCTACCGTCAAATGCTACCACGGATGCTACCCGATCTCTCAGAACCGTACCGCACCGTACAGCACAAAACAACGCCCAGACATATCCCGAGGGTTTCTTTTTCGAACCAATTCCACCACCAACTCACAGGTACGCTAACTGACTGGAAGCAACACACTTCTACAATTCAACCGTCAGCCGAGCACGGACGGCAGAGATCAGGGTAGGCAAGAACTCTGCGAACTGGCTGGAGTGTCTTTCCTTTTTTTCGTTTTCTAAAATTCTTTTCTCGTCCATAAACCCGCCGAGAGCTAAAAAAGGAGGGCGCCCGGAGGCACACAACTTCGGAAACAAACTCCGGAAGCGTCCTAACGAGCGCCTGTTACGCTCACGGTGTTGCGTTGATACCGGGGCACACGTGGTACATCACCACCCAAGGTGAAGCATGCAAGGATGCTGCTCCCTTCGGGATGGGTGTATAGTGAGTAAAAAAAAACACGCACACACACACACACTCCTAGGGCAGTTGTTTGCTCGGCTCCAATATTTACACACTACTGTTAATTACTGTTCGTTTGTTGGCCGCCACACCGAACACAGAGTTTAAGGATCTTAAGTGGCGTGCACTTGAAAAAAAGGGGAAAAATGGTGCTCTATACAGCGATATGCTAGGCAAACCGCAATAGAGCTTCCAACAGGCCTTGAAATGTGTGAAGTGAACCGAAAGAGAGAGAGAGAGAGAGAGAGAGAGAGAGAGAAAGAGAGCAAGAGACCATCTTTCTAATGCACCTTCATCCAGCATCGTTCAGCTTCGGCTCTATATTTACTCATCTGCGGTGGTGCTTATTGTTGGCTTAGTTAGTCGGAACAGGTCTTTGGAGAGCTGAAGTGCAGATAATGATAAGAAGAAAAAAATCCTCCCAATATCTGGAGCTTAGAATTTGCCAAAAGTGGGTCTTCCCTGCAAGTCTCGGCCTCCCGGAGCATTCGACAAAATTGAACAATAAATCTGATCTGTAAGTCTGGAAAGAGGTACACATCTTTCTCAAGAGCTCATTATCCCGTCATGTCTCACACCGTGCAGACAGAGATCATTCAAACCTTTTTTTGTTGTTGATGGCTTCTTCTTCACTTCAGGTTTTCGCTTTTTTGCATGAAACCTTGGTGCGCAACAGGAACATCTGGGATTTCTGTCATGCATGCTCTTTCCATACCTCCACCCCCCTCCCACTAGGACATCATCGACCATCGTACGGAAGCCGGTGGTTGGTTCTAGTTTTCTTTGGGCGTTGAGTCCCGGAGTTGTCTGGATGCTTCAATGTTTTCGGTGCGTTCTCTCACGATCGACGCATACTCATCTTGAGTTAAGGTTTTTTTTTTAAGGTTGTCATTTCGTCCACGGCCCTTCTTCAGCTTGCTTTCACTGCTTGTTGTTTTTTTTACGTCGTCCCTTCTTGGATGCGTGGATCCTTTCTTCAGGTCTCCTGGATTGGTGCTCCGGTCCTATTCTGTCCTATGTGCCTTTACATTCTCTATACCTTGCTTCGCCTGCGTAACGATACTGTTTGCTCCCACGATACTGCAACTCATCTGCGTCCGTATGGAAAATGCTGTATCGTTTTTTTTTTTTGTTGCCCTTCTTTCTTTCGTTCTTGCCTACGTGCCTTCTCATTCGAGTTCTCAATATCCGCACCGTTGAGCGTTGCTTTGCATGCTCTTCACACTCGTCGCATTGATGAGCTGTTATTTGTGGTGATCTTGTGACACTTTTCCTCCGGTAATACGATCCATTTTCAGTGTGTGTTGTTGGTTGTGTTCTCGTACCACTCGCTCTTGTTATCGTCAACTTTACAAGAAGCGTCATTCTTTTATGTGGGATTTATACTCGCCTCACAAACGTCATGACAATGTATCGGTTCATTATAATCGTGTGTATCTCGCCCTGTACCTGGCGGAAAAGATCAAAATGGATCCGCCGCTGGAGCCACTCGGTGCGCGACAGGTTGTTCCTCGTTGCTTCGGCATGGCAACTCTTCGCTCGAAGGCTCAAATTACAAACGCAAGTGCTCAAGAGCTCTCACACCCGAGCTCTGATACAGAACTGTTGTACGGAAAAGTAGTTTGTTGCATTTTTAATCGATTTGCACAACTTCCATTCCTGCTACCATTAGCCTGGAACACCGGAGGGTGAAAGCTTGAGGTGGTATTACTTAATTATGGATCGTCCCGGATCTGGAGCACTTTGCCGCAATTACTTAATTTTTCGTTAGTCCCTTGATCCTGGTCCTTCCATCAGTGTCGGATGCATTGGTCACGCAATTTGGGAGTTTGTTCCGGTGTTGGTCCCCGGCTGGGATCCCTGAACTACACGCACACACACACACACACTCATCAGTCCCCGTGGGAACGTAATACGCCTCCCCGACGTCTATCGGCAATATTCGTTCCGCTAGCAATAAACGAATGTTTTAAAAAGGTTTAATTTTCCGTTGTTCCAGAAATGTATTCCTAAAACTGCAAATAGAAGTCATTAGCCAGCTACCACGTGAGAGAGGTGGAGTTGTCTCGATAGCTGGAATGGCTGGGCTATAATAATTTGGAACTTTTTTAATTAAAGACTTCACCTTCCACAAGTCCCGAGCCCATCCCGATTACTGCGTCTAAAAATACGTGACGCAAAATTAATGTTAGTGTGAAGGTAGAGACACTTCCGGCTATTGCCTTCAACGTTCCACCTTTTACCTTCATAGAGGACATAGATTATTTTCGTTGCATATTTATATTTAGATTATCGCGATTGTATAATTGGATACTTGTTTGCTCATCTTAATTGGAAAGCGCTATAATGGTTTTGATTGGCAGCGTACAAGTAAAGGAAGGAATTTTTGGAGTTGCCTAGCACTTGTCCAACTCGTAACGGATAACGTTTTGGAGCATCAAGTTGACGCAAGATGACGACAATTGTAGAAGACGATCTACAAGACTCTGCAAGTGGCCACAAAGGTACTGGTAAAAATCCTTCGCTCTAGTTCTAAAAGACTCTGCAGACTATGTCCCGGTAAAAAAAAATCCTTCTCTCCAAGGATTTCTGGAACCACATCCTCATCTTTATTCCTTACATCTAGTTTACCCACGAAGGCACGTTCTCGGTTGTGTCCTGCTTTGTATGGCTCAAGTTTGCGGTTTCTTACACAAAATAACAAAAAAAAACGACAGCACAAAACATCAAGCACCAAAAGCCAGATGTCCTCGTGAGGAGTCCAAACCGGGTACCGGTGCGTTAACTAGCCTTCTTCTGGATGGACAATTGCAACAGTCCAAGGGAGGCGAGGCTGACAGAGGAGAACAGCAACATCAAATTGGAAACAATCAGTCCCAGTGCTGAGGGAAACGTTGAATACGTCCGTCCGTCAAAACGGGTGCAACAATGGAACAACACAGGAAAGGTGGCGTGGAATAACATCCTCATTGAATAGCGTTTAATAAGGAGCCGGGTGTGCACCCTTCGAGTTAGGATGAGTTATGTGACCCTAGCTTCCGGGTAGGCAAGCATTTGCTCCGCTAGCATTTGACCGGTCTTGTGCGGTGAGGCCGGCTGAAGATTTACGTTGAAGAAGTTGCGCAGTTTCTTCCCATTCGTTCCGAGAGCCCTTTCTATTCACGCCAGGCTATTTCCATGCCAAGAAAAGCAATATTCTAGCGACCCTGCTGCGTCGACGGCTAATTGTTTGTCCAAACGGTCCCATCCCACCGGTTGCTTTTACTGCTCGAAACTTTCGAAAACTGCGCTCGTATCAAGGCTTAATATCTGCTCGAAAAGCAAGAAAAATCACACGGGAAAATGGGGATGGCTGTAGCTAATCAAACATATCGCCTAGCTGGCGGCCCAAGGAAAACGCCGACCGGACCCCAGTCACTGGCGAGGTTATGAGGCTTTTAAATTATGTCGTTTTGTTACGATTTCATTGAAGGCTGCACCCCAGCAGTATTCATCGAGGCAGCAGTGACGAGCGATAAAGCGAGTCACCGTACCAACCAAAACCTTCCGAGAGGCTCTCCTGCAATAAATCAAACCATCGACAGGCTGTAGAGCACGTATCAATAATTCGGGTCCCCGATTTGGTTGGAAGGGCCCAGTGGTTTTTAGTAGACCGGTGCCTAGGTAACGCTACCTCGAAACCTCACCCCCACCCCGGTGCCGATTGGTGCGACAACCCGTGTCTAGTTCTAATAATAAACTTGTCTCATAAAACTAGCCCTTCCGTACAATGTTTCCGCTCTGCGTGCGGAGGTTTGTACGGTGCGCCAACACCGCACCGGGCAACACCTTGACAGGCAGATTAGCTTTATAGACCGAGCATTACGCGAGCGTCCTGTTGAAACGAGCCGCCCCTTCTGTTGAGTGCTGGTAGCTGTTCACAACCGATCACCACGAGAAACCAGATAAGAATGCAGGGTGAATGGGAAGCGAGAGCGAGACATGATGAGAGAGAGAGAGATAGGATGCTCGATAAGTTCACTGGTCCGACGAGCTGTCCGACATTCGATCCGGTGAGAAAATTCCCTAAAAACCCCGGGTTCCGACGATCCCGACGGACGAGGACGCTTTTGGTGGCGACTTGCGTGATAAGATATCAGCTCAGTACACTACCACGCGGTGTGCTTGTATGGGTGCCGGGCAACCCAACGCCTATTGTGGTTTTTTCTTCTCTTCTCTGCCGTCCGATTATGCTCCCAACGGCCTGAGCTGCAATGATTAAAGCCGGGCATCGCATAGCGTTTAACTGGTCGCCTGGGGTGCACCAGAGGTTTTCCGGGGTGAGGGGGGAGGGGGGAGGGGGGAGGCTAGAGTCATTGGAGGGAGCGAGGAGAGGGTTTTGATGCTCATCTATGGGGTGATTTTATTGCCCTCTTTTGGGCTATTATGGATGTTTCAATTAGTTTGATTGTTAGTCGTTTTTATTCGAATGTCTGAGAGGGATGCTAAGATTCATAATTTTGAAGGGATTCACTAGAACTGAACGAAGGGAACGAACAGCCATGCTTATGAAGTATGGAAATTTTCCGAGATACTGATCACCTTATTGACACAGGTTAACTGTAGCGAGAAATCACGAGTCTAGGGAACTGCAGAGACCTGAGTATGGAATCCCAGCATGTCTGTTCGAGACCGTAATCCAATATCAAGGCCTAACTATCCAGCTACGTATCAATAAGCCTAGTAATCTATTTCACGACCGACATAACCTTTTCCTTTGTACTAAAACCTTCTTCCTATTTCTTCCTGGCTTCCTCTGGCTTGTTAATTCCACATTGTTGGACATCAGTCCTGCGTATAAACGGTCCGCAAAGGATTCGTATCCTGGTTCCGTTGTGTGAAAACCGTAGGCCTGAAGGCTTCTGCCATTGTACCGTATCCTAGACATGGTTGCTTCTGTTAGTTCTCGTTGCAGTTATAAGGTAGGTATATCAAGTAGCTAAATCTGGATACAAAATTCAGAAGCTTCAATGTGTAATACATTCAGCCAAAAAAAAGACCTTCAAGAAAATCCTTAATTTTCCATTTTTAGCCTAGATCTGGCTATCTCTGTTAATTCTCGTAACAACTAATCTGCAACCAAGAAAGAGACAAATGTCCAACTGTCGAAAAGCAAGTCGAGTCAAAAAATCCTGAAACTCCTTATTTATAACTCAGACTCGGCCATCTCTGTGAATTCTGGTTGAAGTTAACCTGTTTCAGGCATGTCCAAAAAGCCAAATTCTAAGTCTAGACCTTACTTACTTACTTATCAGGCGCTACAACCGCTTCGCGGACTTGGCCTGCTGCAACAGTCCTCGATTCCGATCACGATTCAGCGCCGTCGTCTGCCAATCCGTTCTTCCGGCCGTTCTAGCGGACGCATCAACACCATCACTCCATCTCAATTTGGGTCTACCACGCCTCCCATGTTCCTGTGGGCGGCCTAGACCAGGCTATCTCTATTAATTAACTCTTGAAAGATAACCTGCTTAAAGTATGATCTAGTAAGTCGTTCATTCAAGAAAAAGAAAGCAAGCCTCCAACTGCTAAGATCTCCAAGAAAATTCTGAAACTCTTAATTTCCAGCCTAGACTCGGCTATCTCTGTGAATTCTTGTTAAAGTTCAACCGACATCCGACATGTCCAAGGAGGAAGTTAAAATAAGAAGAAGTAGCCAAGCTTAGATACGAAATTTACAAACGTCTACGTATAAGACTAACTGACAAGAAGCAAGAGCTGTAAGAAAATCTTGGAACTCTTAATTTCTAGTTTTCTCGACTCAACTAAGTCTGTTAAATTTTCTAGATTAAGCTGTTTGACCTGGCAGCCAAACATAAAAAATTCACCAACTTCAATGAGTAAAACTAACTGCCGAAAAGCCTGACCTGCTAGAAAATCCTGGACCTATTAATTTCTAGTTTTCTAGACTCAGCTCTAGCTTTATCCTCGATCTCTCATTTCTAGTTTCAAGAAGTCACAGATATTCTCGTTAGAGTTAACCTGTGTCTAGCATGACCAAAAAGCCAAGTTCAACTGTGTGAGACCAACTGCCGAGAACCTGACCTCGGCAGAACTGCGCGAATATCCTGGAACCCTTAACTTCCCGCAACAATACATCCTTAACCATCCTACAGGACTCCAAAGAACCTCGTCTTCAAACAATCCCTTGCCACCAGAAAATGACTAGCTCCAGGATGACGCAAACGTTACCTCCCATTTAGAACATCTTAGCGAGTATCACGCCAGCTATCGGCACGAGCCCGGTTTGAACGACATCAAAAATTGGCTTATGCAACATCGCTCCGGTGCCGATTGCGCATTCCCAACCCAGCTCATTGAGCTTGGTGGTCTACCTTACGGTATGCTTCCACGTTTTAATCTTGCCCGTCTGCGTCCCTCTCAGAAGCTGAGGCGAAGGCCATGATGCCGCCCCGAGGGTTTTTTTGGTGTTTGATAAGCCACATGCCCTGACGTTTGCGTACGTTTCGCGTCATCGCGTCACGGTACGTGCAAAATTCATTGAAAAAAATCCTGCCCTGGATGCTAGCGGTGCGTACGTCGGAGTAACCGGAGAAGGTTGGGAGGTCACTGCAACAAACTGGGCGACTGGGCGACCCAGCAGCAGCAGCAGCAACAATCGCTCACTTACGTAATCCGAAACCAACCACTGATAAGGGAGAACCCGTGAAACTCGCTATCATAAAGCAGGGTGTCTCCGCCGGATGGTTGTGAGTGGTAGCGACGCGATGGTAGGTGTGACCTGGGCAGCGAGTACTGCCCAGGGACCGGGTGGCAACGCGTCGATCGTCGGATTTGTTCGAAATGTTAGCGTCGTACCGTGACGAATTGCTTTCTTTCTTTCTGCCCTCTTGCATTCCACCAGTGTCCCGGGACTGTTTGATGCATTCAAATTTGCCCTCTAGCTGGCGCCCCCGTTGTTCTTGTCGTTGTTTATCGCGCTTCCTGCTTTGGCCGCCCGGTGGGTCCCGGATACGATTACAACATCGATGGGCAGCTGCCCACAGTGGGAAGTTCCCGTGTTTCACGTGCGATAAATAAAATTGGCTCCAAATCGGCATCACTCGCCTGGGGTTTGCCCATGATCGTCCACACCTCAGTCGGTCGGACCCATAAATTATGGACCCTAGCTTTGGAGTGCCACCGTGAAGGAGATGGAGCGGTGTAGATTTGCTTCCGATAAATCATGCCTCACTATTATCGGTTGCCTAGGAGGTGTGGAATGCGATCGCGAGGTTGTCCAGGAAAAGCAACAAAATACCCAGCAGCGTTGGAGGGAGTGTCACAGTTGTGGCGTGCAATTCGATCAATCAGTTCAAAATGCGATACGGAGGAATTTTATGAAAATTTAATTAGACATGTCACTTCAAGAAATTGTTTTAATGCGATATAAAAAGAATCAAGTAACATGTAAGAATAGTTGAAATAACATAGATAGACTTTGAACTGTTGTCACTAGAGTCTTAAACTGTATTTGACTGCTTCAAACTTTTCGACCACTTCCACGACCCTCCAGAAATGTTGGGAGTACCAGATCCCAACGTACCACTTGTTCATTGACTTCAAGGCGGCGTAAGATGCCATAGTTTCGGACCAAACTATGGAGCATTATGCAGCAGTAGGGATTCCCCAGGAAGCTAACATGGTTGTTGAGGTCCACAATGGACGGTGTGCAGTGCACGTTGAGACTGTCGAGCAAGTCGCCACAATCGTCTGAATCTCATCTGAAACTGAGGCAACGGCACGAACCCTTCCAACATTGCTCTGGATGGTGTCGCGAAGAGATGCGCTTCGACATCTGGAGACGAGTTTTACCCAATATCTCCAATTTTTTAGGGTTCGCGGATGACGTCAACGCCGTGCAAGATGTACATTTAACAGAATCGTGAAGCCGTTAGGATTGGATGTTGGTTCAATACAATGAAAAAAAAGTATAATAGGTATACTTGTAGGAGGCTCTCACAGTGATAGAGCCCGACTTGAAAGGAGAGTACTTGTTGATTTCAAAGACCTCGAGGTGCTACATCAATTATCAGTTCCTGAACCTTTGTCAGGATTGTCGAGTTTACTACGAACTCCACAAAGAGCTGCGAACAAGAAGACTCCAGAAACTCAAGATAGATCGGTAGTGCCTTACATCTGCGCGACTCCTGAACTATGCTAACTGCGACACTCGTTTCAAGAGGGAATTTGGATATAAGGAGATAGAACTACGAGCTAGCTGAGCTGCTTGACCAGTGCAGATATCCAGACAATATTCAAAATTAGAAGGATACGATGACTGAGAGATATGGTGCCCGGCATCCTCGGCACTCATGTCCCACCAGGATAGGTGCTTGTAACCGACCTAGATAAAGTATCTGACAAAGTACCGGAGGCTTTGACCATTATAGTGCCCGACTGGATAGCAGCGTATCAGTCGATAGTCAGTCAGTCGTCGCTTCAAGTGGCCACGATTTCGAGGTGTTTGATGAGTTGTTTGGCAGAATCTTGGTGATGGTCAAATACACCAGCAGGATGATATGCTAGGGACACTTCATCAGGGTGCTCGTCAGTGACCAGTTCGGCACGAGTCTTTAAGGCTCAGGTTCACGAAGCTCGTAGTCTGTATTAGGGAGAGGTCACCTTGTCAGAGATCAGATCCCTAGAACCAAGTTTTGTCCAGGAGACTTGGTTGGTGACCCGGCCATATCTAATAGACATGCTCAAAACCCTAAGCAGTTAAAAAAAAGAGGAAACAAAGATGTGGTATAAAGATTTTAGAAATTATCAAATAACGATTTAGGATGCCACTCGCAAGTGACGGTCAGCACTAGTAAAAATCATAAAAATTATAAAAAATTTAAAAAAAATATAGTCAACTCCAATATACGATGCCTCAACGTCATGGAAAATGGCATTTTCCCCTCGTGATGTTCAGTTTATCACACCATTTTTTCCCCACGATTTTTTTTTAAATGCACCCATCAAACTGTGTGCAGTGGTGTACAGAAGAAGCTTTTCAACATTAACAATAAAACAAGGTCTCCATATACTATGCTTCCCCTGCGCACTGTGCCTATCCCTGCTTCCGTGTGTTCTTCCACCTGCACCTTCTTACCACCGCACTTTGGTACATTTATAATTCTATTAAATGCAATTATTATCAAATATAAAACTGAACACTTTATCTCACCTCACTCCAGGGCTGAGTGAGCAGCCGACTTGACAGTAATGCATCAAAACCGAGGGCGAACAAAAGCGGTTGGCCTGATGTGCGCGCCGGTACACATCCGCTGCAGTAATTCATGCACAACGCCGCTCGCCGCCTCGATTGATGGTGAAGGTACGTGAGACAAGCGTGCGTGCGTGCATGCGTACGTACGTGTGTATAGTTACTTCCTTCCGTCGATCGACGCACATGCACATGCATCCTGCCCTTGCAACATAACGGGGTGCAAGCTGCATCCCGCCTGTCGGTCGGTGAGCAAGATGCTAGTTTTCGCACAGGCCCAAGGGTTTTGCCCGGTCCTGTCCATCTCTCGCACGGCGTTTATGGAGCTCCACAGATAGCGGACGGATAAGAAACGGCAACAAACCCCAAAAACACCTGCTCGGGGGGAAGAAAAAAAACATACACACACATAAAACAGCAGCCGTCATAAGCAGCCATCGTTTATGCCCGTTATGCTGATGTTATGCGCCTCACTTGACCCCCGTACCAGTGTGTGTGTGTATGTTTCATGTGTGCACTTGGTGGGTGAGAAGCTACCATGGAAGCGGTAGTTAACCTACTTTTTGTGTCGTGCGACCCGAACAGCCGTACGTGGGGCGAGCGATAATAGTGGTATGGCGAAATTAAACCATTTATCAAAATCGCACTAGCATCAGGCGCAAGATCACAAAATCTGTACTTGCTTTTTGACGGTTTTTGTGAAGAATTTTTTCGGCTGTTTTTTATTGGATTTTCAATTTTTGTTTTTCTTATTAAATTGGTGTAAAATAGGTGGACTTTTTGAGTACAATCCCGGTCAACGTGGTTGGAAGAATGCGATACGAAATGCTGACGTTGCTCGTAAACCCTTGAATGGGTGTGGAGTTAATTTGTTTAAAAATATTTAAGTCAACCTGAGCTGGCTCCCGTGTTCAACAAAACCCTTTCATAGGGGTAGTTAGGGACTCTACGTCTAGGATATTTCTTGGTAGAAGAAACTTCAACGACCAGGTCTTCTTGGAAGATGAAGCCCCTTTTAGGACAACATCGATTCTGATAGATGAAGCTAAAATGACGAGGATGCTACGACTACGAGGTTTCTTAGTTGATGAAGCATGAACGCTGTTGGTAGATAATTAAGATTATCATCGAGTGCATGATCTCTTGATAAATGGAGATTGGAAAACGTAGATTCTACGGTGACGATTTCTACGATCTGGAACTATGGATAGATCAGACTCTGCATTGCATACTTAAGGAACTAAGGACTAGAAGATCAGACTCTTAGAAGGACTCTTGATAGATAAATGTACTTCTGTCTACTTCAAGAACAAGATCACTAGCAAGATTTATGACTACGAGGTTTCTTGATGTATCAGAGTTGGGCTGTACCACTAAGAGATATTTTTTTTTTCAATGGATGAAACTTTGACGAAGCTCTGAAGTTGAAGTGAAGTGAAGTGAACAATAACTCTTAGACAGTGAAGTTTCTTGATCGATCGAAGTTTCTTGATCATTGTACGAATATTGGAAAACGAGGATTCTTTAACATCGAGGTCTCTTGGTAGAGGTATCTTGGCCTGGACGCCACTTCCTCTTCAACTTAGAGAATTCTGGATAGAATCCTGGAAGGGCCTGCGACTGTGAGGTCTTTTGCTAGACACAGCTTCTTGGATGACCAGGTCTCTTAGTAGTCTTGGATAAGAATTCTGGATACATAAAGCCCTTAAACTGCGAAGTTTTTTGTTAGACGTAGCGTATTAGACGACCAGGCTCCTGAACGAAGAGGCTTCTCTTACTATGAAGTCTCATGGTAGAAGCTAGTTGTTCAACGGACGCATCTACGTCTAGGAGATCTCTTAGCTCATCGTACGATGGGTTTTTTCCACAAATGAAAGTCTTTTAAATATCTCAACTCGCAACAGTCAACGGTTTACTTTCTACCAAAGGGTTAACACACGGTACAATTCTTGCCTGTTTTGTTATTTTTCTCCCCCCCCCCCCCCACCCTTTTTTTTGGTTTAATACAATTTTTCCCAAAAACCCCTTCTTTTCGCATCCTTCCACTTTTCCGAGCTCAATTCATCAGGTCTCAAGTTCGTGTCAACGCTTGCCCTTGGTGGAGTTTTTTTTTGTTTATGCCGATGCACATCGGGACATTCGATGTTCGATGCTTTCTACCGCATGTTGCGTGTCCCAACCTCCTCCCTCCCTTGCAACCCCCGTGCAAGCCGCGAGGTTCGTCTTCGTTCCTTTTCCCGGACAAACGAAACCGAACCAAACCAAACCACATGCACATGTATTATTATGCTTACGTGGTTCCTACCTCCCCCGTTCCCTCTCATCCTCTCACCCGTGTTCTCTTGTGCTTCTGAAACCTAATGTAATAATGCACCTTGCATGCTCGGTGAGCTCGGTGCATCTTAACTGCACTCTTGAACTGCTTGCCTCGCTGTAAGAAGAAACAAAAAAAAAAAAGTTCAAGTTTATGTGCACCGGTTTACCTTTCCCGAATGGAATGAAAAACAACCATGACCATAGCATTTTTCGGTGCTTGATCGGTGAAATTTGATTTGCAACAATGGGAGCTGGCGAGCAAAACCAAGGCACCAAGCGCTCACGCTTCCACGCTCCACAAGCGGGGAAGAATTGGGTTTGCGTAAGCAGATAACGTTCGCCGGGAATGTGCTATCGGCAGCAGCGGGCCAGTTGGAAACCTGGCCCAAAGGCACCTCGGTGGGCGTGTGATTCGGTTCCAAATGCGTATCAGAAGTTTGAAATGGTTTGCAAACAGTTTGTTCGACAATTTTAAGCAACTTTTGTAACGTATTTTTTGTTTTGTTGTTTAACGATACTATTTCATTCATTTGATCCAACGACGCTTCGGGTTTAAACTTGTTTTCGCAGGTTTCGCTTATGATTTCCTTTTAAACTTGAATGTCCTATGTTGACAGGTCTACCCCTCTCAAGCATTTAATTTAGACGAGTTGCGGGCTAGAATCTTTACACTCTATTCTTCTTGGACATATCATAAACCTAGAAGGGATATTCCACTCACTGAGTCAAGCTTTATGCTTGAGCTCCGAAAAAGACTCAGCTAAGAATAGACTGTTTTGTCTAATAACTCCAAAGCCTAAGCCTGTTGAATAAACGACCCAATAAAAGCATTATCCGAAACGATATCATTTAAAATCTAGGATATTGTGGCAAGTTGAATTTACGAGCCAAATAACACTTCCCATGGAATTACCAGCATCAAACTCAAGTAATTCATTTCACAAAACATCTTTCGCTGATGAGGCGTAAGAAGGGAAATCCAACTCAACAATCCGCTGCCGGAAGCGTAAATCCCACTGGCTGATATCATCCCCAGTCTGGATCTTGTCGATCTAGCCGTTAAATCGTGCTGCACGCGAGAATCTCAAAACGCACGCTGGCTAGGTGGAACGAGGAACGGAACGACCAATAGGCAAAATGCTGGGCCGCTGGTTATGCAAAACACAGCAACTGCATTCCACCGGTACAGCAACAGAAAAAAAGGGGTTCGAGTTTAGTGTTTCCCGCCAGCCGTTGCTAGACGTTGGTCGTTCGCTGAACGTTCATGGATCGTCTTTCCACTCTATTTAAATGTGCAGCAGCAGTAGCAGCCTGCTCTGTCACAAGACACCTTAAATAGTCCCCGGTGTTTATGGGTATAATTAAAGCCGGCGAGTCCTACGAATATCGTTTTTATTGCTACTTTGCTTCGTTGGATGCGGGTTTTTTTTTTGTATTTGTTGGTTGATAATTTCTCGTCTCGATTGGAGAAAGGGGAGACCAGAAATGTATCAATTTGTCTGTTTTGATGTGTGAGCATCTATCTTATGTCAGTAATATCGTACCGGGTGTCAGTGCTTTCGACTTTGCGGGAGAGCACTCACAACAACAACAAAAACAGATCTTTAATAATACTGGCAGACAGAATCGGACAGAAGAAGAGCAGACTTTGTTTGTTGGGATTTTAAAAGGCAATGGCAAACAAATCAGGGCAAGCTGCTGACAGTGTCTGGAGCGTCCTCGGCAGCTCGGCAAACCTATTACGCGGCCCTTGCAAAACGCTCGACCGCAAACTAGAATGCAGAATACTCGCTGCATTCTACGCCAAATTAGATACAGATGTCGGCATCGGCAACAATAAATGCCTAGTAGCTCGGGTGTGTGCGGTGTGTATACGCGCCCTGCCGAAGTTGTAAACGGGGTGTTCCGAAATGGTTCTTTTGCTTTCCGAAAATAGCGTGATAGTGAAGTTGCGGGAGCCCTTGACTAAAAATAGTTGGGGGCCTCCCGCTGCACGGCGCAAAGGCACCATAGGACTCATCCAGGAGAAGGTTGACGGAAGGTTTGAAATAGTTTTGTAGTTTGGTGCTGCTACTAAAGCGAATGACTAGCGACTCGATAGAGGAACGACTCGATAGAGGAAGAAACGACTGTCGCAAGATGGGTGTGTGTGCTGCTGGTTATATTAGATTCTAAAACCTTTCCCCATTCTCCACGGAGATAGTTAGATGACACGAGTTTCCTTTATATCCGGAGTCATCTTTAGAGTTCCTGGAGATTGGGTGAAGCTAGGAGTAAAACAAAGCCAACGGATAATTTTAGAATCCCTGCGCCCAGGACCGTGGAGTTTTTATTGAGAAAGCCTTTCTGCGACCCGGTCTCTAATCTGCATGGCCGTGCTTCCGAAACGGTGCCCGAACGTTCGTGATGTTTCTACGGTATAAGGACTTAGTGTTTAAATTTATTTTCTGGCTCATCGGCAACGGTGCAAACACGCACGCAAGTAGTCACTCTACCAACTGATAGACAATCCAAAAATACGTCCCCCGAAAAGAAACTAATGAGTGCGCAGCATTGCCGGTAAACTAGAACTGCTTTAGAGACACACACTCATGCACTCAGTTGTCATGCAGTTTTTCCTGAGAAGATGCGTCTAAATAGCGTACTGCAGTGCATCAAGACTTGCGATGCGTTTGCCGAGCCGAATACCGAATACACCGACACGTTCTCAGGTTTCTATAACTTCACAAAACACGGAACAGGTACTGTGCAGAATTTATGACAATGTTCTGAGGAGGTCCTCATTATCAGATTATCGGCAAACTTCCAAGCAACAAGTACGTCGATGCATGGTGGGCGTAGATAGGTTTGCCAATAGATTACATTCCTGGCAAATAAAAGAAGCGGTCCGATTGCAGGATTTGCCCACAACTCGGGCTTCTTTTTTTTTTGCTTCTCAAAACGGGGATTATCTAACGGAGAACATACAGGGCACACATGGGCGCAAGATATCCCTTGAGCATCCCAAAACGCACCACCAATGCAGCAGGTACTTTGCAGCGATAATTTAAGGGTAATTATAGGTCAGCTCGCAGGTAGGAGAGTTCAGATGAGGCTTCAGGATAATATCAGCGACAGAGTCTCAGAGAAGAGGAGAACAAGAACAGGGAAAACACACGCACACCCCGGGAGAAGAGAAATTGAAACATAGCAAACACATCCATCATGCAGCTGTCGTGTGCTTTTTTTCTCTTTTGGTTGCTGTTATTGTCAATTTAGGGTTTCTCTTACCTCTTCATCAGGGGCCTCCCAGGATTGCCATTTCTCTTATTGTGCTTTACCTCGTTGAAGGCACCCGGTTGCAAGGTGATTGCAGCCTCGCAGATAAGGCGCTAGAACCAGCTGCTCCGGCATCGCATACGACCAAGAGATTTAATGCTTATCCTTGACGAATGCCCCGAGGGGACACCGGTCGGACGGAGGACACTATTTACAATAGGTCCTGCCGAGAGCCCGGCCAGGCCCCATGCCCAAGGGTCAGCTTTATGGCAAGTGCTCTATTCGAACTGTACTCTAAAATCTAAACGACTTCGTTTTATCATTTCCGCTGGCAGTAAATCATTTTTTTTTTGTCTGGTCTCCGTTCTGGTGATGGGACAGTTGCACCGATCAAGGATGCCGGCAAACGCCCAAAGAAACTATGCTGCGGGTGTAAGGATACGGTTCGGATAAGTGTAAATGAAGCAATTCATCAAAAAAAGGTACACGGTATTGATATCTATGGACGCTTAACCAAGCTCTGGCCGATATCCTCAAGCACCGTGTAGATGAAGTCCATTATCATTCTTAGACACCTTACTGATGACTTAGCCCTGTTTTTTTTTTTTCATTTGGAAGGTGGAGATCACGATCATTGCATTGTGACGACAGCTGCAAGGTCTCGGTGGACAGCAATAAATCTCCTCTCAGTTGTTCGTTAACGATTCTTAATTGCTCATTAATAGGTCATTTCGCCAACAGAAGAAAAAAAAACTCGTGAACAAAAAACAGGTGAAGTTCCCTTTCACCACGGATATTGTGAGGATCCTGCGTAAAGGAAACACCCGGAAAAAAACCCCGGAAGTACAGATAATAAATGACAATTAACGGGAGGCCTAGAACAGGGAGGGAAGTGGGCACAGCTAGAATGCAAGGATAATTGGGCTAGATGCGTTTAGACCGGTGCTCACTTAAGGAATGGGCGTGAAAAGTCTCAAATCTCCCCGGTGCCAAGTTGGACGTTTCAACCGAAAAC
Organism: Anopheles stephensi; assembly: GCF_013141755.1. NCBI lineage: Eukaryota > Metazoa > Arthropoda > Insecta > Diptera > Culicidae > Anopheles > Anopheles stephensi. Next base: position 14,874,873 of record NC_050201.1, read on the forward strand.
CTTGTGGGCTTTTAATTTCTTTATTCGAAAATAATGCAGGGTGTTGAAATCGAGAAGTGAAATTATTTATCTTCTCGGTCCGTGTGTGTGGTGTCTCTCCCTATAGTGGCCTTTTCTTTGCATCTTACCGACGGTGCGTTTGTTGCAAACGGGGTTCTCCATAGTCAAACCGTAGTTCTACCGAAGCGTGGAACCCACGGGGGCCTCACAAGTACCACCTTTTTGGGGGAATTGGAATGGGAATGGCAATTATGAAATTATCATTAAAGAACTCGTGCATCAGCACTTGCTACGGAAGATGCAGGGTTTTCCATCCCTATAATGGATCTTTTGGACTCGCACAGGGGAATGTGCCAAACGAATAGTGGAATATTATAAAAGTTAGAAATGGGTTTTTTTTTATCTTACCCACAGTTAAGAGAGATTCGCAAAGCAACTATGGCACTTTAAAATTAGCTATGCGCTTTTTTGATACCATTTCTACCAAACTGTCAAAATATTAAAATGTCGTTGGATCGTTTCTTGATATCAACACGCACTGTCATTCAGATTCGAACGCGTTTAACGCAAAAAAAAAATGTCGGAAAATTTGTTTTACAGGGGTTTGAATCAAATAATGGAATTTTTGAGTGAACTCATCGGATCGTTTCAACCGGATAGTGGAATATTGTGATCCCGTTGTGGAAAGTTGCAATCTTACAAATGAATGTTTTGCATTCCGTTACGGGAACTTGACAATCAGCTGTTCATTAAAAAAGTAGTAAAAAACAACATTTTCGACTAATTTTCACGTTCAACCCGTCCGAATGTGACGAAAAGCGCGTGGTAATGTAAACAAACAATATAATGATTTTTTCGCAAGTTTGACAGTTTATTAGTGGTGAACCAAAAACTTGGCAGTAAATCCACAACTGATTGTAAAGTTCTATCTTTTTATGTTGCAAAATTCCCGTAACTGAATGTATAATGCCATCATATGATTTCAAAGCTGCACCACGGACTTACAATATTCCACTATACGTTCGAAAAGTTCTCCTGAGTAAATCAAAAGATCCATTACATGGATACAAACGCTAAAATTACTAATTCTTTAATCTACACCTGAAGACAACATTTCATAGTCACGTTGCAAGATTCTCCTTACTATGTATAAAATTCTATTGTATGGTTGCAAATTATTTGTTATTATTTATTATGACGGCTTGAAGCCGTATTGTCAGTTGCAAAACATATTACAATTTTAATTTGAAAAAAAAAATGTGAACGATTCAAAATTTTAATTTTTATGCATCAAACCCCTTTTCGGCCCTTTTGTCAGGTGAGGATATAGTTATACGTGTGTGTGTGTGCTTTAACCGCTAATGAAAGGTGGTACACTAAGCGATGGGCAGTTATCGCAATAGGTCAGTTCATATGTTCATCAGATCCGCCGCGCAGGAGAGTGAAAGCTTCCCGGTTAACTTCTCTTTTCGTAATATTTTCATTAACAGCCCAATACGCTATTCCATCGCTACGCTACAATTACGCCGAGATCTGTAGCGAGCCAATTGATTCGCAACGCTCCCCTGTTTAGCGGCTCGTTAGGCGGGACATTTAGCCGAGGTAAGCTTCGGTGAGGCGTCCACGGGCACGGTTTTGCCTACCGAGACCACGTTCTGCCTACCGACGCTTGCTGCTGATCTCAAAACACTGCTGGTTTTGGTTCTCACACCCGATTGCGATTGTTTTTCAACCTGCTTATTTCAAAATTTCAAAACAATGGCGCGTTCTACGAGCATTTAGCTCGCAGCAGGATTAACAACAGTAGCGTCGACGCGGTTACCACCAACGCAATGCACCCGGGAAAGATTCGCCACGGCACACGGTGTGACAAATTGAAACAATTACGGAATTTCTACAGCACCGTAAAACTTCGCCTAAAATGTTCTGTTGTTCTGTTATTGTTCCCTTCCACGGCAAACATCGGCAAACGTTCGAGATCCCGGGCTCCTTAGGGCTCCTTAGGCGATCGATTATCGTTCGATATTATCTGCCCGCTTTACTCACGCTTCGTTTTCCTTCATGCCCTTCCTACCTCTTCCTCCATCCCATCCTCTACCACCCGTCAAAATCCACCCCACGGCTGGTGAGAACATAGGGCGAAAAAAAGAGGGAAAAGGATGAGAAATTAGAATTTAAAAATAAAAACCCCTTAACCCATAACGGGTCCGCCTCAGGGTGGTCAGCACCTCGACCTCCTATGCAGATCATGCTCGCACGATATCAACGATCCGGCGTTCCGGAATCGCAGCAAGCGAGAAGCAAGACTCGGCGAAAGCAAACCGTTCCACAGGTCTTTGATTGTGCCCTGCCCGAGCTTATCGGTGGCTGCCTGTTAGTTTAGGCGTTAGATGATGGATTTTTTAGCGAAATGGTAAACCCTCGGCGAACCTTTCCCATGATAAGACCCGGGCGCAACTATTTGTTGATCCGGTGAGAAAGGTGCACCATATGCGCGTTTCGAAGACGAATCCTTCAAAGCTAGGCAACGAACGACAACAAAAAAATGGCTACATCCAGAACGCAAGGCTTATCGCCACACCACACGTGTTTGCATACGCCTTGCGATGCAAACGCCTGAAGACGCAGTTCATGCAAACGAGTAACAGACTAAAAAAAATTGAAACGAAGTCTATAATAAGCCAGAGAGAGAGGGAACGAAACGCAACTCTTGAAGAGTCATAAATGTCAAAACTTAAAACAAAACAACAAAAAATGTTACTCTTCAAACCGCAAATGATCACCAATAATGAGAGTCGTCCGAGGCTAACGCTTGGAATCCATGTGGAGGTCTCAACGCCCGTAGTTTAGAAGTCTGGGCCTGGGGAGGGCTTTTTTCTTTCTTTTTCTTCATTTGTGTCTTCGACATCTTCGTCGGTTCGACATCTCTCCGGCACTACCCCATGGATGTCCGGAACTTCGGAGCAGTTTAAAATGGGTTTTCCAGCCCATTCTGTATATTATGTGTTCCCAATTTGTTACGGCACGGCCAAGAACTAGAAGCCGCTCGTTCCCGAGTCGCTGTTTCATATTTGTTCCGGAGTTTATGGAGTTTTCGTACCGTTTCGTCCAGCCGGGGCAATGACAAGCCGGGTTGTTGAACGTGGCCGCATCAATGGCGTTGGTAGAGTTGAAACTGCAAACGATTATTTCACTTCATTGGCATGTAGCTTCCAGGAAAGCGAGCAATCACTGACTGATCGCTTTTTGGGTCTTATGTCCCAAAAAACCCTTCTTTTTTTTTTGGCTGCGAGCCGAAAAACCTTCCCAAATGAAGTTACCATTTTGCTCGTACGCTCAAAAACCTATAAAACCTATATTTGGAGTCGACCACCTCATAGTACAGCGGGCAAACGGTGGGCCAACCATTCGGCCGAACTTCACACGCAAGTAACGCACATAAGCGGGAGGTCCGCGCGAGGAAGACTCGGAGCCAACGAGATGGAGCTGGAGAGGCTCCACAGTTTCAATTAGCTGCGGTAGTCTGGCGATAAGTTTGCTCAGGTTTGCGGTTTACAGATTCACATTCGCCACGTTGGCGAACGCGGTGGCTAACGCGCGCGCGGCATTGGGAAAAATTTATGAACCTTGACGAGTTGGCTCACGGAACTTGGAACCACAGTTTCTACCAATCAAAATTGTTCCAATGTTCGCTCTTTCGTACCAGAGTCGGTGCGATATTTCGGCGAATTGATGGGTGAGTAACTGGATACGGTGGAAATGGATCGAATCTGCGAGTACTCGCGACTTGGTCCCAATTTTGGGCGATGGTCGATTGAGAAATTAAAGTCTAAGTAAGGTGCGCCGATCGATTGGGTCGTAAATCGTCATTAATCTTTGATAGTGCACCTAGGCATAGGACTCTTCAAGCTAGCACACACACCCTGATAGAACCAATCAATCGATCCATCCAATGGAGGAAACCGCACCTGCCACCTGAGTTCTAGGCCTCCTGGAACTTATCAATGCCGGTCAAGCGCCTTCGCTGTGACATGTTTACCGACACCCGGACGGTTGGGTAGTCGACCCTCCGGCAAGAGATATATGTTTCGATCGGCGAACGGGTAATAAGACCTGAAGATGAAGACCAACCATCCCTTGCAGCTGCGTGATTAATGATGACCGTGTGGACTACTATTAATAGAGCAGATCCATCGGGGGGTCTGCGATGTCCCCAAAGTTGTCGAGCAGTCCACATGCAAAGAGCACCGATAAACCCACACCCAGTGCTGGTTACATCGCCCTGGTGGACCCATACCCGTACCTAGACATTGACCTAAGGGAACGTGACTTTCGGTTTCTAACAGCGAAAGGCCCGTCATCTCCGCCATCCCAATCATGCCCCACCAAAGAAAAACTGGAGGAACCACTCAGACCCAGACACACAAAACAAAAAATACTGAGACTAATTAGTCGCCGATTGCTACCGTATGTGTTGGTGCTCAGATGTGGGTCTGAATCCACCCCGGGTTAGATATCCCATCTTATTAAGTTATGAACATTCATGTGTCATAATTTTCCCTCCCAATGACCCTCGAAAGCCGTCTCGGTAGGCAGCGATAAAGAGTACCAAAAGAAAAAAAAATGGACGAAAGAAAACTCCACTACGCACCAGAGCCTTCACAACGTCTGTCTGTTCGTGTTCGGAACCGTGCGTGGACATGGAACTTGGAACCTTGGAGCAAAGAAAGGGGCAAAGAGAAGCAAGAAAAAAAAAACGAACGTACGTTGAAACAGTTGTCGGTCGGGACCCAAGCGATTCCAACCCTGACCGTCGTTTGTGGGTTGTGGCCAAGTCTTGCGCGAGGACTCGACACTTGAACAACCAAAAGTAATGCTGCCGTTACCTTATTGTATGTCTTGCTATTATTTATCTATTTACTCATTCATCTGGACCTGGTGCGTTTTTTTTCTGTTGTTCATCGAAGCCGGATGGTTTACTGGCCAACTTACACTCTTGGTTGGCGTTTTACCGTCACTCTTCGTTCCTTGCCAGCCAGAGCGGAACTAATCGAAAGCTTGATCAGGTGGACGGGCCGGGCCGGACTGGCAGGCAATTCGTTCGGTGGAGAATTATTTATTGCTTTATATCTTTCCTATAATCAGACCAATTCTTCTGCCGAACGGCGCCATTACGCCATTTTTTATTTGTGTATATATGATTGCTAGAAGTACGCAGGTTCTGAGGACCTGACGCATCTTCACCTTTGCTCCAAATGGTAATAAATGTTTATGCGTTTGCTAGACCCATTGAATCAATCCAACGCTGCGTCTATGACAATAGCTAGAGATGCGTAACGATAGACCACAAGTTCTAATGACAACCGGAACCACGCCTATCAAACATGCAGGAGACTCGGGGCACTTGTTCCTTTTTTCTCTCTCTCTCTCTCTCTGTCGTTAATAGATCACATCCCAAATTGTGAGACCTCTGTAACAGTAGTGATAGAGCACCGGTGCACGGAACGCTATCGCCCAACCTAGAACACCGGGTGACCCTAAACGAGCCGCACAACCAGCATAAGCTGGCACAGGTGCCCCACAACATGGAGGCTCTCACGCATCGACGACACTGGATACGGTATCCGGACGCACCCGGTAACATAAATCTATTGTAACACAACCCAGCAATTAGTTCTTGCCCAAAAAAATGGTGCAACTGATAATAGCGACCGTGGATCGGGATCGGTCGTTGCGAACAATTTATGGCAGGATCACTTGCCGAACAAACAGATAGAGGGTGTTATACGGTGTCTTTGTTCATTGTCTCGTAACTTTCACATTTGCACCCCAGCTAATGCGCACCACCGCCGGATGACAGAGTGATCCTGGAGCGAGAGAGATACCTAAAGTACCTATCGGTGTCGTGCGAACGTTTGGTAGATCGTCAACAGGAGGATAATGGGACGATTACATGTGTAATTTAAGAGTGTTTCTTACTATCAATAATACCCACCGTTACATCGTGGATGACGCGGCGTTATTAAGCAATCGGAAACGACAAACGCACTAACGCCCTCAGAATCCTGTTCAAAGATCTAGAGATATCCCAAAATATGGATATCTACCTACATTAAAGCTTACATTTGTTACGGTAGCGAGGTTCACTGCCTGGTGAGCAGTCGTTACAGATTTAGAGATACTGATTATTTATCACTTCATACAGAAGAAACAGAAGGGTCCCAAAAATCGTCGAACAGCAATTCAAATAGCCAGCTATCGTAGGTCGCTAGTAATATTTTGCTTAATTGCTCTTTCACCGCACTATTTACGTGATGTGGCAGTCTCCACTTGTCCAAAACGACCCTATTAATTACCTTCCGGTGTTTGGCTTCCAGCTATCTTGTTATGTTCTCGGTCTTTAATATCTCTTCTCTGCTGACACGCGAGATCACTCGCCCGGGACCTGGCTTGGCGCACGGTTTAATTGAATATTCAATGCACATTTAAATCGGTCTTGTTCGGGCTTCGGTTCCGAAAGGGCTGCAGGTAGGTCCAATTAATAGAGCTAATAGCGGCGAGTGGATCACCTCCTAGCCTCCTAGGTGTAGGTGAGATGGGAGATTCGCTCCACAACACCGCTGGACGACAGGTGGTGGAACAACATAATCGAGCGTACTGCGTGACGTGTGCGAACAAACCGGTCAGCACCAAAGGGAGGCCGCGCCGGCACACAACACTGTGCGTTAATAAAAGCCAATCGTCATTATCAGACGATGGAGCATCATCACACCATCGTGCAGCTATTTAGGAAGGAGTTTTCAAAAAAAAACGAAACTATATGTGGCGCTCAAGGTCATCCACACAGTCCAAGAAAGAGCGCGAGAGAGAGAAGCTGAAAGATCCGCACAAACTAGTCCATTAGGTTGGGTTCTTTATGATTTTTTATGATGATGCTCCACCGCCTTACCATACCATAGCTTGGCCGGCGATCTCTAATCAACCGGCTTTTCGGCGAACCTCGAGCAGGCGAGCCGGGAGTTGGGGCAGGCGATCCCTTGAACAAACCCTGCCATCAGGCGCGTGTGTAACCGCGAACGAACTTCAACTTGCTGCGAAGTCTCTCGCTCGCTGCTGGTGGCGCGTGTAACCTTGGCTCGAGAGGCGGAAATATCGCCCGATAGACTTTGCGGATGCCGACCGGGTCGGAAACGCCTCGTTTAGTCACACTGGTCAGCCAAAGTTCCCACGGGTGGCGCGCGAGATGCTTATCCGGTTATTTGCGTTTTGAAACTAGGACGACATCAGGGACACTCTGGTGCCCTAGCCCTCGAAAAACCTCAAGGTCGGCTCAAGATTGGTGCAACCATCGATTGCGGAGGACATCGAGAGATGACCTCCAAACGAAAAGAACCTAGCCATCTACCCTGCAAGCTGGCCACGGACACCCGATTGCCGCGCACCAGATCAATTTGGATCGTCGTGATAATCTTGTCATGTTAGCAGTATGCGAGGGACCCCCGCATCTCTATCTCGCAGGTCGTTACATCACAGGTGCTGCGCGTGGCACAGTACAGAAAAGGAAGTCGATCGTCGAAAGTTATCAGTACCACGGGCAAGGCCAGGTCTGTCAACATATTGCGCACCGATCGTGCCCGGTGCCGAACCCGAGCGTATGAGGTATGGGAATTGCGCAGTCGGAATGCGTGGCCGGTAGCCGGTATACGCCGGTCTTTAAATTTCTGCCAGCTCACAGAGAAGGGATGCAAGCGTGTAGGCTTGGTAACGTACGTTACCGATGGCCTTGGGTGTTAAGGCGCGGATGCGGTTTCTGCGGTCTCCTTCCCTGCTACTGTGTATGTGTGTGCGTCTTTTATCGGACCGCTTCTAACAAAACCATCGAGGAGGTGACTCCTGGCACACCCCAGAAGCTACTTACACCACCGAAAAAAAGAAAGAAATCTTCTTATCAGACCGACACGGCGTACGGAAGTGGGCACTATGCTCAAGTATGCGTGCCTGCTTTATTTGCGATATGTGTGCGCTCTGCCCCGCTAACGGACGCCTTGTTTAGGGCGACGAATTGCGCACTACAGACGAAGGTATAGGCAACCAACAAAAAAAAATTTGCAAAAAAAAATCCTGGGACCCGGGCGCGGGAAGCGAGGCAAAGCAATCACGGGGAGTGGTCTTCAAGAATTGACGAAAAAACCCAAAACATCACACAGCACACCGGGGGCATGATAGATTAGTGTACCGAGTGGCGCCACTGTGCGCACCAAGCAGTTAGTGCGCAAAGATTAGATTGAATCAAGGCAAGGGAGCGTTGTGTGTACTTTTTGGTTGCTTTTGGTTTTTTTGTTGTGCTTCTGCGTGTGCACCTATCGTACGAAATTTCAGGGAAACGCAATGGCGGTTGATTCATCGCGCTGCACAAAACCTGATAAATTGTGCAATATCCGTATGCTATTTTTTTTCTGCTTGTTTAGTTAGCCAAAAACCGTTACCACACACGTCAGTTGCGAGAATCACAGCGTGACAGATGTGAGGACAAGTCTTCAGAAGTTGGGATCTCTCTCGCTCTGGGACTTGGAACGCTTCCGCTTTAAGTCCGTACTCAAGTACGAGACATCTTCACATCGAATTCTGGGACCCCCAGAGGAAGTTCCCAGATCCCGCCATTAACGCCCGATTATAGTCGTCAGGGAACGACGGACCAACGGAGACACGACTTACAACAATCAAAAGTCCCGAACGGCGATCCAACACTATCCAAAACCCCATGCGATCCACTATCGAAAGCGAAACAAAGTTATAAATACACGGCTTGATTCCCGCGATGTCAGCACCAAGCAGATCCCGCTCGGAGGCGATGACGGGCGGGCAAGATTTTAGCTCTTAATTGCTCATTCCAAATAGGGCGGTAAGGGTCGCGTCGACACATTCCTTCCGCTTTTATTGAAATCGATTCCACAAAAACGGGGCCGATTCCCCGGGCCCCTTTTAACAGCTGCTCTTCATGTATTCCTCCATCTGGTGAGCAAAAACCAGTTCAGCTGGCCCTCTTATCGACGACTCGGTAGGCTAGAACTTGGACACATTTGTATTCCCAAATTCTTCTTTTGGACATATTGTTGTCTATTTTTACGTTCGTTTTTTTTTTGTGTCATTCCTCCCTATCGTTTGCCTTTTTTTTTTTTGGGTGAGCTCAAAATCAATTAGAGTTCGACGGCGGTACCTTGAGGAAGAAGTTTATTTTTATGTACCATAGGTAAAAACTTACCTCGTCAAACGGCCCTAATGCTTCGGATTGCTACTCTAGAGGCGAAGATCGGTCTACCCTTCGGAGCGCGTCCCGATCTGCGGAGTTGTGCGCTTTTTGTGCTGTTACCGCTGTAGAACGGTTGTGGAGAGGGTCCCCGGAAATAGCCGAGAATTTGTTTGCTCCTGGTGTGTGGAGGTACCCCGAATTGAAGAGCAAACCGCCCGAGTACGCGGCTTACAGCACGATCTCAACAATAAGAAGCAATTGATTAGCTAGCATCATCATCAACGCCTTTCTGCCGTCGCTACAAAGCACCCTGGAACGAGACTACATAGCTGCTCAGGATTTCTTAGGTTTCTTTAGACCTCAGCGTATCAAGAGAAACATAAACACACACACGCTCCGGATCTCTGTGTTTCGCAATTGTTCCGATTCACCAGCTTTTCGCCCGGCCTGTGAGGCCTCAGCAAATTAGGTCAAACCATTATTGCCGAACGTACCGCTTGGTAACGCGCTAAATCACAGTGCGTTAGCCGCTGTGCGAAACACGAACGGAAGTGATTAACGAACATGTTTCGTATTTTGTATGTGCGTGTATGTGTGTGTATGTTTTTTTTTCTTCTTCTTCTTCTTCGTCGCTTCAACCACCAGAACAACCACGTTGATAACCATGAATGCCATGTGATGCGATGGGAAAGAAATGGGACGCAACAAAGCGACGCTACCAAGTGCAAATTGTTCGTCTAATCTGCGTGCTGCAAGCAGATAATGGTGGCGTAATATCGCGCAGCATCTTGTCTATCGTCGCTAGGCGCAAAATCACTCGTGACACCTACGGATCATGATGACAGTAGGATATCCGATGGCTTTCCAGTTGTGCATTCGACAGTTTCTGGGTGTGTGTGTTGGGTGTAGAGCGTTTTGAATACTTCCGACTCTTCTTGGGATAATGGCATACTGGGTCTTGTCAGCCATTTCTAGAATTATTGATACCATGCACCTGGACAGTCCTAGATACAGGGAAAAGATCCTGACGAGTATCGACAACCAGTCGCTACCTCATCGATCATCGGGCTTTGGACCATAACAAAGGGATTCTAGAATTCTGAGTCAAGAGGATATCTGGATGTTAATAATGGATGTTACGCTCAATCAATATTCATCAAGATTTGTGTCCCCAACTTATGGAAAGTGTTCTTGACCGGACATTCAAACCTGGGTACGGTGAGTAGGTCCTGAAGAGAATCAGTACCCGATCCTGCCATATGACGATAAGCGATTCTGAAACATTACTTGAAAAAGATATCTGGACATCTTTTGTTCGTTAAATATTTACCAAGAAATCTTGTTGTTAATATTGCTGACATGATGAAGATACAAAAGAACGAGAATATTGCAGACTTTGAACATGAATAGTATTCGCCTTTAATAAGCCGTAACACCATCCGCTCGGAAGAGTTCCGGTGCGGACAGTAGCAAGGTAACTGGCATCCAATTATCGCACCGAATACCATTAATCCATTATGTCAATAGCTCAATCAATAACGCACGCGCGTAAATACTAACCGGGACACTTGAACCACAGCGCAACTACCATTGTTTTGCGTCGTAGACTGCGTGTTCAACGATCAAAGTTGCCCGAGACCGAGTCATCCGACCGTTGAACGTGGTGTGTGGATCGTGTGTCTAGTTTTTGATTGTTGTATTATTATTTTCGGTTCCGTCTAAGTATTACCTCCCCGAGTACTGTCAAACTTAACCTATAAATCTATTCACAGTTTTGTTGGGTTTGAGATCATGTTTTTTGGCTTCTTGCTACTTTGGTTTTTGGTTTTCAGTTTGAGTGCCGGGAGTAATAACCCTCAGCGGTGCCCAGACATACTGTCATTTTCGCTCGTCAAACCGATGTCTCGATGCTCGCATGTTGTTTTATTTACCTTTTGGTTCGGGGCACGGGCGAAAAGCAGACAGGTCGCTGGCCGTATGCAACAAAATGTCCATCAACGGCCAGTCGTCGCCGTCGCCACCAGGTTCACATCAACGGTCCCGGACGCCGGTTCCGGCAAACCCCCGCGAAACATAACCTCCAAAATGAAACCCCCCCGTGAACGGTGGCGACGCGACAAGCCGAAACTTCTAAACAGAAAACACGGCTACACGGGGACGCACAGCGCAAAGAATAAGAACCTTTTCTTTCGAAAAGGTGTCCCATACCCGGTGTTTCGCGCCGTCCTTCGCCGGCTGCCCATTCCGTCGGGCCCGTCGTCGTTGAGCGCGCGCTCTCAGTAGCGCTAAAATTAGTCCTCTGTCGCACGAACGCACCTCCGTCCGATACACGGACGGATCCCTCCCGAATGTCCCCTGGGTTGCCTTTGGCTACGAAATTGAAATGCCCTAAATGCCGATCAGAAGAGAATGCGCGTACGGTTGTATGCGTGACAGCTCACCGACAGTTCCGCGGAACTGTCGGCCGCGTAGAACACAATGTGTGAAAGTAAAGCGACGCGGCCAAAAGGGATGCTGAGGCAAAACACATCAAACACTCGCGCGCACAGTCTTCCCGGCTCGATTTTAGCTACCAGCTTTTCCTTTACCCACAGCAAAATGGGTACACACACTCACCTCTGCTGTCTGCTCGCCTGCAGCCGTCTTTTCACTTCATAGATCTGTCACTCACCTCATGCGCGCAGCGGTAAATTCGGTAAAAGTGCCAGACGAAGCTATTCGTCCCGGCGTCCCGGCCTCCGCCCAACACTCATCCGGTCCACCGGTTGGGCGGATGCCCCCAGGCACCAGGTTTCACGCAAAGCGGAAGCAACATCTATCAACAATCCTGCCCACCCGAGACAGTGGAGACCTCCAACGCCACCCACCGGGGCAAACCCCGGGACTCTTGCTCTACGACACCGGGCAAGCCAGTACATTAACCCTTTGATGTTGTGCGAATCTGCTCCGGTTTGCTGTTTTGATATGGTTGTCGACCGGAGCGAAGGCGTGGTTGGTGAGAGCTTTCTTTTCTGTTTTCTGCGGGCAATGTGTTAAACTAGAAATGTCATATCGTGGACGAGACGGTTCCGAGTTAGCCATCGTCCCAAAATCGGAATCAGGGGTAGAGCATTTGTTAGGGAGAGGGGGTACAAATTGAATTTGTATAACATACTCTTCCCGGAATCTTGGAAGATTGCCTCGAGCGATTACTTTACGTCATTCTGTCACAACAATCGGTTTAATATGCGGTGTTCGGTAAGGTGACTAATAGCTCACTAAAGCAGTGTGTTCGTGTTTATTGAATGCATGACTGGGAGTTTGTACACAATAAGGCAACTCCTGGTAAGAAGCTGGTACTCTTCCAATATTCCGATATACTCAATCAATCAGTCCTCCACTACTCGCGAGATAACGATATGGCCGGACATTTAAAGGTTTTTTTTCGTTTGCTTCTTGCGTCCCAGCCTCTCCCATATGCTCCCGATCCGGCAGCAAATATGACGTAGTACGGTTGCGCACGCGTGATCCATTCCACGGTGACCGAGGTAGCCCTTCTAGCATAGCACTCGGCTATCGGCCACAGTCATTGGCAAATGTTTCTTCCCATTCCCTTCTCCCTCTCTCTCTCTCCCTCCCTCTCGCTTGATGTCTCGCATCATGAGAGATTTTGGACGAACCAAACTGCCTGGCCGCCGTCGTCTGTCGTAAGACATCTGCCGGCAGCACTCGGCAACTATTTTTGGCTTCCGAAAATAAACCAAACGGTACGGATGACAGACGGGGATACAGACTTCCCCGTTACCGAGAAGTTCTGCATTTATTCGTTGCATTGCTGTCATGCTGTTCGATCGGCTCGGGTTGCGTGATGCACGTGCCGGCGATAATCAATGTTTCGACTTCCGTCAAGCGTTGTCCATCAGCAAGACATCAGCTGGAGTCTAGCAAGGTTTTGTTTCGGAGGGGAGCTTTGTGTTTGCTTTGTGATACCTGTTGGCGCAACGCATTGACAGCAAATTGGACAGCATTATCTCAACTCTAATTAGCATGGCGTCAGGCGCTTCTTATTATGATTGTAACATAAGGAGATACCTTGAGTTTGGGGAGGTCTGGACCTTCTTCCTGCGCGCAGGACTAACTATCCAACTACGAGTAAACTAAGTCAAAGATGTGAGTAATGGCGGTGTAGACTCTCAAGAACGCGCCCTCAAGATGACTCTTCCAGACAAATCCTGATGAACCTGTGAAGCTCCTATCAGAGTAATGCTCTTCAATACCATATTTATTACGAGTTATGTCAATGACCCGAAGTCTTGTAACGTCCCACAATAGGACATTGTGTTAAATTTGTGAAGGCAGATAAAAATAACAGTTCTACATCCATTTTAAAACCTTTCGTATGGGTTTCATGTTGCCGATGCTTCCGGGTGACCTTAATAAACAACATCCAAGGAACTTGAAGTACCAAGGACTTCAGTGTTCTAAAATAAAAAAAAATCATTTAGCTAGTTATATCAGTTGTACCTAAACTTCGCCCAAAAAATTGTGAAACGATCTTTTTCCTGACAACCATGTGTCACATACGTTCGATGTCAGTCAAAACCAATAATTGCTTGCTGACAAAAAAAAAGAAGAATTTATCATCGCTAGAGGTCCTCAAGAGCAGTTCATAGAAAGTGTATTAATTTTTGTACCATTGTCAGCCTACCTAGGACATTCGCTTCTCTCCTGCCTTTTTTTTTTGCTTCAATTATTCGTCCATGATATTTACTTTACAAAATTTATGTCTCCCTTTTCCACAGATTTTATCAAGTCATGACGCTAAGAGGCACATCATGTCGATCATGACTGTAGCTTTGTTCCCATTGAAAAAGGCCTCGATGACAGCAATGGCTCACTGAGCATGGAATAAGGTAAGCTGCAGCCTTTTTTTTTTTGTTGCTCTGCACACTTTCTTTCTTTCGTTCATTCCGTGCGATCTGTCATGTTAACCATTACTGGATAATTTAGGAGTACCTTGGTTTCTTTCATCGGATGCAGTTCACTTTCGGCAGACCTTGAAGCATTTTTTTTTGTCGCATGATCTAGCCCATTTCTTCAAGAATTGAAGCCAACGAAGGAAAAAAGGTGGGGAAATTATTTTCAAAAGAGCATATTGCAAAATGATTTGCTTCTGATTGTGCGTCTAATCCTACCTTCCCTGCCGAGGGTAACGCAAACACCTCAAAATTAACGAAGAAGGAGGAATCCTGTGGAGGGTTCGTTGCATTTATTGCCTGTTTATTGTAGGGGAAATTTGGAGGCGATAAGTTACGGCATCCCGCATCAGCTGCAAGCTATCTGCACGAACCGGGGTTATGGCATCAGCTTCTGTGCGAAGCCTTCCTACCTGCCTTTAAGTTGCAGAAACAATTGCGATGTCACACCGCGAATCGAGCAGCATCGACACGAAATTGAACGCACGATAGCCTTGTAACTGTGTCAAGGCCACGCGATTTTTTCGCCACTTATCTCGGCTGACGGTTAAATTAAGATAAGTTTACGGGTAGGCCATTTTTCTTCCCGAGGTTGATAAGACACCGTACTGAGCACTGAGTTTCTAGGTGGGGAAAGAAATCAATTTATTTGTCCGTTTCAATTAGTATCAGCATCCACGAAATAGGGTGTGTCGCAGCAGATCTTCTTGCCAAAATTCTCTCTTGCCGGCTCTCTATCTCCCAATCTCGGAGAAAGATAGAACAACACACACTAAACCAAGAAACCCGTTCAAGATACCGACCGCCACCAGGTCGAGGTTAAAGTTCAATCCGGCCGAACCCCCGCAAGAAGCCGGCTATGTATTTCGCTTCACTATGTACAAAACTGCGCGCCAGCTATGTGTCTACGGCGTTGCGTTGGAGCAAAACGGAAGTCCGAAAGGTTGGGAAGATGAGGTACCATATGTCTGCGGGTGTACACATTGCAAACACCTCTTTTGCTGCTTCGACCACCCTTTCGGACCCGGACGGAAAATATTGAGTGAGCCAAGCGGTTGAGACTGTGAGTGACTCAGTCGCGGCCAAGATGCTGTGGCATTGGCTCCCGTTCGCCGACCAGCGAGCGTGAACCTCTAACATGAACCGGCCCGAACCTGTCACTCGCACGAGGTTCACTATCTTTGAGGGAGGCGTTTTTGTTTTTGGTGCGGGAAGAGATACCATAAAGATAATGTGCTTTTGACAGAGCTTTTCGGTTGGATTTTAATGCGTATCCTGGTTAGGGTGAAAAGAGGGTTTGGTTAGGAGGTTAGGGAGATGCGTCTCGTTAGAAGAGCTCGGTCGGAACAAAGGATTCTGGATGTATGTTCTTGAGTTGAGAGCAGTGGTTTGCAGTACGCAATATGTCGGCAGACAGATTTCTTTATCTACTGTACTTCAAATCCTATCAATCTCTGATAATTAAAGGATTGACAGAACTTGGGATTCACGCTTGATCCAACCATCAAGGACCGTAGCTGGAAACCCCACTTTTACGAACATCACTTCTTTGTGTGTTGCAAGATTGTCAATCACTGGACTTGATTAGCTTGATGCTAAAGTAGTCTGGGTTTTAGGTGAACTGCCAACGCTCGGTTCGGTCGTCAACCACTACAACGGTTTACCCATTCGGGGGCCATTGTCGTCTATCGTCCCGACACGACGGCAGTACATAAGCGACCCAGCTCCAGCCACTGGCAGAATCCTGCCTGCCGCAGCCCATTATCCTGACGATGGGAACGATGTCCTCCCACCCCAAAGAAGCAGAAAAAAAAACGTTAAACGGGCGAATCCGCCTCCAGTGATATCTCCAGCCGCGAGAAGAGTAGCACTGGTCAGGGTGGCGAGTAGAAGGTAAAAGTCAGACAAAGCAGCCCTGCATTTGATGCCCGGAATTGTATACCCAGGTCGAAGGTTTTGTTGTAAAATGCCGGCAGAAGGAACAAAAAAAAACATCACCGTACATCCGTGTCCTTGAACTTGATGAACTTTCACTTCCACCCAGCCACGCTCCAAACGTAGACACCCTTCAGACGTAGACGACCCACCGCCCTCCGTTCTAGCTCCCACAGTTCCGACTACATTCACTCCAACCTGTTGCCACCCAGCTTACTTCAACGTCCCAACCGAACACGCCCGGCTGCCGAGAGTTGTGCGCAGCGGCACGTGAAAAATCGCTCACCGACATTATGGTGGTTTTTGCGAAAATCTAACTTCAAGATATTGGGAGTGCAAACAAAAGGTTGGAATTGAAATTAATTTTGACTAGCCGATTTTTACTCCTAACTGTGAACTACGATGAGCTCTAGCTATTAGGAACCCAGTGTAGAAGTCCTCATTTGACAGCGAACGCTCCACTAGTACGTCACTAATCTGCCGCACGCTTAATCCCAGCTCTGGTGGTAAATCTCGATTGGTAAATCAATCATCCTATCGGGGGAAATGAGGTTAAGCTGCTGCGGTAGTTCCATCTCGCCAAGGGCCAGAACGGGGGGCAAAAAAATGTCTCCCTGAAAGCACTCCAGCTTATCAGTTTTTAGTAGCAGAGTAGCAAAACGGCGTACAATGTCACCTATCAATGATTTCCTGGTGGATTAGCGCTAATCAAACGATTGCGGAGCTGCACACTAGCAACATTAACCACCGCGGTAGTTTTTGCACGCCTTATCAAAACACCTATCGTGTGTAGTATTTATATACACATTCCACCAACCGTTACTTTGTTCAATTAGGTATGGGTGGGGGGCCTTGGGCAACAATGTGTTACTGGCTACAACAACTGGTCCTCAGTAGAATAGATCTTCCTCGCTCGCAAAAAACGCTACTGTACGAGGTCTTTAATTATGTGGCAGGTTTCAAAATGTTTTCAAACCTACCACCGGCAAGATCTTCATAGCTTAGTATCTTTCCCACTGTGGAGCAGAGTTCGATTCCAATATTTGCCTACCGGCTAGATATTGCACCGACACATCCCAACACCTAAAATCTGTACAAACGGACTGGGTTGTTAGATAATTAAGGTCACCGGGCGGTATGTGCGGCTGCGTAAAAAGAATCGGCTGCTTCACGTGCAAAGCCTACTGTATTGACAGTTTCGTACGTACGAGGTACGCAATCAAACTTTGAGCTGTATGACGACCGTTATTGTACGTTGAGATAACGTATGGGTCTCGTACATCTAGCATGAATTTATTCCTTTCGCTTCTCCCCCTTCCGAAGTTCCGATCAGCTGTCTAAATTTCAATTTCAGAATTTCCAAAGATGAAATCCCCACCAGGAAAAAAAGAACCGAGAACAATCCGCTTCTTTTGTATCTCCCCAATATTTTGGTCTGTCTGCAGTAGAGCCGTTGCTAGGGTGTAGACTAACTCACATGGTAGAAAAGAGATCTCTATGTATACGGCTGTACAGCACCGAAGCCACTTCCTGAAGGATAATGATGTATGGAGCGTCGGTTGTAAATCTTGTAGCTGCAAGAAAACTAGGCCATCTGCTCTCAGGTGAGGTAGCGTGTGTAGCAAGGGCGGTCCGCTACACCTGCACGCTGCATCGCCCACTTCAGTATGCACTTTACCAGCGCGGTTTGTTTACATTTCAAATCAAGTCAACAGCGCTAAAGAGTGAGAGTGTGTAAACGTGTGTATTGTCAATGACTCAAGTAGTGGAGCAGTTGGCGCTAGCGATGGGCGAACAGTGTCGACACCGCAGTTGAGAGTCATTCTTGCAGTGAAATGAATCGAATCAATTCTTTATATTATTCTCAATTCTTTAGAACTCAAACTCTTAATCCGAATTGTGTAAGATAGGAACTTGGAGGTATTCTATAAGTAGAGAGTACAACTGTGTAATCCAACTGTCGCTAACTCTATCAATAAAACTATCTCAACATCTACAAGAACCGACTCACGAATCGCATCAAAAATCCTGGCTTGAATTGACTGGAGTGACTGACCAGCTAAGAGTCGACCCTTTATCTCCCATCACTGTCATTCCGCTTGTCATTATAAAAACTCGAAGTATATCTCCTGTTCACTCTTTGTCACACAGAATAAAAACCCGAAAATGCATCTCACTCCGTACGTAGGGCTGACTACTTTACTACAGTTAAAATTAAGTCACAGAAAACCAGAAATGGCAGGCCGAGATCTCACGAGGTTGAAGTGTCAAGGAAGAAGAAGAAGAATGCATCTCAAAGGCTCAGCAGATATTTCTTTATCTGATTACAAACATATGTTTGAGTTGAAAAGGAGATAAAACTCTGCAGATGAGCGGTTCACACCACACTTATCATTATCGATATTCGGACGATGTGGCGTTGAACTTGTTCTGAACAGACGTCTTGTTGGTGAGTATCATAAATTATCGGAAAAAGGCAGTTTTCTTAATTTTTTTATCTGAAATTTCGTCAAAGATTTATTTAGAGAGTCGACTCTTTCGAGCGAGTGAAGTGATTCTCTCAATCGAAAATGGCATCTCTAGTCCACGCTGCTTGAAGGCGCTTTACATGGAACTGATAGGCGTATGGAAGTGCGGCAGAGGAGCCTTATAGATAACAGCGAACCCCGTTAGCAAACGGGTGTCACTCGTGGATGCAATTAAACCTCCATTCGATCCCTTGTGCTGCTCGTCCATCAAACTTCCTTCAACCCGCACGCCGGCCTCCGGCGGATAGCGCTCGGCGTTATGCGTGACCGGTTTGAACTGCACTCGTCCGG
The DNA here is from genome assembly GCF_013141755.1 of Anopheles stephensi. NCBI lineage: Eukaryota > Metazoa > Arthropoda > Insecta > Diptera > Culicidae > Anopheles > Anopheles stephensi. Next base: position 14,893,832 of record NC_050201.1, read on the forward strand.
ATGCCTTTTCAGAACTATAATCTGAACAGTGCTACATTGTTACTGTACAGTGTTGTACGCGCCACCTCACCCTAACCTGATTAACTGCCTGGCCTGCGAGGAGTATGGGGTTTTGCAATATGCATGACGCGCCGTGAACTTCAAACACACGAATTTATGCATTCATCCCGACCTGCTGCTGTGAATCTATCAAATGTTTAGTGCTGGAAAATTGCATCAAGCCGTAAAGTCCAGAAATAGAAACAGGTTCCATATCTAGCGTTAGAATTCGCTTCCTGGCTAACAGCGCGTTAGAAAGTAAACAGAGCTCACCGAGGATAGCGATGACTGTGTGCAGCGGGAACGCGCTGCGTTGGATGCAGATACCGCTTAGAAACATTCCAGCGATAGATCTAACGTTTCAAAGTCCTCCTCGATGTATCTTAGGGTGTGACCGAGATATTCGAAATTCGACCTAAATAGCTCAAATAACTATATTCCAAATGTCATACCCTGGAAGCGAATCTGATAGTAGTACAACGCAGCACTCTATCAACCTCCCAGCAGACGGGAGCTATAAATTCCATTCCACCGTGCAGTCATTGATGTTGGTAAACATCTGGCACCTGAGGCCCATGTTGTTTGGGAACAGTGTCTAACATTGTAGCGATTGGACACAGTCAACTATGGTCAGTAAGTTCACCCGTGCCGTCTATTACTTTCGTTTGTTATTGTTATTGCATGCGCACAACCGGTCTCCCAAACCCACCCTTACCTCTGAACTCCCCCTCCCCCCTCTTACTTCCTACTGTGGCCTAGCCCTAGTGCCTAGTGCTCACGACACGCTCTAGTTGAGTTCTGCGTTTCCGGCGCAGATGATAAGTGATTAGCTGTGCAAGCGTTGCAATCGTCGCAAAACACTGCGCAACACAGTTTCTCGCTTAGAATAATCGATTCACTTTGATTAGGCACCACTGCATATTGTGAGCGCGAGTACCCCTTCTGGCCACACACGGCCATCCCATCGGGGAGTTTGGTGAGGCGCCACTGTTAGCCGTTAGCGCTGTATCATCGCCCAGCGACGATCGGGTTTCCACATGTTTGCGTCGCATACCGAGACCTCCCAAGGTTTCTGCTGAAGAAAACCGGAAATCTTCCAACTTTTTTATTATCCCCTTTGGACGAATTCTTCGGCCTTTGGGCGTCGTCTGACAAACGTGACAAAATGAGCGGAAATTATTAGTGGTGATACGCACTTGCCGAATGTGATGCGAGGACGCAGCGAAAGACGACAAAAAAGTAAGTAACAGAAGGAACAGTATTACCATCCGTGCACCCCACGTCGTGAAGATATTTGCGGCTAGAACGCGACGGTTGGTGGTCTCGCGCTAGCAGATCTAGAATTCTGCCAGTCAAATTCTCGACCTACAGTGGCGTTCTCCTAGGTGGCGTGGAGGATCTATTTACATTTTGCTCATGCTAGGGCGGACCTCCCCTTATGAATGGGGTCCATTATGGTATGTCGTCGGTTCGCGTTCTATCCTGCCCGTGTACGTGTTTATTTGCCAAAAATAGCAGGAACTAGGCTCAATTGAGATTTTCCTCAAGGCTACCCGTACAAGGCGAACCGTTGTTTGGTTGAATCATTACGAGTTTCAAATTTTTGTACCACCATGTGCGATTTATTTTAGTCGCTCTAAACTTTTTAAGCGATCTTAGAATATCTGGCTTTATAAAGAAACCATTACCTTATATGGCGCAATTACCTAATATCCGGTAGATTCCAAGATATTCGTCCATTACAAGTATCCGGTTGCTTTGGGTCGTAATTTCTCGGTAACGCTCGGTTCCAGGAAGCTAGCCGTCGATGTCGATCGACGCCATCAGCAGAATGGATGGGGCATTTCTACGAACCCGTAGTTCAAACGGACACCGAAGATGTTAACACCAACCCGATCGATACCGATCGAACCCTTTGCCGAGTTGTGCCGCCATTGCCGGTCCATGGGACTGGGTCGGCCATACCTACCCATTGCTTCTTTTATCAGGGCAAAGATAAAAAAAGCCTCGTCCAGGACCGAACCCCTACCGTTTTGTCCGATGTCAGCAAACATCTTAAGTAAAGCGTAGTTGCCCGGTGGTGTGATTAGAAGTCTGGTGAGCAATAACCTTTTAGGGACAGACAGGGTCGTAACGCTGTTTCAAGAGATCTCGCTGAGGGATATCATTTAAAGTTGCTGGTTAGCTTCTGTAGCCGATTTACAGCATCCGGCAGGCAAGTTGAGCAGCAGATGCTCAAGAGCTATTTCATTGAGGGAGTAACACTGGACAACAGTTGTACTCCTACATCTTCACAGTTACTATGGTGGCTACGAGGTTTGATAACAGAGACAAAGTTATACAGATTCTCGATTAAGATTACACACAGCACAAAGCCATATTTGCAACCTCAGCTCTACCCCGAGAGTCCACGGTACATGGGCCGATCTTGATGAAGTGTCTTAACGTACCGAAACATAACAACTGTCATCGGAATAGTTCCGTGCTGGGACCAGTTGCATGTAGGGAAACAAAATCTTATCTTAAGATTGTTCTCGTTATGGGTTGGACCGGTGAAGGTCCAACCATGTTCGTCGATCCTCCCTCTCTAAAAAAAAAGCCCAATACCACAAGGGCCAGCGTGATCGAGAAAGGTGAATCCGTCCATCCGCTGCAGCTCGCGCATTTGCTTATATTTTATTATGATTAGTTTTGCTTACGTTTTGGCACGCTCGTTACCATGGCACTGAACTCCGCTGACCTCCGCCGGTCCTTGAGTGGGGCCTTTGCCATCCTGATTAGCATTTTGGTTTGCGCTTTTTTTCGTTTTGTGGTTGTCTCTCTCTCTCTCTCACTCTATCACTACATATTGCCTATACTTTTCCTTACTTGCGCATCACATTACCGGACCCAACACGTACACGGGCGTGCCTAAACATTGGTACGACACCGTACACTGCAACTTGCCGCTACCGGCAGTTTCCTCCAAACGTTTCTCTCTGTCTCACTCTTTCTAACCGCGTGTCTAATGGTCCGGATAAGGTACCTACCCGGTTGTGCATGGGCTGTGTGGGCCCCGCAGGTTATCTCGGGTGCAGTCTCAACGCAGCGCGGTGCGCATGTTTTCGGGGCGCATTCTGCGCAGTTGACCTGGGTAGCCGTTTTGCGAGCGCAGCTTGATTTCGGCTTCTTCCTGCTGGTACCTCAACAGAAAGGACCAGGATTAGAAAAGTCACCTTTGGCTGGCCTCAATTTCCTGTGCGGTTTTATCTCCCGCGCTGCGTGTTAGCGTGGTTCAAGGACAGCGGTTTTAATTGCAAGCATTGCAATGGGAAGACACATGATAGTACGATTTGTGGTGCTGCTTCTGTTAGGGGCGATGCAAGCCGTGGATGACGTACACGGAACTGTTTGTGATGGGTTTGTACAATTACAATCTAGCGCGCATATATGCAGCTTAAGGCGATAGGTCAGATAATACCTGCTTTTAAATCAAAAACTGTCAAAAATTGGACAATGTGGCGTCTGTCGGTTAATAATAACAATAATAATAATTAACAAATAAATAAATAAATGTCAAAAATTACCCACTCTTCGTCTTCTTCGTCTTCAGAATCCTAGAAATAATAATTCAGATTTTTAGGATTCCTGGATTAATAAATCTTCAAGGAACATTAGAATGAGTTCTCAACTCTCAAAATGTTCCCGATAGCTTATTAAGGCATTAGATTGATCCAGATGTATCCAGAACCGAAAGGTAACGTTGGATGTTCAACTTTCCGGGAGTTCAGAATTGATCTGAATTTAATTGAATAGACCCCATCAATTCCCAACTTGCAATAGGCTCCCTATACCTTGATATGACACAGGATTGATCCAGACGCATCAAGAACCGGAAAGGACCGTTGGATGTCCAAATTTCCGAGATTAATCAATCTTCATAGTTCCAATAAATTCTCAACTCTCAATATGCTCCCAATAGCACTATTGCATTTTGCACCAATCGCATCAAAACCGATCATTGGAACTGGATGTGCAACGTCTCGATGACCGTGAATTACTGCAGGATTACAAAAAGTCAATCCAACGTTCCAAGATTCCTCGATCAATCAATCATCAAAGTTCCAATAAGTTCTCGACTCCCAATATGCTCAAGTTGTATCAAGACCCGGAACCGGACATTGGCTGATGAACGACACGATAACCGCAAATTGCCGCAGAATTTCAGAAAGCCAATCCAAGCTTCCGGGATTCATCGATTGTTCAATCTTCAAAGTTCCAACAAATTCTCAACTCCCAATATGTTCCCAATAGCTTATTAAGATTGATGTAGAAGCATCAAAAACCGGAACCGGACATCGGATATTCAACGACTCGATGAATGAATTCAATTTTTCAGGATTCCTCGATCGATCAATCTTTAAAGTGCCAATAAATTGTCCCAACTCCCAATATGCTCCCAATAGCTTAATAGGGCACAAGATTGATCCAGACGCATCAAGAAGCGGAAGGGAACGTTGAATGCTTACCACGGCTCGGTGGCCTGCTTTACCTGATCCACCTTCCACCAAGGTAGCACGGAACGCCACATTCCAGATTAGGCGGTAGTGCCTCAATCAATCGCGATCACCACCGCCGGCGATGCAGGGCGTCGTTCGCCATCATCGCTCACGTTTTCGCTCCACGAAAGCGCTCCTTTCCCAGTGGAACCCGGGAATGGTCCACGCCTGCTTCGTGTGCATGCTAAAACGGGTCAATCAACCTGACGCTCGCGTCGCCCATTTAGCTGCAGCACCGATCAGCATCAATCAGCAAACCCAGGCGGCATCAATGGAGGAGGCGGCGGCGGCGGCGCAGGACGGTGCGTGTGACAAGAATAAGAATTTCGCCGCGAATGCCCGATTCCTGGGCGAAGGGTGGGTCGAGATCGAAAATATGTAGCCACAGGACATTCCTTCTAATCTTCTTATTCTTTGAGGTTGTTGCTGTTGGTGATGGTTAAAACAAGCATGTGTGTGTGTGGGGCATTTAAAACGAAGGCAGTTTGAAAAGCTCGTGCGAGACGCATCGGTTGTGAATCCCATGGAAGAGCAAAACTGGAAAAACTACATTCACTTTGGGTTTACAGGTTCCGCGCCAAAGATCAAAACCGACCCAAGTTCCCTGGGCATTTTGGGCATTTGGAGCTCTTTCCTTTCTCTCTCTCTCTCTCTCTCTCTCTCTCTCTCTCTCTCTCTCTCTCTTTCTCTATGGCCATTCCCGACTTTCGCACTTTTTTTTTGCAGAGGCCTTGTTAAGCGGTTTTTGTTGTTGTCTGTCTCCTTTCACGCGCTCCATCCTGAACGCACGCCTTTTCTTTCATTTGCTCATTTGCTCCGTTTCGTATCACACTTACCGGACGGTTGGAGTGCCGCCGGGTAAGCGCTTACCAGCGTTCTAAGCCGCTGCTTCACTCCTGGTGCATGTCGTTATCATTCTTCACTCGTATTGCGTTCACCTATGTGCCGCTCTTTTTTTTTTGGCGACTTGCGAGCCTTATTAACCCTCCGGTGTGTTCTCTCATTCTTTGACGATTGCTTTTTGACACTTTACAACGTTCGAAAGCGGACGGCGTAGGCGGCAGGCTCAATAAAAAAATAACAGACTGATCGAAGCACAGAGGAATCTGATGATTGGGGCTGTAAAGCCTGCCTAATTAAAGGTGGGCCACATTAAGCCGTGCTTTTTTGCAGACTTGAGGCTTTTCTCGTTTTCTTCTGCGGCTGGCTATAAATGCTAATAAAGTGCTTGGATTGATATACAAATGGTTGATAAGCTTGTCAAAAATGTTTATCACATGTTGCCGCAGATTTTTTCTTTTATGGGTACTTTAACTCCACCATTTAAGTAATGCTAAAATGTTGCTAATTGATCCTCGTACATTGCACCGAAACACGACAATAAAGAAGGAAGGAAGAAGTAATTTTGCTGAAACGTCTACAATTGGAGAAGTCGCTACAAAAAACTGTAGAATAAAAGCTTTTCTTTCCAAAATCTTCAAAACTTAGCTCTTTAGAACAAAAAATGTCATACATTATTTGAAATAATGAATCTAAGAACCAGATTTAATATGTAGGAAATAGTAAATAAATATGATTGTTTCCCCCCGAAATAATTTATTCAAAAATGTATTCTAATAATTTTTTTTTTCTCAAAACCTAACCTCAACACGAGAGCCTCCCGCCATTTTTTGCCATTTCAAATTGCAGCATTTTCACGGTCGATTTTTATTTTTTGTTTGTTCACCATGTACACCAATTTGAATCGGCAGAATCGGACTGCAACGTGCGAGAAGTGTAACGGATTTTATTGCGAGTGAAAGTATCGCGCGCGTCGAATATGCCGGCCGGTTAAACCCTTCGATGCGTGAAATGGAAAACAATAACATTTTTTTCTCATTTACACTGTGTACTTTTTATGTATTTATCTACTTAAAAGTAATAGAATGTGATGGGTTTATGGCTTTCCAAGTTGTTGCATTTAAAGTAACGCTTATGGTTCGAGTTAATGTTTCCTGAGTTCTCCCCAAGGGTTAATCAAGCATCACGTTGCACTTCGTGTGAGTTCCACGGCAAGTCACTCGTGCCGGCACTCTAGAGTACAGGGGTTTTCTAGTGGACTGTTCAGGTATAGAGTTGATTAACGTGACTTTAAGGCTGACTGAGATCGTTGCAAACATTCTGATATTGGATATGTCCTATAAATGAAGAAACGATACACCAGAACGAAGTACTCGTGCATAATTTTTACTTGTTAATTTTACTCTAAACATCATAATCTTACAACAAATTCCTTTTTTTTAGTTCTTCCGTAACATTGTCAAATCTGACTGTTTGGATACTGTAAAGCCCTGCGCTTGTTGAGTTCCTGGTAGTTCATCGGTTAACACGCGCGTTGTCACGTGCCGACCAATTAGCGACATGATGGCGAATACTTTTTGGTATTACTCATCGAGGATTCTTTTGGAGGAGTTAATAGTTTTCATTACTTTTTATATTTATTTTGATTTCTTTGCAAAGACTCTATAGAATTGCTTTAATTTTTACATTTTTTTCAAATGCTTTTCAAACTTAAAAAACCGTTAAACTGAACGTCCAATCATCCAATCTTCTCTACAATAATTCTACCCAGGTTCTAGGTTAAAACTTTTTCATGTTTGCTCCCCAAATTATCCTTTCATCCTACGATATGATACAGATATCGATGTCGAGTATAACCCTCTGCAAGTGATTCTGGAAAAAAGGGATGGCATTTAGGACCTATCTTCACTCGCCGTGATTCGGCCAGTACGCAATTTTGAAAAGCACACTCACGTACCAGACCGAATCCGACCGCTGCAAGCGCTGAGTGACTGCACGCGAATCCGCACGCGCGTGGCAATTGATGAACGACTGCGTTACCAGGCGCCGGTGAGTGTGAACCGAAGCACTTCAATGTAACTCACGGATACTCGCAGTTCCTCAGTCGTAGCACATGCCAATTTTGAAAGTAGTGGTGCCCAATTTCTTCGCTAGTGGTCTGGATTTTACACTTATAGCCAAACGTTTATGAGTACAATATATTTAATTATTCAAAACACTTGTTTCAATGGTGGATGGTGTATGGAAGTAGATTTAAATTTTTCGCTTAAAACGCATCGAAAATAAACTTTAAAAAATGCTTGATTTTTCATCGTCATTCAATAGAGTCGTATTAAAGCAATGTAAACTTTTCCTTCGGAAAATACTTCCTGGTAGCCTACTTCCAAAATAGTAAAAAGCACACAATCAATTAAAAAACGGCACACATAAAACGACGACGCATCTCGTAACTTCAGCTCGATCGCGGCCGCTCGCCGGGGCACCAGCCGAAGACACTCACCAAGCTACACCCGAACGGAACACACCGCTTTCGTGCTATTTCTGCGACTGGGGATGAGTTCCTGCCGCTCAATTTTTGGCGCCAAAAAAGATTGCAAACGTACACGTGAACGATGCAGGGGATACTGTCCATCGGTATGACGATGGCCTGACAATTTCCGGCACGCGAAACGATGTGTATGATGAGCGTAGAATTGTTTTTTTTTTAGCTTAGATAAAAAAGATCTTTAAATTCTCAAAAGATGCTCACATTATGGTTACTCACAACCTTGGAAGCTGTGGAGGCTGAACAATTATGACGTTTATGTGCTAAAGTACGCGCCATGTTTGATGAATCAGCTCAGCCATGTTAATAGATACTTCGGTTCGAATCTCGTTACTATTTGTTCTTCTTGTGAAATGTCTCGTTTATGTAATAGTTAGTGGGGTTTGCCAGTTATAGTATGCCGATGTCGAAATGTGACCGATGGTGGTCCGATGCTTCCAATGGACCCCAAACGCAGGACCACCTATTCTGTTACAGATCAAATCAAGGAAGCCAGTAATGGTAGATCCTCAGGGATAAAGCCTGAGGGTAAGAGATGGTCTAATGCTGAATTTTAGAGATTTCACCTATTCTTTGCTAGAGCTCTTCGTAGTATGTAAATAACTCTCGTCAGGCTGCTGGACGCTGAGTTGAGCTGAGGACTAATATCATAAGAATGACACCGGACAACCCAGCCCGTCCTCACGGCAATTGGAGGCTTGGTAACTAAAAAAGTTGAGATAGGGTGATAGCGTTGATACGTCTGGATACTGAGGACTGCAGCAGCAGATTAAGACTCCGATCGTTGTGGTAGCGCCTATCCTAACGTACCACAATGTCAACGCCGTCACCGGGTACATCAGGCGCCACTGCACCCTTCAAGTGGTCTAAGTCAACCTCGCCATGTTACCGATACGCTGCCGATAATAGCGGTGCGCAAAAAGTGTTCGCGGTGCGAATATTTAGGTTCGCTCTCCTTTTTTGCTCACTCCCCTTATCTGACCATCTGACGCATTCGCGTGCGCTTATCTTGAGTAGTCGTTTTTTTGTTCTTCAAAAAAGGGTGGTCCATCAAGTATCTGTTTTTGTTCTTCATCTTGATTGTTTGCTTGCTGTGTGCCCTCTTTTTATGTCACGCATGCATGACACCTCATCAGCCTTTATCGCCCACTATCGATTTACAAACTACGATACGCTGTCCTTTTAAATTATGACATTTTATTTTCGCTTCCTCTGTGTGCGTGTGTGACTGTGTTCACCCTACAGGCGAGGGCTTGGCCGTACCTTCACCGGGCCGGGTGGAGGTGTGGGCTTTTGTTTATTTGTTTTTACTCCCGGGTTGACCGCATCAAAGCACCCGGAGGGCTAATTGTAGTGCGATTATCGATGCCGAAGCTTCCGCAAGCGGCCCCCAGATGCCTCGCGGACAGTCGCCGAACGGAAAAAAAGGTTTGATGCTTGTTGCACGAATGCAGGGCAGCTGAACCCGGCACCTTTTGGCTGTGTGTGTTGTGTTTGAAGACAGAAAAACAAAAAAAAAAGAAAACTCCGAGCACTAGCAAGGTGTTTGTCCGGCGAGATGACTCGACCTCTAGCTGCATCTCATCTTTGCCTTTCTCTTTCGCTCGCACGCACGCACTCATCTTACGCACATGCTCTTCCGAATATCTGGTCCAGCCGGCCATCGATCGCACCTGTTTCGGCTCCGGCCGTGTTGCGATACACCGCAGCGTGCACCAACACCAGCGCACCGGCATTCCCATGCAGACACATGTATGGCCAGCCAGCCGGCAAAAGGGCTACAACTGCATCACGGGACATGGGTTTATCGCGCGCGCTTTTACATTACGCTACAAGCCATTCGAACGTCAGATTAAATATCGTCCATACTTCGGAACCCCAATGGTAGCAGACTCCTACGGTGGCTGCGCCAAAACCTGGGGCCCGAGACTTTGATGGGGTCTAGACGATGGGTAATGAAAATATACAACTCTTCTGCAGTGCAGCGTTGCCAACCATCTGCAGAGCCTTGCAAACAAAAATAAAACCTGCACACTCCTGGTCCTCGAAGGCCAGGGCCTCGGCAGGCCCAAGAAGAAGAGATAATCGCAGGACACATCATCAGCAGGGTGCCAGCAGCGCAGAGCAGCCAGGTTTGTCATCCATACTCAGGCGCTGGAACGGTAATTCTACAACTCTGCCTGCAATATTTTCCCTTAATTGGTAACTACTTAGAAACAGGATCAATTACAGCACCCAGAAAAAAAAAATATTCAGGAGGCCATTATCCATTACCTGGTGCAAAAATTTTGGCAAAACGATAACCTAATGGATGAAGGAGCAGTGCCATCTCAGAAGTATCGGCTCAATTTTTTTTTTTTTTTTGTTCTTATGAGATATCTACACAATCCTTCTACTCATCGGATGTCAGCATGCGTATTAGGACGAATATGGTAGTGGCACGATTAGATTTACGAAGGAGTTGTGGGGGGAGGGGGGAGGGGGGTTGGCGGTTTGAGGGAGCTGATGCGAACGACCAGGGTTATTGTGAGGTGGAAGGGTAAACATGCGACATCGCTTGCCGGCATCTAGTCGGACACACACAGAGACACCCGGCAAACTCGGCAACGCATTTTCAATGACAAACCCTGCGTAACACTAAAGCAACATGATGGGTGGTTTTGGTTCCTGCACTTATAAACGATATCGAACTCAACTTCAAAAGTAGTTCAAGCGAGCAAAACACTCCCTAAGCCACTAGTTAGGAAGAAAGCCTTTCAAAACTATCATAAGACTGGCAACAGTTTGGAACGGTCCAGTGGTGGAGACGACAGGCGACGGTACCGGGGTCCAAATCCCATCCGGACCGTTCGCCCGTAATGAGGACTGATTATACAACTACGTGGCATCTTTAAGTCCTTCTTCTTCTTCCTTGGCACTACAACCTCTAGAGTTCTCGGCCTACCATTTCTGGCTCTGTGTGACTTTATTTTACCCGTAGTAAAGTAGTCAGCCGTACCTAACGGGGAGGCGGTCTGGATGGGATTTGAACCCCGATCATGCCATGTGAAGACCGGCACCGTTATCGCCACTACCACTGGATCGTCCCATATTTAAGTCCAGTTAGCCAGAAATGACAGGCATGACTTTATAAGTCGCTAGGCTAAAAAGAGAGAGAGAGAGAGAGAGAGAGAGAGAGAGAGAGAGAGAGACGAGAGAAGAAATCAGAAATCTACACTGTTGTACTGTTGGTTCGGCGATTGAGGCGTTAGCCAAGCCGGTCTTCACACGGCAGGACCGAGGTTAAATTCTCATTCAGACCGCCTCCCCGTACGCAGTACTGACTTTCCAGCTCCGAGTAAAATCAAACACAGGGGGCCAGAAATTGTAAGCGAGACCAGGCCGGACAAGGTTGTGGTGTCAAGTGAGAAGAAGAAAACCGTGTTAAAAATCGGCAGATAGTTAACTTCTTCAGAGCTATAAAAAATAAAGTAGAGCATATTATTAAATTATTTAAGAATCCCCTCGATTTCATGAAAACGCTCCATGTGTTTCGAATGGTTTGGTTCACGATTTAAAACGATCAAACGGTCCAATTCGAACGAATTTACTATGACAAATCGTTTGTTTTCAAATTCAAGTTCATGCGCTCCGACCTTTTAAGTCAAGTGCCACATAAACTATCAAAAGCACCATAGAAGGATATCACCTGTCGCTTTAGGACGCATGACTGCTAGTTACCGGTCTTTAAATAAATTTTAAAGGTAATTGACCAGTGAATGCTCATACTAGCGGAGTACCTTAAAAACAGCACGTATCGTACGACGGAGCTATGCCACTAGCATTTCGTAAGAATTTGTTCAAAGCTAGACGAGACATCCGAATCGCTCCCCCGAACGCAGGACTGACTACCAGCTATGGGTAAAATCAAGCCAAGGAAAGCCAGACATGGAAGTGCGAAGAAAGAAAATAAGAAGATCATACATTATTCTTCGGGGACCTTATTATTCCATTTCGAAAGAATCCGCCCTGTTTTGGGGTTTTCATTTTTTACACAATTCTGTATCGCCGTGACATGTTTGAACAGGCTTGCATAGAGCTCTTCCGCCGACGATTTTCGTCGAATTGCCGGCTTGAAAATAACCGACGCAGCCACAGACTCAGTAGCACCAAACCACTTCGCAATTTTTACATAAACGTTATAACATTGTTATGATATTAGCAACCGCCAACACTGATTTTTTTTCTCAGAAACCTTAATCGGTACAACTAGTGTCCTCCCCACCTTCTGTTGGCCTTCGGGTGCGGGGAGCAGAAGGAGACACCGTGAGCGCGGTGGCGAAGGGAAGTAGCACGTGTACACATTTGTGTGCGTATCGCCCAAAAAGTTGTCGGTTGAGTTGGAAAACGAGGGAGGGGGAGGACAAGCGGGAGGGCTGAAGAAACGTGTGCTCAAGACGTAGGTAACGCGAAACACCTTACCGGCATATTATTACAGTACACGTCGTTTGTGCTGCGCTTGTGTGGTTTTTGCAGCAGGTAAACCGATACAGTCGAAGAATGATGTTTGATTCTTGGTCGGAAATGTATGCGTCGTGTGTGTATGTGTAAGGGAAGTTAAAAGGTAAACTTATAAAAAACCGATAGATTCACACGGTATTCACAGCTACAGTGACGGACAAGAGAGTAGGAGATCAACTTTATATCCCGAAATTTAAACTGCTGCTTGCGATACTTTTATTTGGCACAACGTTGGAAAAATGTAGAGTTTGAAAGAAGTATTTTTTATCTCTTAAATTTTTCGCGAGCATATATTCATTTTCGCTTAAAAATGAGCAAACAATTGCGTTAAAATAATAATAAAAAAAACGCCAGAGACTAAATTTATTTTTACTCCTTCTTCTTCTTTGGCCTAAACAGCTCTTAGGTGCTGCCATTTCTAGCTTTCTAGACTTATTAATATCGCATAGTTGGATAGTTCGTCTTCACTATGGGGGAATGGCCGTTCAGATGAGATTTGAACCCCTGTCCCGCCGTATAAAGACCAGCTCCGTTGTCGCCTCTACCCGGGCCACCCCCAATCAAATAAAGGGAGGCAAAATGGCAGGATCAGGACCAGGATGAGGTTGCAGAGCCAACAGAGAAGTCTCACGCAGGACCCGGACTCGCAGTATCCGCTTTTATTGAGAAGTATCATCCTGCTAGGGGCCGAGGCGATAACGGTGTCGATTTTCATACGACAGGACCGGAATTCGAATCCTATCTATCTAGCTACGGATAAATGTCGGATAAAATCAAAGAAGCCAAAGAACGAAGAAGACGAAGGCGCCACTCCTAAGTTTCCTAGGTCCTTGGACTAGGTCTCCCCACGCAGCAGAACGGAGGATCGAATCTCAAATCGACACGCAGCCACTGGACTGTCTAGGTCGGGGTAAAATCAATTCTCCTGTCCTTGATATAAAAATGGCCTACGCTAACCTCTCGGAGATAAAGAGCCAGAGAAGAGGAAAATTGGAATAGGGATTTTTTTAGTGCAAATACAGAACGATTTTTTTAAAGAATAAAATATCATGATAGCTCTCTCTCCAGCAGTCTAACATATGTAATTAATTATTAAACGGAGGACAAAAAACCCTCGATAGTGCCACTTTTTTGACGTACCGTAGCGGGAGGCATCCACTACACTGCCCGTCGTCTATAACCGTACCGTACCGATCGAATGTAGATGCCGTTTTACCGGCATTATAGATCACACACTCACACACACCCATGCAAAGCGTGCGACGTACGCAATAAGCCATCTTTCGCAAGACTCATAGCCTCCCATAAACAAACCGACCGACCAACACCGGCGTGCCGGCGTGTGCTGATAGTGTGGTGCGTTCTTATACGCCCCGCACCCATACACGCGCTCATTGAGCGATTGAGCCTTTCGGCTTCTCACGATGCCCACCGCACACACAGCCAAACCATCTACTTACATGCGGGAGATGCTGCAATGCGAACCATTAGCATAGCAGAGTACACACACGAGTGAGCGAGAAGAGAGCGAGAGCGAGAGCGACCGCACGAGAATCTCCGGCTTGCGCGTGTGCGTCTGTGTATTGGTGAACAAGCGCCCAAGCAGTTGCGCGCCGGTAGATGGAAGTTTCGGGCCGGCACACGGCGGCGACATGCGTTCAATCACTCGCGGACCGTCAGCCCGAGCAGTTCGCAGATTGCTGAGTTTTTGTCCCGGTGTCGGGAACAGTAGAGGACCCACCAAATCCCAAACCCAGTAAACCAACCAACTCTCACCGGCAGCTAACAGGCCCCCCGTGGTCCGGGTTTGGCGCGCGCGTTTACTCAAAAAACTTTCACCGCAGTAGAATTTTTTTTTATCGGAGCAGAACTTCACACCACGCGACGTATATATCGTTTTTCCCCGGTCGGAAAAGAAGGTGTATATTATCTCCTCCCAATTGTGTGCCGTGTCCCCAGTGTGTGTGTGCTGTGCAGTGCTGTTATGTCGTGAGTGGTGTGTGTGTTTGATTCTAACTCCGGTGCGCGCTAAATTGTGTGGACAGAGCGAATTAATCAAGACTCTACTCAGGTTGAGGTGCCGGAATTTTGTCGGAAGTCCACTTGCCGTGGACCACAACCATATCCAGAGGGGTGATCCAAGTGACATCGAAGGTGTTGTGCGTGTGTGAATTGAACAGGGAATTCCCAAGCAGAGACTAGAATTCGGTGAACCATCTCTCTCTCTCTCTCTACCCATCTACACAAAAAACTTCCCGTGGTAATTCGGATTTAAAGGAATTCCTTCACAATATCCCATCATATTCGCAAAGGGGAGCTCCAGCATTATACAGACATTATATTTATCATCCATCAGTGGCGCGCAGTTAGTAGGTGCTTCCTCCACAAGTGTCGAAGGTGTACCCGGGTGTGTGGGCGCGCGTTTGTGTGTGTGTGTTTTTGTGCAAAGAAGAAGCAGAAGAAAAAAGGAAAAATTTCCGTGTGTGCGGGCGTGTGTTTGTATATGGCGTAACAAAAAAAAAGCCTTCAATTTGGTCGAATGGCGCATCAGCTACCATAGTCGTCATCATCCATCTAGTATACTGGTGGAGAATAGCGCGAGCGTGTCCTCACATACATTTCTTTCGCCCAAATGTCGAATGCGAAGATGTCGCACAATATAGCACGGACAGCTGTTGTCGTTGTAGCAAAGAAAAGTGAAACCAGCGTCGTCGTAGTCGTCGTTGCACCCTAGAGCCCCGGAGGATCCTATCGCCCATCTATATCCTCACACAACGAATCCACATCGGGTTGCGTAGGTGTCGCGAATTGCTGGCCGCGGCGTGCGCGTACGTGATTGTGAGTAGTGTTTTCGCGCGCTTGTGTGTGGGTGCGGCACGGAAAAGCACTTGTGTGGCAGAATTTGCACTTGCGGGTGTTGTGTTGTCTGTCGCGGGATGCGCAAATAGGAAGACGAAAGGCGCAAAATACTATTACGAAGCAGTCAAGTCAAGTGTGCAATATCTGGCTAGAAGGCAGTGAAGGCCAACAAGTGTTGTTAGGTCGCAAACCTTGTCCGAGCACGCAGTGGAAGCAGCTGTGTGAGAAAAACCAACTGAAATCTGGAAAAATTCTACTATCAAACTTTGCAAAGCTACCGGCCGGACAATCGGACGGCGTTTTGGAAATCTCTCACACACAATCAAACATTTGGCGGTATCGTCTCATCAAACTAAGAAGTGTTGAGCCGCGCGAGCGAATCTGTCTCTCCATCCAGTGACAACCGCACACAAGGCAAGTGAATGCTCCTGTCGTAACTATATTGCGTAGGCTCGTAGGTCGGGTTTTGTCCCTCGCTGCCCCATAGTGTGTGATCACAAGTGCGGGTGTATTGCTGATAAAGCGGAGGAGACAACACAAAAAAGGAGCAGAGAGAAAACTATATATATATCCGTGCGAACCGTGCGTGTGTTTGTGTGTGATTTGTTTCGGCGACCCAGAAGGATAACCCGAGAATACGAGCGACCGAGTGAAAGGATCGATCGAGCAATCATTATTGATCCCGCGGTGTGTTTTGTTGTGTGTGCTGTTGTGTGTGTGTGTGTGCGAGTGTTTGAGCGACACGCACATTCGCTATCATCCAAACCTTTTCGTCGATCACACCTACTATCAACCTACTCTACGTCGCCGATCCTCCCCCCCCCCCCCTAGAGTTAGTGGAGACCGGGCTGTGTGCGTTTACTAATACGCCTAGCAACAACGACGAATTGTGAGGCGTCTCAGCGACGACATCATCTACAAGGAATAGTAGTTTCCTTGCTAACGTGTGTTTAGTGTACCTATTTTCTTTGTGAAATTAACGGTAAGTCTTCTTTTCTTCTCTCTATCGATTAGGTTTTTTTTCATTTTTCTTCTGTGAAGTAGTATATGCTTTAGTTTAGTGATGCGGTTCGACACCTGTCCGGCGTCTATTGGTGTAGTAGTGTTTGCGGTGCGGTAACATAAAATGGGAATGATTGACGATCGAATTGCAAATGGGGGGATCCAAGTTGGAAGGTTAGCTCTTGTGTTAACGAAAAACCTGAACCGAGCGAGATCCGGAGTTTCACACCTGTGTGATCGACGAGAGCGTACGTATTGCGTATCGGTGCCGAGATCGGAGTCGGAGCCGACACGCATATCCCGATACGCCATTTTTTGATACCATAGTCTCGTTACCTGCCGTTACGTGCGGTTCACATCAACTTTTAACCCCAGATCCCGTGATGGATTTTGATATTTGAAAAAGTGTTTGGAATTTCCATCTGAGGTGTTCCTCCATATGCGGCTTCCTCCATGGCTCTCTGCAATCTCAGGAGGTCTTGACCGCCGCATCTTAGAGTTTAAAGAACAAAAATCCTGCGACGAATTGTGAATAGCGGACGAAAAATCTCCGCATTAGCCAGTGCGTAGGTCGGGTAGTCCCCGTCAATGCGTATCACCAATAACGCACCCTGTGAAGGCATTCGTCCTTGTGAGATAGAGCGAGCGAGCGAGCTAGGGTGAGAGAAAGAGATGATACGCGTTCGTCGTACTATTTGCCTTGGGAGTCTCTATGTGGGAGACACTTCATTCATTACGGTGAACACACAGAAAATAATAGTTTTCGCCCGATCGGCAAAAGCTGAAAGGATTTATTTGTGAATGCATCATAGTTCACGTTAACGTAAGAGGGAAATAAGAACCTTTCCCCAATACAGCCACACGCAGTAATGTAACGCTTCGCTCGGTGCGAAATTCATGTCGGTTCACGCACGTAACGCGCTTATGCCGGCCGCCGAGTTCATTTTGATGCCGGCCGGCCGGCTTTTTTCTTACCCACTTGCTGCCATTGCTTTTTTTCCTTTGCAATAGCAAATAAACAAACCCGCTGCAGCTTTCGGTTGTATTCGTGCGTGTGTGTGTGTGTGTGTGTGTGTGTGTGTGTGTTTGCTGCTTTTATGGGAAAGATGCAAAATTCATAGGTGCATGCAGTAAAACACACACACATGTCAACTTACCGCAGAGAAGAGTGATGACTACTACCGCTTGCTCTCTGGTGGTGTGCAGCTGGTCGCGCGAATGTGTTGTGTGAATAGTGGTTTTGTGGTGGCAAGGCCATGGGGAGGGGTAGAGGAAGGTGTAGCAGAGTAGATAAAGGGTGCGAAGAACCAAAAAAAAAGGGAAGGTGTTTACAAATGAGCTGTTTGCTGTGTTGCTTTGTCGTTTTTGTGAATGGGCACTTTGTTTACTATTGTGTTGTGATGGTGATGTGGTCACACAATAATTTGTAGCCGTGTGTGCCTGTGTGTGTCTGTGAAGCGGGGGAAATAATTGCACAACTTGCTGTACCCGGTGCAGCAAAGTAAAGCCAAAGCTGTTGAGCTGTCGTTGCAATCTTAAAACATTGTTCCAGTGTTCAATGTCAAGGAGCGGGCTTAGGGCGCTTGCTACAGTGACGGACACTTATATAAGACTACCGCGATATAGTAATATTTCGATCCACTGCTTTCAATAGTTCTCTTAGAGTGGTACAGGCAAACCAAAAGTGGGAGCATCCCCGTTGACAAATGTCAGAAAATTATCCGCGCGAGCCTCTGCTGCTTCTTGGCGGAACGAGCCGGCGTAATCATTGCGGCCATATAATGGTATCTAGTTTACTAGAAATGTTCCATATGGGATTTTTCTTTCCTAGTCCTCCAATGGGAAGAGATTAAATTTATTAAAAAAAATATATAAAAAAATCATCTCTCATTAGTATCTCAACTTTTTGAAGCAATTTTTTTTATCCAAAATAACCAAATCAATAAGTAGGAATAGAAAAAAAGACCAAAAACCGTTTTTTATATTCGACAAGAATGGCCTTGGTTCGGTGCATTGTTTTCATAAAAATCTGTCCATAACAACAAAACAAATTATGATAATTAATTTTACGATCTTATTAAATTGCCTCATGTGTTTTGCCCATATTTCCATCAGAAATCATACAAATTAAAAAAAATCAGAATAAATTATTTAAACTAACGTTTACCAGCAAGCAATCAAGTCCAATTCCTCAAAAATCGGCATCAAAACCTTAGGTTTTACACTGTTAAAAAATGTATTAAAACTAATTATAAATAACAAGGATTAAATAATGTTAGACATTCCTATTTTATCGTCGATCACTGTATATGGCACTGCAACAACACACCGCGTGCAAGACGCTCGATATGTGTGTACGTATGTGTGAGATAAAATAAGAGATGCATTGCAACAGAATTGCAATCATTTCACAACACTCGCCAATGAATCGTCTATCGTCCTCGATTATTTGCGTAACATCCCCGGTAACAAAATCATCATCCTTTCTCGCTTTGGCAGGTTCACTTGTTGCTTAGATAGAGCGAGAAAGCTTCACGATTTTGTTATCTGGCATTCTCTCTTATTATCTGTGTGTTGTTGTTGTCCACCACTTCCTCGTACGTCAATGTAAGGTCCAAGCCCCGTGAACAATTCCCATAAATGTCTCTCCCACTCTCGCTCTCGCTCGTTGTGTCGTGTGGACTTGGGGCGCATGATGATACGCCCCAACCAATTCATTCCACTATTATGTCATTACGGTGACAGATGCCGGGAATCACAGACACACACACACATAGAACACAACATCGCCGCTTATCGCTCGCCTTCCCAGTGTAGTGTGGAAGCACGTTTTGTTCCAACTTCGATTTCTAAAGACCGGTCGACCAGCACATTCCGGACGACTACTGGAAGGAAGGAAAAAAAACACACTTCCAGAGATCGATGCGGTTGTTTCCTCCATTTGAAGGTGTATGTGTGTGTGCGTTGCACAATATAATGTCCAACGGAATCGCAAATTCTTTAGCCAATAGTTTGTGTGTGTGTGTGTGTGTGCGTAAGTATTAGGTAGCACTTGCTTGCCGGCAGAGCCATTTCACAAGAATTTCAATGACTCATGGGGATTTTTGCTGCTTTTGCACATTTTGTAGGGAAAACAGGCAGCACACGGGTGCAATGGATGGGGAGCAAAGGGAAAAGAAGACGAAGAAGAAGATTAGTACGCGAAAGACCATCATCGTGTGGGATTCTCCCGTCCGCTGGCCAGCGCTTTAGACGACGGCGCGGATTATTAAAATTCGTTCTTTGCCCTTCCCTTTCCAACTGCCACCCCTCCCGCCTGCTCCATCGCCCTACAACGCTAGTCTCTTCCGCTCAATAAACTTCGCTCGCGCTCTCTCTCACACACACACATCGACAAAACTTTGGCCTCCTCCCGGAAGTAATTTGTTATTATAGTAGCAGCAGGCCCTATAAAACCTACACGCGACCCTACACCGTGGTGTATGTGTGTATTGATCGTTTCACGGTTGTATGCGTTCGGTGCGTTGTTGTGTGCTATTGGCACCACTTGTGCTGCTAATAGTGGTGGATTGTGTGATTCATTTTCAATGAATATTTTAGTTTTCCGCTGGTGTGGCGCCGATCCGAGCCAGCTGGTTTGCGATGTATTATGATTCATCGCAAACGAAAATCTGAGCATTAACTCCGCCTAGTGATTACACATCCTTTTTTGCATATGAACTTTCTATCTATTGTCAATTGCCTCGGTACTAATAGTTTTCATTATTGTCTCTGTTTTTTTTTTTTCGATTTGCTTTAGGACAGTGTAGCTTCGTGATTATGGCCTCGAATCAGCAACACTGGGAGCTAATGACGTCCACGTCCGAGTTCAGCCTGCTCGAGCTGGAACCGAAAGGCGATCTGGACCATCTGATGGATTTTGCCACCGACAGTACCGTAAGTAGCGGTGGCGATGTAGGCCGATCGGCGGAAGGTGAAGTCACAGGTAGCAGCAGCAGCGGCAGTGCCGGTGACGGTGCGGGCAGCAGCGTTCTCGGTGGTGCAAGTTCCATCGCAATGAGTTTCGGTGTGGACGGCAGCAGTGCAAACGTGAGCAGCCTGCTGTCCGGCTCCGCAAGCAGCAGCAGCAGCAGCCCGTACGACACACTGATGCTAGCAGATCAGAAACCACAGATCCGGCACGATTGTATGTGGGCCGGCGTGTGTGCGGATCAGTCACACCCGGAAAAGCACAGCGGTGGGTGCGGTGGATGCGCACGTCAAAATTTGCAACAGCAGCAAACGTCGCTGGGAAGTTCGGCCGGAAGTTTGGTGCTGGTACCTTCCAAGGACATTCCCAAGATTGTGCCGGGCGCCGGTGAGCAGCCGGCCGAAATGGTGGTTGGTGGCAGTATAGTAAAGAGTGGGCCAGCGGGTAGTGTGCTGGCAAACAGAGTCAGCACGGTCAGCAATGCGTTGCCGTCGTGCGCTCCCGTACTGGTGAAACCGTTGTCCAATCCGGCAAGCCTGTTGACACCTTTCAAAGCAACACAAAGCGCGGCCCGGATACCGGCCGGTAGCTCTCTCCTGATTAAGCGCCAGCAGCAGCAACTTTCCACCGCGATGCTCGCCCAAAACAGCAGACAGTCGCAGCTGACGCCACCGACGTCCTCGCCATCGTCGTCGTCGGATAGTGGGGTCAGCTCGGGTGAGGGTAGTGAAGTGGGCGAACAGAATTTGCGCATGGTGCGGGTGCCCCATCTGCCACGCGGATCGTTCCTAGCGGCGCGAGAGCAGGAAGCACGCAGCATAGCGGCCCAAAACCATGCCCGGCCCGATACCCCGCTCAGTCTGGACGATGATCCGCTCGAGTTCAAGCATAACCTCGATCTGGTAGCGACCTGCACGATCGGGTCCAACCAGCAAAGCCTCCTGCATACCGCGTCCTCGTTGTCACCGGCGGCTTCCAGTAGCAGCTCCTCGTCCCCGTCTTCCTCCACAAACAGTACCACCGCTATCCCTACGACCGCCACCAGCGCAAGCTCCGGAACGGCGGCAATGTCGGGGGTAGAATCTCGTACGGGGGCCCTTTACGGCCGGCTGGGTGGGAACTGTAGTTGTGGCGGTATCAGCAATAGCAATAACATCAGTAGTATAGGCCATACGACCCAGTGCTACGTCAACTACCTGCAGGACACGAGCAGTGTGGACGATGTGCGAATCAAGCAGCTGCGCGAGCAACTGCTATTGCTCGACGATCCGTACGCAGTACTACCAAACCACCATCATTATTACCATCACCCCCACCACCATTATAACGGGCACCACCATCATCCTCATCAGCTGCGGCCCGACTCACCCGACAGTCAGCTCGAGCAGCTACTGATCGATTTGCGCGAGATTGAGGGTAGTAGCTGCCTGTTGGACGATCAGCACAAGACTTCCACGGCAAGCCTTAGCATAGGTATGAACGATGGTTCACCGCTGTCATCAGTCTCCTCCTCGCTCCACCATCAACAGCAGCACCAGCAGCAACAGCAACACCACCAGCAGCACCAGCAACAACAGCGCAGTCCCCTATCCTTGGCACCGTGCGGCGGTGAGTTGAGTGGGGGTGCGCATGCTACCTGCAGCAAGGAGTGTTGTTGGAGCAGTCTCGAGCTATCCCATCATCTGGCATCGCCCTCCACGGAGCGCCGGCGGCGACTCCAATTTGCCCACCGGCGGCGGAGCATTACCGTTCGCGGATGGATGAGCGATGACGATGAGGATGAGGAAGATGATCTGCTGAAACAGCTGGAGGAGGAGGACGATTTCTTCGAAAAGCATTTCGAGCAAAGCAATGGAGGTAATGTGGTGGCGGTTGGTAACGCGGCGACCCGTGGCTACACCAACTCCTCCTCCTGGGAAGATGAAGAGGAAGAGGACGAAGAGGAGGAGGAGGAGGACGAAGAGGAAAGTGGCGAGGACGAGGAGGATAAGGATGAGCAGGAGGAGGATGTCGATGAGGAGGACGAGGAGGAAGAGATGGATGACGCGAACGAGGAAAGCATGTACGGTGATGGTAGCAGTAGAAGTCGGAGTAGAAGCAGAACTAGAACGTCCCGGCATCGCTACCACAGTCAGTACAACCATCACCGGCGTGTTGCACGTTCGTACCGCCCGTACGATGTGGAGGTGTACAACAGCAACGGCAAGCACCAGAAGAAACAGTCCACCAACAATGTGCTTTCGGCCGGTGGAGTTAACACCATCATCGCCGGTTCCGGTGCGTCACTCAAGTCATCCATGCTCGGTTCGAAAATCAGCAGTACGAGTTGCAACGGCAACGGCAACTTAAACAACTCCACCGTCACATCGGCCGTACAACAGCCGACCGGTGGTTCCGGCGCCAACTCCTATCAGGCGACACACTTCGGTGATCATAGTTACACCCGGCCGAAGGGTGGCTACAACATGAACGAGCTTGGCGTACAGACACCATCGGATTCTGGTGAGTTTCGTTATGTTACATCTTCTTCATCCACTTGGACTATACATTCCCAAATTTCCTCTGGAATTTAATGCATGTTCTCGAGAGTCGGAAACCTCCTCATGCTAATTTTGGCATAGAAATGTTAAGGAAAACGAATTAGGCTCAAAATCTAAGATCTCCCTTAGATCCGTAGATAACGACAATGTTTTCATGACTTCAAGGACTTCATAATATTGTTGGTGTAAAAAGTGCACTAAACATAACCTCCACTTTCGACAAACTGTAAAATATCGAAAACATGCTTTGACACGCCTGTCGAGCGTGAGCTCTGTGGTGATGAGAAGCCGCACCGCGTGAAACCAGTGAGCAGAGGCGGCTCACTCTCATCTCACTTTTCACGCGCCGCGGTGAGCAAACGTGGCGGTTCATTCTCATCGCAACCTTCCGCAGCGTGAATGAATGAACACGCACCACCGTTTGTCGGCGCTTTTCAGGGTTGTCAAACGCGAGCGCGACTTGCCAGATTTTTAGGACATTCGTCATCAATCGCATCTGGCACGCTTGCCAAGAGAGTATGCAATTTTTTAAGAGCTAAATTTTTCGATTCATTCTTGCACTCCAGATTTCTTACGGGGAAAATGAATCACCCACGGAAAAGGCTCGGAATGGAAAATGAATCATTTTTGTTGAATTCGTATGGCACATCCACTATTGAACGGCTGGGTGGTGATGACGTCATTGTGGATTTTAGGCGTGGCCCGGGTTAGGTTGGGATTTTCCATCCGTTTCCAAACCCCTCCACCTCAACCCTCAGCACCCCCCCCCCCTCCCTCTGCAGGGAGACTGCAAGAAAGCTTCTTACAGTCGGGTAAACTCCATCCTAGGACAACTATTACGTACGGTTGCTGTGCATTCCTTCCAACACAGTAGTGCCTCGTTTATGCCACCGCAGGACGAGAGCATGCGCCGGATTTTTTTGTGGTTGCTGTGTTGGTTGCTTCAGTTCGGTTTTCCCGGCAAAGAATTTTTTGCATGAGATGTGTAAGTAGGAGTGTGTGTGGTTGTGAATTGAGGAAAACGCCATATGCCGCCAGGTCGTCGTCCGTACGGGGCGCGCATGTATATGGCGCGTGCGTACGGTTGTTACCGGCGTGTGTGTGTGTGTGTTTGTGTGGAGGCGAATGCTGCTTCCCCCAAGATCTCGAATTAAAGGGAGTGTAGGATTGAGATACAGGACAGGGCGGGGCGGGTGGCCATGTTTCAGGGTCATCGGTCTTTTCTGCAGTCTCGACAGTCTCCGGATGGAAATTCTTTTTTTTTTTGGGAAGACGTAGATTTGGTTCTCCTTCCTTGTTGATGATGAAGCTCGCGGGTGGACTATTACTAATTCTTGTTTGTGTTGCAGATGAGCAATTGCACTCACCTATCTTACTACTTCCTATATTATATCGGGATTTTTTTTTATCACTAATGTATGAATCCAGGTTAAATACAATCAAGGATTGAGAGCAATTTTACGGAAATTGCACTTGAAAAGATAAAATCCTTGTCAGAATCAATCAATAATTAAGAAGGCATACTTCTCGGTACTTCAGAGCTCTGAGGTTGAATCAGGTGGAGTCTAACCTGTCGGAGACCGGATGCAGCCTTGATTGGATAAATGCATCGCTGGACCGAGTTTCCTGGAGAAGGATCGGCGACCTGGCCATATCTAATAGACGTGCTACTCTATAAATTGCAGACCAAGCAGAACAAGAAGCTCTTAGGAAGGCAATTGACTAAGTTTTAAGTTTTCCTTTATTCGATCCCTATTTGGGCTTGGACTTCGTTCGCCCCCCTTACTCTCCAGCAAAAAGAAAAAAGAAGCTTAATATTGCATGTACCAATGCTCTCTGCGGCGACGAAAGTACGTGCTGGCGCAATGCGGAGGCCCTCGTTGTGTGTCTCTGTGTGCTCGCCTTTCCCTCTATCGGGGACAGGCCAGTTTTATCAGTCCCGCAGCATCCGCTTCGGGTGTGTCGCGCGCGCGAACCATTGCTTTCGGGCGTGGAAAACGTGATATTCTCTCCCATCAGGCTTCAAGTTTTTGTCGTTACCTTTTTGTTTTTTTTTTCTATGCTGCATCTGTTCATCGTTCCGAATGCGACAGATGGGTGACAGAACCTGTCGAATACTTTCACTTTTAACGCTCGACAGGTTCATTGAACCGCCCCCCCCCCCCCCCAACCGTGATGCATGAGGGTGCGCTTGTTAAGAGGTGAGGTGAGCAATGCATTGTTAAGAGTTATTCGAGGACTTCAAACAAAAGTATTTGGAGTTGCATCAATTAAAGCATAGCGAAACGAGAGGCCAGGTTTTATATCGATTTTGACATTTAATGTCTAATTTTTGAAGGTGTATCTGTCAGATCAGAATGTGATGAATCATGAATGAATCGAATGAATTCTTGATTCACACACGCACACCTATCATGCGTAATAATTCCGCAAGGATCCCATTTCTTAAGGCTCCCACCCTGGTTAGTGGTGATGTGACGTAATGAGTGTGTGAGACTGCCACCAGCCATCACCACCCTGCCACACTCTACCAACAATGTGTCCACAAATGTCAAACGAAAAAGTAAAAGCCTCCTCACCAAGCAATGCGTTAACAAGTAAAGCTCCTTCAGCAAAAGTAAGTGAAAGGGAAACTTCCACTGGCGCGTGCGTGTGTGATTGCTTTTTTTTTTCTTCTTCTTCATTGTTGGAGTTTCCCTTGGCCATCGTACAATAGGTGCGGAAAAAGTGCGTGTCGTAACCATAATGCTTGGAGGACAAGGTACGGGAAAAATGGTGCGTGGAATGAGTATCGGGTTCAAGGTCACGAGCCCTTTTGTCGAATGAGTTCATTCGCCCTACGCGCTCACCTTTTTGCTTGCAAGAGTGACAAACGACCCAAAAAAGTGAGTCAGAGAGAGAGAGAGGGAGAGAGCGAGCGAATACCCGTTATAAGGACTCCCGTGTTGATATCGAGTTTTTGGTAGATCGTTCGAAGAGCGCGAGGATGAAAAGGACGAAAACTTCTCTCTCTCTCACACACTCTCATCATCAGCATCATGGACCTGAGGGGGGCAAAGAACGGTTGCCTTGGGGTAGTCTACTGCACACGTGCGCGCGCTCTCTCCCATTCCGCAAGGAAAATTTTAGTGCGCATGGTTCTTCCTTTTGCACTAGGAGAGCGCAGCACAAGGATATATGTAAATGAAGACAGAAAGGAAGCGGGGAAGGGAAAAGGGGAGACGTGAAGGGATTTAGTTTCCGGTTTGCATAATGCGTCGCCCTTTAGGACGTCGTGTTATAGCCAGACAAAAAGGGGCGGACAGAGAGACGACTGTGTAGACACACGGGACTGGAGGAAGTTCAGGGAGGGAGGGAGGGAGGGAGGGGGGGGATTGGAAAAGGCAAAGGAATGCGCAAAGGATGTGCTGCTGGGAGATTTTTTTCCCCTGCCAACCCATTGTGTCCTTCCATAGGGAAGTGAAGATCCTCAAGTTCTGCTTTGTCTGTAATTATGTGTATCTTCGTCTAGCTTTTTTTTATCCTAGGTGTGTCACACTTATAGTGCGAGTTCGCTTGGAACTTCAAGAAATTGAGCAAAGGAAATCTTTTATTCAGCAAAGACTGTTATGAAAAAAACTCTATTCTTTTAAGGTTCTTTTTCTTCTCTGGGCTTAATAAATAATATACACTCTTGGGGCTAGGTCATATAATTTGCCTGTGGTCGGTCACACATATGTAATGGACTGACTAGAGAAATTTTTTACCATCCCGTAGTAGTAGTAGTTGAATAAATATTCCCGTCAATGGATGGGGGATTTGATACCCCATGTGTCCGGCCGCATTGTAAAGCCCCCATCGTCTTTACCTCTCGGCTACCGGACCCGTCTGGCTCGATACACGCTGTATTGCGATAAAATGCTATTCCGACACTATCAGCCTTTAAGCGAGCGAGTAGTCGAGGAGCTGTGTAGGGGCTTTTCTTATTACTTTAAATTTCTTCTCTTAAAAAAGAAAATAAAATAAAATCGAGTAAATCGTGGTGAAAGGAGAAACAAAAAAAAAACAGCAAAAAGAAAAGGAAATCATTTGTTGTTCGTGTTGTGTTACTCCCCGTTTAAACTTTCATTCATGATAGATACGCCTCAATTAACCTAAAACCGGATCGAATGAGGCTGTGGAAGCAAGGGACATTTAGAGCGATGGGGTGGTAGTTTCTCTGACAACACACATCTCAACAAGGCGGTGGCTTTTTTGTTTTGCTTTTTTCTGTTGTTTTTTTAATTGAAAAAAACGAAGGACAAGAAAGGCACAAAACAAAAAAACAGAATGGCTCACAATTCTAAATAACAATAAAATAAAACGCTCTGCGAAAAGATGAATAAATTATACAGCAGTGTGTGTCGTCGCGGTCGTCGTCGGGATACATTTGCGTAACATGAGATAGGCAAACATCATACAGCACACACACACAAGCGTTTTTATGCTAAGAAAATCGTGGGAAAATCTTATTTCATTCCTTTTGCAACAGCAAACCAATAAAAAATAAACAAGCGGATAAGGAAGAGATCCTTCTTACTGTTTGTGAGCGAAAATTGAAAGCAAATGTTCTCGTTAGACGGAGGGAACCGAGACACACACACACACACACACACACACAACGACAAGACAAACCCGAAATGAAGAAGAAGAATAACGGCTGCCAATTTACCATATGTACACGTGTGTGCTCTGCAAGGAGGAACGCGGAGAAAACATGAATCACAAGTGATGGCGCGACTTAATACGCAGTTTTCTTTGCCGCTTTGCCGAGTGCATCAAACAGGAGACAGAGAAAGAAGGAAGCAAAAAAAAACCCTCTAAACCAAAAGAAACCTGTTCCTGTGTGTGCCCCGCCAGTCGCGTTGGAAGGAAGGCGAGCGAAGGCTATAATATATTAGAGAAATATAAAAGACGAGTTTTGAGGCCGAGAAACGAAGCGGTGTGCTGCCCTTCACTTTTTCATTAGGCAGGAAAAAAATATTTGAAGTACACAATTCGGTTTCAAATTCGAAAAAAAACGGCTCGTTCGAAAAAGGACACCCATATGTGTATGTGTGTGTGTATGCGCCAATACAAGAACGCAAAGAATGTCCGGAAACCACCCGTCGGACGATCTGTCGGCGCGACATGTTTTGAGCATTTTTAGTTTCGCGCGATTCTTTCAACCCTCCCTTATCGAGGGGGGGGGGGTGGTTTTTGTTTGGGGGGGGGGGGGGGTGCGGCATCATCATCCCTTCGGCCATTATTCACGCCACACATTCTTTCGTTTCGCGCCCGGCCGCCCTTTTTCGCGCAGAGGGCTGTGCTGCTGATTTACTATTCCGGGGCCACTACTATAACATCTCTCTCTCTCTCTCTCGCTTACGGGGGTGATTTAATGCGAAAGAATTCGAAACACACGCACGCACAGGGTAACAGTAGCAGGAAAAAGGCAGCCTGGGAGAGCGAGAGAGCCGGTTACGAGACGCACGCGGGTTTTTTTTTTCATCATTTGCGACAGCATCCACAAGCGTCCGCGCGCATATGTAATATACGGGACAGCGCGTGATTCTCGCTCTTGTTGCCATGCGGAGAAAAATGTGTCTCGTTTCTTTTTTTTTTTCGTTTGTTGAAGGTATGTTTAAAACATACGCTAAAACGTGCTAAAAGGAAGAGAGCGTCTCGAAAGATGAAGGTTCTGGGCGAGATAAGGCGAGAGATGGCAGTGTAGAGAGGAGAGATAGATGCTCGATAGGAACTTAATGGATTCCCGGTGTCTGGTGTGGTGGATTTCGATAGAGTTTTAGAAGGATTTAGGATAGACAGAGACATAGAGAAAGAGAGACATTCTAGACATCAGTATTGGGGATGAGTCCAAAGACTACACGTGGTCTGAAGTGTTCATTTCGGGCACTGTTAGTAACCCAGTGCATAACAGGTTCATCTTGCATAAATTTCTCAACTGATGTCTAGATTGAGTTACATGAAGGAGGGCGACTTTGGAAATAGCCCTTGATAGAGCGAGTTGGGAGTTTCAATTTACATATGACTCTGTAGATATTGGCAGATGAGGAAGTAAGCGCCTCTCTGAATATGCGAATTAAGATTAGAGCTTAAGAGTTTAGAGCATAGGAGGATAAAATCTACCTCGAGAAGAAATAGGAGAGTTCACAATTTTCCCCAACATTACCTATATCCCTCTCTCATCTCAGCAGTCTTGATTTCTGTACTAATCCGCTTCATCATTCCTCTACTTGAATCGTTACAGATGAAGAAATCGACGTGGTATCCGTTGGCGACAAAAACCTGCCGACCAACCCGACCGAGCGCGACATGCGCCACATGCAGTCGGAGGTCGCGAGCAAGATACGCACCGCAGCGTCTCGTAACACCGGCAATGGTTCGCATCCGTACGGTACGGGCAGCTCCCACTACCAGCGTCAGCATCATCTGGCCGATGGGCAACGGCTGCACCATCATCATCACAGCCTCGGCGGCATCTATCCAACGCCGGCCGGTTCGACGACGATATCCGGTGCGAACACACCGTTGCCGACGCGAAGTGGCGGTGCGAGCGTTGCCTCCTCGCCACCGCCCGCCCCCTGCACCTCCACCGGTCTGCTACGCTCCAGCTCGTCGTCGTCCGGCACCTCATCCCGGAAGCGGGCGATAGGTGGTGGTGGCAGCAGCAGTAGTAAACGCTCGTCGAACGCAAGCAAACGAATGCGTCTCGCACACTCGAAGCGTGGTGGTAGCGGGGGCAGTGGTGGTGGTGATAGCAGCAACCAGGCACTGGCCGAAGAGCTCGACACGGTCGAGAAGCGGAACCTGCACAACAATCTCGAGCGGCAGCGCCGGATCGGGCTGAAGAATCTGTTCGAGGAGCTGAAGCGCCAGATACCGACGCTGCGCGACAAGGACCGTGCACCCAAGGTAAACATACTGCGTGAGGCGGCTGCCCTCTGCACCCGCCTGATACAGGAGGCGGAACAGGTGAATGAGCTGCGCCAGCAGCAGATGAAGCTGTACGAGCGCGTGCGCTATCTGCGCGCCTCCATTCACAGTCAGCACCGGCACGGCACGGACTAAACGAAACACCATCAGTCGTTATATGGGTGGGAGGCGGAGAGAAGGTGGCGAGAGGAGAGAGAGGAGAGTGATATGAGAGAGAGTGAGAGGGAGGAAAAGGAGGTAGAGATATATAGGGTAGGGCGAGAGAAGAAGGAGTAGAGATGCCGAAAAGGATGTTGACTCCCACACATGTCACGTCGGGTATGTTTTGTGGTACACATGACCTTGTTTTTTTATTATTATTTTTATATACATATATATATATATGTATATATTCCTCTTTTTTTGCTTAATATACATTATCCCGGGAGGAACAAACCCTCACAGCAGAGAGAAAGAGACAATTAGAATAAACATTTCAAATGGATTTTTTTAGGGGTTAGAAAAGAGAGAGGAGTGAATAGGCGGGAGGAGGCGTGGGAGTTAATGAAGATGAAAACAAACTAATAGTTCCTGATTTTTTGTTTTTGGTTTGTTTGTAAACAAAATCAAACCTACCCTTTATATTATCATGTTATCAATTACTTTGTTCAAAGACGGTTTTCATTTCACCTGTGCGTTGTTGGTGGGTGTGTACATAAAAATGTAGGGTTTTTGGGAAGTTTGGGGGTATTCACACATATATATGCATACATTATATTTGGGGCGGAAGTTTAGTGATCCTAGAGAATTAGAGTTCGATTTAAAAAAAAGAAGAAGCATAACTAATGCCCGATGGACGGTTGGTGGACTAGCATTAACAAAACCAATAATTTTTGATCCAGTGTTGACCATTGATAAGCAAAACAGTTTGATTTTTTTTTTGTTTGGCTTGCTCTTATCAAGTGTAAATTTGATTTGTTCAATGAAAAGCAAAAGCATTTTCCTATTAAAAATATATATAACGGGAAGGAAACCCCGTTTAGCGGGCTTCCCCCTTATTTTTTGCATACGCTTATTGCTCTTTCTTGTTTTCCTCTTTTTGGGACACACGCGTGTGCGTGGTTCTACTACTATTACTAGGTTTAAAGAAAAGCTGCGTGCGTCGTAACGACGATAACAGACATGATTTATTGTAAATAGGAGAGAGAGAGGAGCAAATAGTGGTAGTAAAACGAAGAAAAATTAGATGCTGAGAGTTAAATCGCAACAGCGGCTGTCTGCTTACTCCCCCCCCCCTCCCCCCATATTTTAACGGGGGACCTGGGAGAAAGGAGAAGAAGGCGGCCTTTAATTGCTTTTTATTTGTTAAAAAAGCGACTTTGCTTTTTTTGCTGCTGGGCGGTACACTATTATTAAGCGTACGAGAGAGCGAGAGTATATGGTTACCTTGAGGATGATCGCTGATTGATTTAAACCCAGCAATGGCAATCGAAACATAGACCGAACGGGCAAAATTTTGATGCCATCGATATATAAAGGAGTTTCACTCTTTCCCTCAACCTGTCTCGATCGTTCTTTCCTTTTTTTCCTACAGGTGCTTCTTTCAGGTCATAGAACAAGTGTTCACATGTTTAACACAATTGTGTCATTCAAAATGTAACTGCTGTTATGTGAAAATGTGCTTATTGTTTTAAACGTGTGGACACCTGTTTCATAAGCTGATAGACACAGTAAAGAAAGGGAGGGAGGGAGAGAGTTAAGGTGGGAGAGATAAAGGTAAAAAATCACAAGCATTTATTTATGCTTCACAACCAACTATGCTGAAGCTAATTTGTACATTCACAAAAAGCTAATTACACACAATTGCGCATATATTAGGGTATTATATATTGAAGAATGCATTTTACTGTGCATGCATAATTGAACATAATTGAACACAATTTACATCCATAGTCCTATATATACATATGATGCAACAGACATATAGATACATAAAATTGCTATATATATATACTACAGTACATACATAGGAGATAGAGTGCGAGTGGGAGAAAGAGCTGGTGAAGAGAGAGATAGAGACAATATCTACTCGTCTCCAACCCAGCAATATTAGATTGCTATGATGTTGATTGATAAAACAGAAATCGTAAGATATAGGGATTATATCGAATATAAATACAAGTTTAGTAGCTCTAACAACTTTGCGCTGTAAGGCAAATATCTGCAAAAGCACCATACAGACGAATACAGACAAGAAAGAAGAAGTAGTGGTTGGGGAAGGCATTGGGGATTGAAGGTGACGATTTTGACGATGGTTGCAAATTTTTTGGTTTTTATGCATTTTCTCTAAAAAGAAAACTCCAACAATTTTTTCCTTTTTTTTTAATCGGATTCCAATTTTTTTAATTTGGTTTGTGCTCTCCCTCAGTAGACACACACACAGTTTAAAGACAAAACAAAAACCATACATTTTAGTATGTAAGATTTTCTTTTTCATCTTCTTTAAAAGATTTTTTCTTTCAATCGCCCATTGTCTCACTCTCTCTGAATTGGAAAACTTGACTGCGGCGCCTATAGGTAGTAGGTAGCATAGTAGTGGAGGTAGTAGTGGTAGCGAGTAGGATGAAAAGGAAGGGGAAAAAGTCGGGAAGAAGAGACCCAGGAATAGTGATGCGTAGAGGGGTGTAGGAAAGGGGTGTAAAGTGTGTGTAGGTGGGTGGGGTGAGGTGGATTTTGAGGGGGGACGATATTTGCGCTTGTTTTAAATCTCCAAGTATGATGAGAACAGGATATTAACGATTCTTAGTACTTTTTGATGGTATGATAACACACACACACAAACACAAAAAAAACAAAAACTCACCATCCACCATCATACCCCCCCCCCCCTCCCCTCCATGAGTACTCACTCACAGCCCCCCACACCCCTGTGTAAACGTTGTGTTCATTACTTGTTACGAATAGGAAGCGTGTGTGCGAGAGCGAAAAGCGAAAGCGTGTTTAGAAGGGTAGTTATGTAATATGGAAAAGGTCGCGGTGTGTGTGTGTGTGCATACAGAAGCGGAAGGACAACGGACAGCAGAAACAAAGAAGAAGAAAAACCTTTATTTTGGAAAGGGAAAGACAATACTTTTTTTGTTTTTTTTTTTGTTTGTTATTTTGATGTACTTTTTGTTTGTTTGTTTGTTTGCTCCTCTGACCAAAATACCGAAATGTTTTTGACACCTTGGTTGGTTTCCCCCCCCCCCCCCCCTTTGACCGTAAGAATTTTAATTAGAATTAGAATGTGTTTGTAGGAGAGGGCGAGGTGTAGGAGAATGGAGAATGCCGCTATTGCGGAGTGGGTTAGACGTTCCTTTGTGGTGTGCGCGCCGTGCGTTGTGGGTGGGTGGATGCTGTGCATGCATCACATACCCGGAGGATTGATCGAGGTTGGGAGGTTGAGTGTGGACGAGGTGTTTTTTTCCCCCTGTTAGAGTGTAGAGGATTTCCTGTAGGTAGGATTTAAGGATATGTTTTTTTTACTATTATTAGCATACATGATAACATTGTTTTTTTTATTGTCTAGTTACATACATACTAAAATTAGTTAGGGTTTTTTTATGAAATTGATTTTATTGAGCAGTGTGATGTTGGCGAGAGAGCGAGAGGGACCAGGACACCAGGTAAAGGGAGCCCATGTCTAATACTGCGATTAGTGTGTCCTTGTACTCAAGTACAAGTTTATGGACACATTACATACAAACACACACACACACACATAAATTCAACAGAATTCTTTTACTTCAACTCTACAACCTCAAGCTGACTCGGTCTACCATTGGCTGGCTTCCTTTGACTTCATTAACCCAGTACGATCTTAATCTTCAAAATAATATTAAGATCGAAGAATCCTCACAGATCGAAACTACTCTGCATGTATGTGTGTGCGTGTACATGTATCTGAATAAGAGATACGCATCCATGCCATGATGAAAAAAACAATTCTCGCCCAATTTTGACCAATAGAATTCAACCGAACACAGGCATCCTACTACTAAGAATGTGCGCTCCCGATACACCGGACCCTGTGGGATTCCTCATGAACAGTGAAAAGGTCTTCTAGTTTGCTAAGCGTTTTTTTATGATTATTATATATCTACAAAGTAAATAACGATATGTAAGACGTGTCACCACAGGTTAGCGACAATTAGGCAGCGTACGGCTAGACGAAGAAGAAGTAGTAGTAGTAGTAGTAGCAGTACGAATATTGACGATGTTTTTTTTTCGTTTTGTTTTATTTTGAAAAAGATAATTAGGGGAGATGCGAAACAAAAAAAGAAACGAATTAATGTGTTTTTTTTTTCACTTCCTCTGTTTTATTAATTAATTCCTTCGGATTTCATTCGGAAATTACTACAAAACGGATTTCTCCCGATCTACACACGCTGGTTCATTAGTTTCGCAGTAGCCTTTACAACCTCCCGCTCCAGTTAGTATGTTTCACAACTACTACTACACTTATACTACTTGTACTTGTAAGGATAAAACTCTACTATTATAATAACTATTTTTAAAACATTTTTTTTGTATTTGTTTTTTTTTTTTCGTTTGCATAAATGTTTCTTTTCAAACCTAAAACTATGAATTGGTGTTTTGTGTTTATTTTTTGGGACTTTTTTTTGGTTTTGCTTCACATTCTGCTCGCTATACATGTG
Organism: Anopheles stephensi; assembly: GCF_013141755.1. Lineage (NCBI taxonomy): Eukaryota > Metazoa > Arthropoda > Insecta > Diptera > Culicidae > Anopheles > Anopheles stephensi. Next base: position 14,928,295 of record NC_050201.1, read on the forward strand.
TGTGTGTGGGCACAGAGAAAGAAAGAAAAATAATTTTTTTTTTAAGAATTGTGTTTACTTAACTAAACAAAGGGCCATTCTTTTCATATAAGTGATATTTTTTTATATTTTCCAACCTCGCATCTTGCATGACGCAGATACACACACACACACCCACTCAAGGTCGTACCCTTGGGAAATTGGAAAAGAAATACTCTGAAGAGAGAGAGAGAGAGAGAGAGAGAGAGAGAAAGAAAGAAAGAAAGAAAGAAAGAAAGAGAGAAAATAGCAAAAAGGAAAGAAAACAAAATGAAGTGTACCTAGAAGAACATTAAACTAAAACAAGAACAAAAAAACGCAGACCTTACTATATAGAGCAGACAGCTCTGTCGCAGTCTGTTCGCTTATTATTTAACAATTTGTGTTTTTTTTTTCGTGACAAGTAACTAGTAATCCAGAGTCGGGGGTGAGGATTGGGACAAAAAAAAAACGCAGGGAAGAAGAGAGACACACACACACACAAAACAAAACCAGTGCTTTACTTACTTAGATACATTTATATTCGCATATAAACTCTCTTTAACCTTATTAGCTGAACACACGCTTCGGCTTCGAAGCGCGGCGAACTTTCTTCTGCATGTTTTCATTAAATTTTCAATCGTACATTCTAAACAAAAAACAAAGGAACAACACGCAAAACAACACTACCTTACATGTACTCTAAGACCATTAGACTATGGATAAAGCTATAACTCTATACATACGAAAATATATATATATATTTGCGTACATACAGATATGCATGTTATAGATATATATACATACAAAACTTGGAAAAATCCCAAAGGAATAAAGCGGAAAGCGCGAAAGCAGCAGAAGCCAAACGGCTGAGTGCATTTTGTTTTGACGGGCTACTAAAAATTACGATCACCACTCCAACCATCCAACCGGGGAATCTGGATATTCTCATCCCTTATATTCTGGGCATTGAAGTTGCTGTGAATGGAGAATTTTGTTCCTCACTGATGCTAACAATTTGGAGGGAAAGAACACAACCGTACACCTCGCCGTTCACGTTTACAGGGGCTCGTACCGTATATTTGGAACTGTTGAATCATTTAGGGGAATGTTGCAAATGTTGTTAGTGGAACGTTGCAATCATATAATGGAAGCTTACTATTATCAGTTAGAGAAGTATTTGCGATCAATCAGCTTTGGACTTTCGGCTGAGCCTTTGTACTCCTCTGACTGTTTGAAAGATTCCATTAGGTGATTGCAACGTTCCATAATCGATTTACAATGTTCCACTATTCGCCTGAAACATTCCCTCGAGTGATTCAACGTTTTCTTTTTTACTGGATCGAAGCTCTGCACTACACCGTTATGACTTAACAAGGAAAACGTACTTCGTGATTAGAACATACTTTTTTTTTGTGAATAATTGCCTCACCTTTATTTTAAAATTATTATCAAACCGAGTGGTCAGTTAAAGCGAGAACCAGTGATATATATATTGCTTTATGAAAAACACACACCTCAAAGCGTAGCTTAGCTGACTGCATCAGAAGACAAGAGCACATTAGCGCAAGCAAGCGCAACGAAGTTCGCGATAGGAACAAACCACAATGTACAATAGCCCAAAAAATCGCTCAACTCCAACGATTTTTATTGGAGATCCTCGCTTTTTTGATGTTCCGATTTCTGGTCTTGTTTTAGCTATATGGTTTATGTTACTTTTTTTTGAGGGATAGTGTTTTAATGTGCCCAACATTATTATAGTAAAGCACATACAACAAAAAATATCGTTAACGACAAACGTTTGACAATATTATCTATCGTTTTATACTTACTTTCTTACTGAGATTATCGCTCTTTACTACGATTACCTTCCTTCTAGCTAGTTTTAATTATTTTTTCTAAGACAGTGTTTAAGACAGAACGGTTTGTGTTGTGAAGAAATAAGGGATGCAGTTAAGGGAAAACAGGATAACCGGATTGGTGACGCTCAATAGCTTTCGACGAAGTCCTCCGGACACTTGATCTTTAGCAGGAGGACACGCTGAAGTTGACGAGTGTAAGAGTGGTAAAGAGGTTGCTTTAAGCATAGAAAGGAAATGAATGAGAGAGAGAGAGAGAGAGAGAGAAAGAGAGAGAAAGCAGGAGAAATGTAATAAAAGGCATCGCTAGAAAGGTTAATAAATTAGCAAGGTATTGGACGCTCTAGATATTGTTTGCAGTTAAATAAACGAACAACAACAAAAAAGCAAAATCACGCATCGATTCATTGAAAGAGGTAGTTAGTTGAAACAAAACAGATTCGAAGAAGCGCGCGGAAAAGCGGAACTATTGTCGCTGATTGTTAAATAAAACCTGAAATAAAAATTTACACACAAGAACACACACACACACACAAACACACCCCAGAAAACAAAACAAAAAACACACACCCTCCCTTTCTCTACCCTGCTTGCTTTTAACGGTGATTGGTGATGGGGAAAGGAAAGCACAAAAAAAAGTCTCTCTTGTTTGATCTTTTGTTTTTCCATCATTGGTTCCTAATTACATACATTGAAAGAAATAAAATTTGGCAAATGATACGTTCTCCCCGGTCGATTCTTCACTTCGAAAGGCAATTTCTAGAGCCTGGTGGTCTTCTAACAACCGGTTTGTCTGGAGCGTTCCGTGGTAAAGAGGTAGGTGGCGTCAGCTTCTCATGCGGCAGAACCAGCTTTTCAAATCCCATTGCGTGCGCTTCCCTTTCCCTGGCGGATCGGATCGATCGTGTGTTTTTTCTGGTGTTTTGGTACCGGGGTAAATTCGGTGTTAAAATTAATTAAACAAAAGAGGAGAATTCAAAGAAGGAGACATAATTACTGGTATTTGTATGAAAAAAAGATGGAGGACCACAACATTAACACTACACTTTTCCTCGACCCGGCGCGGATTATCAGCTATCTATCAGCTGTGTGGGATCAGCTTTTCTAATGGCGGCACTGCAGGGGGAGATGGATGTGTAAGAAGAGAAAGTAAATAAATGGTTGCGTTTTTCTTTTTATTTCGATTGACAAACATGACATAACCGCAAAGAGAGCATCGGATTGTCGGCTTCTTCCCACGGCACGACAACGGCGCACGAGAAGCACGAGCAAACCGCCTAAACCGTTGTTTCGATGTGGCATTGATGGTGACGCACGCGGAGCCTTAGCAAAGTGTTAAAGAATGAATTTGCTGTGCAGATTCGCGGGAGGTAAGACTTAGCTTTAGGGAAGCAGGGGTGTGAGGGGATGCGGGGGAGGGGAGGGGTGTCTAATCCCAGACGATGTTTGTTGTGGTTTTTTTCTCCCGCGTGTGAATGTGTGTATGTGCGTGTGTGCGTGTGTTACTTCTCATCATCTTGAAACTCCATCCTCTCATTCACTGATAGTGCCGACGTCAGTTTTGGACGATTTTGTAGTAGAGAACCTAGAAATATGACTGGAGAGGTGTGTTGTACTACTACAGCAGACGAGTGAACGAGTGCGCATGATGATGCTATTGGCATCAACACACACACACACACAATATTTACACATGTGCCCCAGTGCGGCGCCGGTGGAGGCCACGAGGCCCGATTTTTCCTCAGTTGCTAAGGCCTTCGGAAGGCGCGTGATAGGGCGACCGCAGTTGTTTGATAACGTTAGAGTACGGGTAGCGGAAAGCACTTGGGGCAGGCAGGCGGAAACCGCACGTCCGGCTCACGTCATCGCCGTCGACTTTACACTCTACACGTAACTCACTCCCGGCAGCGGGTGAGATCCAATTTTTTTTTTTTTGCACCCAAGCAAACAGTGACAAACTGTTCGTGTGCGTGTGTGTCTGTGACACAGAAACAACTTTCCGCATTGTGCCGGCCGGCATTCGGGTCTACCGTACCGTGCGGCGTGCCTAATCAAACAATATTGACAGCTGATAGTGCTGACCCAGGTGCATCTGAAGGCGGCCACGTTCCTTTGGCAACAGTGGGCGTACGCGGACTACGGTGTCTCGCTATCAGGATTTTTATCGGTTGGCGTCGGATTGGGAAAAAAGGAACTATTATGCGTACGCACTCGAAATGCCTCCAACATTCCTCTGCTTGCTAATTCGAACTTTGCATCGAGTTTGGAGATAGCTGAGAAGGCATCGGCTAGAATTTTTGTTGAAGAGGAGTATGGGTACTAGTTTTAATTGGGAATCCCTTTATAACTACAGCTCCACAGACAGGTTATCGGTAGGGGAAGGTTAATTTTAGACACGCAGAGACTCTGCTGGAGTACTAGCTTGTATAAGCGGTGAGATCTTTCCTCAGGACGCTCTGAGTTCACACATTCTGAAGTATCCTCAGACATTAGACCCTTTTGCTCTGATTGGGTGATTGAAGGTACAGAGCTGGATAAGCGAAGATCTCAAACGGAACTTCAAAGTACCCAACACTACTCCCCGTTGAACGTTCCAGGCCAACTTTTTCCAACTGGCACCCCAGCTCCAACAAATGCTACGCTAAAAAATTGTCGAACGGGTGCTAAGCGGATCGGCAATGATGACCCGCGTGAAAAAGACTGGCCGTCAAATACAGAGAGGCCTGGTGGCGGTGGCCCTTTCGTCGGAGGTGTGCGTTTGATCGGGGCTGGCGGGAATGTTGGCGTTGCCAACAATCGGCCGCGATCGTTGACCTAAACTTAGATTGATCTGTCACGGTCCCTTTATTTTTAACGCGCGTGCACACACATACCATCGTGCGCCTATCGGGCGCTTCGGGCGCGGTAAAGACACTTGTGGTGAGAGTGATGTTTTTGGAGGTAAGGTAAGGTAAGCTATTTTAGAAGGCATCGCATGTTCTAACCACCACCCCGTATGCCATCCTTCCTCGCCAACCCGTGCTTCCTGCCTCCTTTCCTTTTGGCGAGTTAAACAGTGTGTGTTGCTACGCAAAACTCCTCCCCCCCCCCCAGGATCGCCATGTTCTTCGTCGCTTTCCGCGCTTGGTGGACTGTCTTCAGGTTCGCCATGTCAGGTCTAATTCTCGCGCTTCTAAAAAAGTCAACTGTGATTGTCCTGTTTGGCAGTTCGGGCTCAGCGATCGACGCCATGTTACATTATCCGCTTACGATGTTACGCAAGTTGAAAGTACATCATGACTTGTTCTTACTTGTTTTACGGGAGCACCAAGTTTCTTGATGCCTTCCCCTACGAGTGACTATAAATATTAGATGTACTGTCATAATTAAGCCCAAAAGGTTCTACAAGAAATAATTTCTTCCAAGAATCGACGATTGCCAATGAATAGCCAATCATCTGGCGAGCATGGACGCCGCTGACCTTCACGCTCGTTGGTCGAAATTCACCACACCTCCAAGAAGGAATGTAGCGATGTTACTGTTGCTACTCATTCCACCTGCCCCTTTGCAGTCGTCCCTTGGCATACTCCATTTCCCATACCCACCCCAAATGTCTTGATAGCGTGTGTGGGGTGGGCTATTATAAAATAATAAAGCAAACCCGGCGTGCGATTGTGCTCGGCGATGTTTCAGCTGGCAGCATTCCTCCGATATTCGCTTCAACCCTCACGCACGCCGACCATCGCCGATAACAGCGATATGATGACATTTAACATCTACAACTACTCAATCGCAACATCGATTCGGTTGACGCCGGGTACCGCTTGGGTGTTCTGAAATCTCTGAACGTCTGGGTCTCTTGATCGTACAGAAATTGACCACCAAACATTGAGCAAACGCCCGGGTTTGGGTAGTAGCAATGATGGAATTTGTACCAAGATGTCCGTCCATATCCAGTGAAATCGATAATTCCCTTTTTCCAAGGGCTCTCACACCACCTTCGGCTGCGGTTTGAAAAGAAAGTCTGGAGAACGGCCTTCCGAGCTTACACCCCCCCCCCCCTCCTCTCCTCCTCCCCAACGGCCTGTGTAGTTCTCGGTATACGCGCGCGACTCGCTTTTGTAAGGCTTTACGTCCTCCTGGGAGGACGTTCACACCGGTCGTTCGACGCTCCAAGGAACCGGGGCGATATCTCACTCACCGAGTGTGGACGCACGGATGGACCGTTCGTATCCACCCGTCACTGACGTTGCCACAACCGATAAAAAAAAAACGAAAAACATCGGGTTGAGTTTACCGGAAACGGTGGAGTTTGGGTTACCAGCCGTGTCGGATTGCATTTCAGCACTGACCCTTCCCAGCACGGTCGGTAGTGGTGCTGGTCATGTTAGGTTGCACTTTGCACATTCTATCATGTGGATCTGCATAAGGGTCCGTGAGGCGTCTGCGGGGGAGGTACTTGGAGGACGCACAATTTGCTGTCTGAGCAGGTTGTCTGAGCCCTGAGAATTACGGTGTCTGTCGCTGGGTGATGCGAACAGCACCGGGGACAATCGACAACGGAAAACCACAAAGGAACCTTGGCCAGACTTAATAGCTTTTACGTTCAGGTTATCGAGTTGGTGAGTTCGCATGACATCAGTAACTGTTACTTGTACGAGAACACCCTCATACTTGGGATCCTGTTCGCGAAGAGAAAGGTTTCCAGAGCTAGAATTCATATGAAGTCGTTCAACATGGGCAAGAATTTGGATCACAATTATTCAGACTTTGGATGACATAAAAACTGCGGAATAAAAATTCGACCAGAAATCCGGAAATAAACTCAAGCACTCCATGCTGCTGTTTTCCCCGTGAGTACATCAAAATCTAGAGTACTCCGCTTCCAATTCTGCTAGACACTGCCATCCAAACGTTTGCGACATGCGTCTGTTCTGAGAACGAAGAATTCGAAAACGCGTTTGTTCCTGTTCGTCGTGCTCCAAGAACTGTAATTTGTTTGTTCGGCCAGACTTAAAAGAACTCTTGCCCTGTATCACGAATATTCCAACCAAAAGGGGGAACGAAATCTTGCCCCTAACGCCCAGAATCCACGAAACGAGGTCGAAATCTCGGAACTTCAACAGTAGAACAACGGAAACAACTACAACAACAAAAACGCAGCTTTTGTTCTCTGGCGGGATTTTTTTTACCTTTCTTCGAAAACATTTTTCGCCCTTCCGCTTGGGAAGAAAACCCTATGCATCCCCTATAGATCCTTCCCCCTTCCCCCTCGGATTTGAGTTCTGTTCCGCCAGAGTTGCTCGTCCTCCCATCACTCAGCTCCGCCGCTACTTCCTTGATGTGCGCGTGTGTGACCTTCAACGATTTATATGCGAAGTTTCGGTGGTTCTGAGTGGGCAAACGGGGACAGATTCCGGTTAACAAGCAGCATCTTGCCGACACCCTCTCTGTCTGCATTTCCTCGTCGTCCTCCGTGTCGGTAGGTCTGCTATCTGAGGACATGAGGAAGCGGGAGCGAGCGAGGAAGAGAAAGGTGTGCCTCGGGTTGAGGATGATTGAAGCAGAACCCGTGTTTCCCGAGGCAAATCGAGACAAACGAAAGAAAACGTGAACCTACCCTTCACAAAACGCATATACAATTAGGTATACCCGGGACTCCTCGAAGATCTACCCGGCGAACCAGCAGACGAAAAACAGGTATCACAGCTCGGAACGGTGGTTGTGCAAAAATACCGATGTAGAGGTAAAAGACGCAAAGCAAAACAGCAGAAAATGCCGGCAAATGTCTAGGCAATAGAAAAACACACACAAACACTAAGAGCAAGAGGATCCACAGTACAATAAAAGGGGGATAAATATTGAATGGTGAAGAAGAAGAGACCAGGTAGGAAGGCGAAAAAAGCCGGGCAAGAACCTAAATATCGTGCAACAAGAAGAACGCCGGTGCGTACAAAAACAGAAGGAGAAATACCGAAAAAAAGACGCGAGAATGGAGGATTTGTGAACGTGCACCACAACCGGCCTGGAACCGAAATGCAAAAACGACCTTAAAATAAAAGAGGTCGAAAATGCCGAAAAACCTGAAGGTTTCGCGCTAGAGGTACCGCAGGTAGTAGAAGAAGAAACGGTGTACCTGGTATCGAGCGGTAAGCTAGAGCGAAAGAGAGGAGTTAAAGAATGTGTGTGTGCATGTGTGTGCATGTGTGTGTAGGCCGTTTTTTTATTTTATTTCATTTCGCTGTATTTTGTTGTACGGAACCGGACCGGTACGAGAAGGCGGAACGCAAAAGATGGCGAAATTAGACAGGTTTTCTTGGGTCCAATTGTACAATTCGCACACGGCAAGAACCTGAGAAATGAGAAGAAGGGAAGCTGAAAGTAGAAATTGCGAATCGTATGAGCAGTGGTACCGGCCAGGAACGAAAAGGAAAAGTTCCTTCTCCAAATACGCACCTATATTCCCGGTGGGGGCTGGAATGTCCAGGTGAGAGAGCTGGTGGATGGCGGGCTCCAAGCGAAGGAATGTGTGTTTTGCTATCGTTCACTTTTATCTGGATCCGTTTCATCTTTCTATCCCTCTCTCTCTATGTTATGCGCTTCGGTACGATTGTACGGAGCGAACCGGCGAAAAATTCTGATCAAAGCTGGCTAACTTAAGGAATCGGAGACTTAGAATGGGGTTTTAGGTGTTGTTGGTGGTAGAGTCATATATAGCGAGAGTAAGCTGGATTTGAAGTCTCAGGGTATTAGATTCAAACGGACGCTGAGCCTTAAGACTGTGATCTGAATTCTAACAACTGATTGATGGAAAGAGCTTCTCACTTTGATGCTGTTGAGAAGGTCTTGTGATAGATTCGGTAGCTTCACACAGCCAAGGTTAGTCAAGGAAGCTAGTAATGGCTGGCCAGGTTCTCTCAAGGTTGTATTGCTAGAGAAGAAGATTATCTCCAGATAGGGACGAATAACAGCTTTGATTGTACGACCTCATCCGTGAAATCCCGTACGATGTAGTCCTAGCCGATTGTGACTCTAGAATAAATCTTACTAGACAATCAATAGTGTTAATACTCGATCATGTAGCAATATGAACAGTCCGCCCTTATAGAATAAAAATAAACTCGATCAAGAAACGTTAGAACTCTGCTAAAATTATAAGTCTTGAAGAGCTCGTATCCAAACTAGCCTAGTTTGAATCTATTTAAAAGACAGGAAGAATCTAATCAGTAAAATTGTTTTACAATCTCATATTCAAACTAAACTAGCCCAGTTTGTATGTAATACGAAGAAAGGTAAGAGGCGAGAATTATATTACCAAGCATCACAATCGATGCACATTCTTCGCCAATAGTGAATCACAGCATTCCGGAACAGTTGCTCAGATTCCGCGGAGCCCTTGAGCTTCGGGACCTCCGTAAGCATCAGGGGATACAATGCTTATGGTTGCAACGATTGCATTTTCTAAGAACTTTGCGGTAGAATTCATGGCAAAGATTCATAGCTCATATTGCGCTTCCCGGGAACGCTTGTGTATGATAACGTATGGGTAAGGGTGTGTTGCTGGTAAACGTTTTTGCTGGTAGCGTGTAATTTACGTACGTACTGTTGGCTGCGTGTACACAGAGCCGCTATGAATGTTAATTGATTCAATTGCGTACGGTGGATTATGAGCCAATGGTTGATATGATTAATGCGAACATCATCAGCAACTTTACTTATTTTGTGTTATTTATTTATTTGCTTATCCGAGATATTGCAAGGCGGAACTACCATAATACAAAAAATAAATTAATTTAAATTAAAAAAAGCTGTCCCCCAATTAGAATGATTTGCCCATAGTTCTTATACGTTCACGGTATCTCAGCACTCACGGCTGTCACTCACCCAACTGTCATCGACGCGTAGCCGTGTGCCAGTTGGCTGTGTTGTTCGGTGTGTTCGGGCAATGTTCGCGGCCGTATTCCGCGTGTCCACGGTGCGTTCCTGTTTCCCGGTGACCAGTGACAAAGTGTACTATCGGTGTAGCATCCCGGTGCAGCGTAAACAGCAGTGTCCGACCCACGCCACGATGGCCGCCGTTCCACCGGTTGTGGTGATTCTCGGTTCGACCGGCACGGGCAAAACAAAGCTATCGCTCGAGCTAGCGTCCCGGTACGGTGGGGAGGTGATCAGTGCCGACTCGATGCAGGTGAGTGACGGCTGTGAGTGGCGTTGCGTGAGTTCCAACGTGTCGTGGCGCGATCAGCTGTTCAGAGATACCGATTGGTCGGGTATTGCCGGTCTGTCCGAAAAAAGGCGCATAAATTTAATTGAACCAACAAAACAACCGCCTGAGTGATGATAGATCGTTTATAATGGTGTGTCCCACGAGTGGAGTTCAGCTCCATTACTCCAAGACACACACACACACAACATGAAAATTGAACCAACCAGTTTCAATTCTTGATCCATCCGGACCGATAAGGCCAAGGTTCTAGTTGTGCGGTAACAGGTCTTGTAAATGAGCTTGTGGGATGATAAATTTGACAGTCGGGGCAGAGCCGAGCTAATAACGAGGTACCCTTTAAGTCTTCCTACAGCGGCATGCGTACACGCGCAAGCTTTTAAGAGGTGGCCTTCACTGATGGCCCTGAAATCGGATCGTGTCTAACCACGTCTGAAGAGAAGCGTAGCGTAGGGCCTCTCTGTCCAAGTGTCCTGCCACCCTAAGCTTCATCCCCGAGCAGCGCAGAAAGCGAAAAAAAAAATCCTCGATAGGCCGATAGGTACACAACCTTGGAACCAATCCTTTTTCCCAAAAAAAAAAAAAAAAAAACAAAAACCCTTGGTCATTGTCTAAGGTACGGCTCCACAGTTTCCGTATTCCTGTCGAGGCATCCTTAACTCTGTGCCGAAGTTTTGCTGGGTAGCCCGAGACAGCGCATCCAATAATTGCAATCTCATGACCAATGGTTGAGAGGTTCTCAACCAAAAACCAATATTTCCGTAAGGTTTACCGCCATCGGACAGGAAGTAATGACGTCCACAGTTTCCCAACGCGTTTTCCGTACCTGTACACCTGTCGTCTGGTCGTGATTAATTTTCCAAACGATCTGTGCGGTACCATATGGTTCGGGTGGTTTAAGGAAAACCGGAATGCCAAGCGCGGGAAATGTGTTCGTTAATTGTTTTTCCAGGTTCCCAACGTTAAGGTCTTAGGTCCAACGGGGAACGATGATGCTCGGCGATGCATCGGGAAGTCCGTTAAAAGATGTGCTTCAGGGTTGTCTTTTCATTACTGACCTTTCTGCTCCAGTACGTTTACCTAGGGGTTTGTTTTTTAGCTAGTCATGCCCCACCGATGATCAAGGTTGTCGGCCCTGGGGTCTTTGACGAGATTGGCTTTTTCGTGTTGAGTCCCATCTGACAGGTACCGTGCGTCATTGCGCCAGATGCAGATGATCGGGATGTCTCACAATGGTTGGAAGTCTGCTCAGTGATCTCACCAAAAGCGTAACCAGAGCATCCAGGGTTTTCGAACTCAATTTCGCGGATTTTTCTTCCAAATATCTGATTGAGTCCTGTTTGCCGCTAGAAGCAGTGTAATACCTTCTCTTACCGAATTTAAACTACAGAACATACATTTGATTTCCGTATTCCGCTTCCTCCTGTTCTTCGACGGTGAATAAATTATGTTGGAAGAGACGTCGGCGACGCCCGCTTGTAGATCCCGGGCACGATTAGGTGAAATCATAAAACGCTTCGTTACTTCGCGTCTCGGGACGTGAGCTGGATGCCGCGGCTCAAAATCGTCAAAACTTTTGACAGCACCACGAGTCGTTAAAATTGTGTCCACAACCACACACAAGTCCAGTCCTCTAGTGTCCTGGCGAGATTTTTGCCCCCCCCCCCCCCCCACTTTTTTTTTTGGACGAACGAAAGTGGAATTTGTCGACAAAGTTGAAACAGAACGAGGTGGTGTTGGGATGCGAACGATTATCGAGCCTTTACCTTCGAGCCATGCGTCGCCGGCTATCGCATCTGAACCGGCCGCAGGTAACCGTCTGATAAACGTCTTCACCAGCGGTTCGAAGTCTGTATGCATAAGTTATTTCTGAAGCCACGGGGATCGATCAACCGGACCGAGGGGCTGGTGAGGAGTTGAGCAATTTTTATTGCTTGCCTCGATAGAAGCTAAGATGAGGTTGTGCTTCATGTTGTTCTCCAACGTTCTCACGTATTTTGGGGAGGTCGTGAAGGTGGGGGGGGGAGGTCTGAGGGTGAGGCGATGCTACACCAAACGATCGTCAGCCAAACGGTTGCTGGCGAAGCCGGTGGAAAAGCAAGGTGGTAATACGATAATGGGAACTTGCTTCCAATCTCGGACGTCCGCTAGTCCAGCAGGGAGGCAAACCAGTAGAATGCAAACGCGAACGCGAACATGGGAAAACGGACGGCCGTTGAGAATGGAAACGATTCTGCTTTTCTTTTTCTTGCGCTGTCGTAAAGTTTCATTTCGATTTCGTTTCACAGGTTTACACAGGACTAGACATTGTTACAGCCAAGGCGACGAAGGAGGAGCAGCAACAGGTGGTGCATCATCTGCTGAACGTGGTTACGCCAGATCAAGCCTTCACCGTGACCCATTTCCGTGAGCGTGCCTTACCGATCGTATCCTTTTCCGATTGTAAAGACTTCAAATTGTTCTCAATTAATTTTAAGAGATCTCGCAATAGCTCTAAGGGTCATCTGTTGTAAGTTGCTTCAGAAATGGATAAATCTTTGGAGAAACGTCTTGGCGGTGACAGATCAATAATAGTTGCTATATTAATCAGATATTCTTCGGCAAACCAAAAACTATCTCAGTATATTTGAAGACACTCAAGCCGGCTTCATCGCTCGCAAGTTTTTGTCTAGAAGCGTTCGTTTTTTTTTTCAACTACGCGTCTAGTTTGTGTGTGCCGCTTACCCATTAAACTTGATATTGGCTCGGTAGGCCACAGCCGAAGAAAAGGTGCGGGAAACTCCGAGGGCCTTACAGAACGCGTGTACCGGTGTACCAATAAAAAAAGAAGAAACCGGTCCTATCCTGGAGCTGACCAAAAGCGTTTCCAAACCATTCGACCATAGTAGTAGTGGCCGTCAATTCATTCAATATTCATGAACCGAGTGATGGTGGCTCTGGCAGCGTGCAAGAGTAAGGAGAGGCGAGCGTGTGCGCGCGGTGGTCCTGTCAAAAATCGGTTTGTTTGGCGAGTTGCTGCTTGCGCAACGTTGTCGTTTGGTCGGGGCGAATGGGGAGCGAGGGGTTTGGAAGATGCGTGCGCGTTCGGGAGAACCACCATTAGCATGCAAATGATGATTTCTGTTTTATCGAAACTTCCTTCATCTATGTCGTTGGCCATAACCTTCCGGCGACTTTACTTTGACCACCGTAACCACCGGTGCGCCGGTCGCAATATCGGCAGAGCCTTGGTGACGTACGTTTTGCGGAAATATGGTGTCGTGGGGTTGTACGGATTGGTGCGGTTGGAAGCAGTTTCCTGTCCTAATGCGCACCTTACCGGCACCTTACGGCTACTGGATGCACCATGTGATCGGCTCGGTACCTACTCGAAGCCACCTCATTTCACTTTCTTTTCGTTCAGCTTCTTAGCAAGAAGGGTTCTTCGTTCAAGAGGGCTATCATTGTTTGGCTGCAACTGAAAAGCTTTTAAAGCTGGTTACTTTCGGCGCCAGATGACAGGTAGGAAAAAGTTATTATCTTAAAGCTATTGGATAAATTTGACTTGAAGTTCAAGACCAGATAAAGTAAAAAATCTATTTACCCTGAACAACTGTTCAAAAACTGGGTTTTGGACCAGGCGATATAAAATGCCTATCAAAAGCGTTCTTCCGATGATTTGAGGACTCTCTGAGCTCTATCCTCACCATGTCTAACTATACGTTTGTTCCCAACATTCCAATTTCGACAAGAGTCCTCAAAATGACATCCAAAATATTCGGATTAGGGAATCTCCTTTGGCATCACAATCTCCAGAAGTCTCGGCCTATAAACTCACGTCTCTACTTTTAACTTCTTCTAGCAATGCAATTTTCCTGCAACTATTTGAATGTTGGTAGACTTGCAGATCACTCATATCAGCGTTGGTCAAAAGTATTCTTCTCGAGATTTAAGAACTCTTTGAGCTCTATACTCATGAAGTCTAATGCAATGTTTCTCAGCGCATACAATAAGCGTCTCCATGTATGAAGCAGCCAGTGTCTCCACATTTGAAGCAGCAAGCTATTTCGACATAACACACAATATAAAAAATATATGTCTCATTGTAGTTATATCTGGAATCTCCAACTGTTTTAAACTTGGAGACACTTGTTGGATGTTGGAGAAGCACCGTAATAACGAGCTGATGCCTCTGGGATGCCTTTTCTCCAACATTCCGTGTCTGGCAATAGTCCCCAAAGCTGTGATATCCATGGTAGAGTCACAGGACCTGAAATAGCAAAGCATGTCAAAGAAACCGAAAGTGCTTGTTCTGGTTCCCGTCGTTTGATGTATTTGCTACGTCGGTCTTTCGAAAAAGGTCGCAAAGTAGAAGAAAAGATGCGGAAACCAACAAGAATGTGTGAGCATGGAGATGTATCGCCAAACATCAGGAAAAATTCTTCCCCTCTTGTTTTCATCTCATATGACACAAACGTAGCAAAAACCCATATTTGTTTTTTGCGCCTCTCTAGGGTCTAAAGAGGGGGCCTTCCTTTTTTTTTTGCTTCGTTCTTTATGGACAGAATCACTCTTGTATGCTAATTAAACACGGTGTGAAATCTTTTCCCATACACCCATTTCAACCTGACTGACGCACAACAACCATGTGCGTATGTGTGTGTCGCCCTTTTTTTTTGCTGGACTGCAATTTCGCTTTTGGCGCATTATTTTAAACGTTATTTTCGACCATTTTTTTTCTTCTGTTCGCTTGTTTGTTTGGTTTTGTTTAGTAACGCAGATGGAAATAGAAAAGCGAGAGAGCAGAAAATTTAATAAAACCCCAACGCTATACACACACACACATTCCTTCACGGTGGTTTGCTGGCTTTTTTTTGTTTATCATTCTCCACCGTTCGTGAAGGGAAACTTGCTCTGGACGCACTGCAAGCGGACGTGAAGAAGATGAATGGATGGGAAGGTAGAATGAAATCAATTATCCGCCCGTTCGCATTTGGGGAAATACGCACGCTGACCAAGTACCGGCTTGAAGAAGGCACATATACCACATCGAAGAGCATCACGTACTGGTCGTACCCTCGGATAGTTACAGCAATAGTATCCGGTTCGTATTCAGTTGCTTAATACTGTCATTGGTCCCAGAGTTCTTTATCCTCGTCAATATTTCGTGAGGCCTCAACTCAACAACCTCAAGTTGAGGTCCAGAGATATCAAGAAATCTGTCCGCTTTTGTGCAAGTCCCCTATATGCCCTATATCCCCAGCGCCAAAGGATTTGAGATCCTATCATCGGATCTGATGCCAATATCATGAACTTCAAAACCGCTATTTAAGACATTTAAATTTCATCTCTGGTTGGTAATGTCCCGGACAGCTTGCGGTCACTTTCGTCACGATTTCGAGTACAACCACTCGTTGTGAATTGAAACCGTTTCGAACGTTATGCGTACCGGTACAACTCCATTCTCTATCGTCTTGTAGGGTACGATAAAGAAAGGACGAATGACGACGAGATGAGAAATCGAAGAAAACCTTGGCTTGGAGATGCGAAGAAGCTGGAACTAGCAAGAAACCACAAAAGGCACCGGGATATACACACACACACACACACACCCAAACAAAAAAACCGGCCACCGAGGTTAGGCGCATATTTAAATCACCAATTGTGAAGTGTCAAACAACGTGAAATACCGGATAGCATTGCGTGAGGCATGATGTTTTATGGCGAGTGAGATCTAAAAAAATTCTCCCGCTATAAGGCGCCGGTGCCCCCACACCCGTGTTAGCCTGTTGAGCCTTGCCCATTCATTTTCAGCTCAACTTCAACAACTCTCATCCGTAACCCGCGCTCTGCAACAGTGACTTCCTATTCGGCTCCCATGTCCGTTGGAATGTCGGGATCTCCGGAGTTCTCGGGAACAGCATTCCGCGAATCGGCCTCTTTGCCTCTATCTCCTCTATACCGAGAAACTCCCCAGGTCGAGAACGGGCCCAGCTATCTGGCAACGTATGAAGTAAGACGGATGATCCGTGAAATGGTGCGCTCCAGTATGACCGGCAAACGAAACCACTTCAGTGCAGGAAGAAGCTGGTACGGCATAGTTCAGCGCTATATGGAGCAGAAGCGAAACTGGGAACTGGAGCTTGGAACTTGGAGCAGGCACCTTAAAAAAAAAACAAAACCTCGGCCGCTCAACCCGGCATTAGCAATTTAGAAGGGTTTAGAACGAGCGCGAGTATCGGTGGCAAGACTAAGACGAATAATAATAAGGAAGTAAAAGACGCGTGTTTTGGGGCAGCCCGGTAACGCTGCTGTTCGGATTCACTGTGTGTGTGTGTGTTGCGCACAAATCTCCGTTGCGTGTGTTGGCAGCTCTCTGCCGCAATCTCACGGTGTAGCGTCGTGGTGCAGCAAATGGAGGTGTCGTGCAGTTAGTGGTGAGCGTCGCCCGTTCATCAGTCCGTCGGCGATTTGACCGCAAAAGTTGTTAGAAAAGGAAAGCGAATTCGCGTTTCGGGGATCGCCATATCGTCGCCTGCCCACGGGCCCAGGGCGGCGCACACGGCTAGCCGAAAATAAATTAACATCACGCGGAAGCAACGGAACACCGTTCGCCCGAAACGCGGCGCTACAGTGCTCTGGTGCCATTTTGTTCGCCCGGCGCAACGCACGCAGCTACTGGCCCGGTCTAAAGAACCGGCAGAACGTACGGTGGATACCGGCCGGTTGGGGGCGCTTTTATCGTTTCTTCTGATGGTGGTTATGCGCGTTGCGGTAGTAACGCTGGCTCGGTTCTCACAGCATTACGGGCCGAAATGAATGGATGGATGGATGCGTACACGCAACGCCGACGTCGACATTTTTTGCGCAAGCGTGTGTGCGGGTCCGATTGCGTCGTTCTTCTTCAGAGAGCGAAAGAGAGAGAGAGAGAGAGAGAGAGAGAGAGAGAGAGAGAGAGGGGGCGAGACGGCGCAGAGGTTTTCGGTGGTTTGGGCAGGCAAGCGATTATTAATTTATAGCTTAACAAGGCAGGCAATGGGTTGTGGGTATATCCGCGCTCAGTGGTTTTTTTTTAACGTTTGGTTTGCTGGTTGGGCCCGTCTTGTATTCAATTGCGCCGGCTCTTAAGCAGAGCATCAACAAAGGCAAGACGAACCACCAAAAAAAAAAAAAAAAAAACGCTATATATCTCTCTCGCGTGAATCCTTTTGCAGCTCAGGGCCAACACGATGATGCTTGCCGTTCTCTGGGCGAAAGCGAGTTTTATCCCTCGGAGATGTTTTTTGTTGTTGTTGTACGTTTTCTTTAGTTTTATTCAGTTAGAAGGGTTGATTAGAGGCTGCTGTGTTGGGGGTAGATCGTAGCCTTTAACATTCAATTAGCACTTTTTTCTACACGGTTGCCGGTACGGTGCAAACGGTACAGAGTGATTGTGCGCATTCTATGGTAAGCAAGTTGAAGTCGTGACCTGAGCTTTACGTCGGCTTACACGTGTACTGCTACTGTCCTTGAGTGGGGGACCAGTCATCCCGAAACCATACTGTTCCGCGTGAATGATGGGATGGTGAAGATAGCAGCACTTCACAAGCAAGAACTGCCGCTTGTAAATTCTTATCGCATAGCGTCGGGATGCGAATTGGTCTAAGTTCCCAGACTCTAAAGTCTTGTCCCGTAGCTATGTGGATGCGGCTTTGAAGCATCAGGATGCTACATTCCTACAATCCAAACTACTGTTCACTCTTGTTTGAACAGGTTCTAGAACTATCCATATGCAGCGATATGGTGCTTCAATTTTTTTACTAGAATCTTATGGTGCCGGCTTCGACACGTGTGCAGTTAACACCACCAGAAGACAAAGGAAAAAGAAAAACCCACCTCAAATCAGTTTGCGGGCTGTCACCCTTCTGTCCTATTTTTCGATCGTCGCACCATTGCCATGCGTCGATCAATATTGCCACAGCTTAGAAAACATTGCCCGCGCGCGTACACTTAAACTAGCAGCGCTTGTTACCTCTACCTTCTACCACCGTTCTCGACATCTCGCTCCGGATCTGTCACCGGAGTGTGTACCGGAACGCAGTCGTCTAATGCCGATAACCAACGCGTAAGCCTAGCATTCCTCCGGTTGGGAAATAATTATTATCGATCTTGAAATTATTTCTCCTTGAAAAAGGTATCAAGTCCATTTGAGGGGGTTTCTTTTTTTTTGCTGTATGTTTATACACACTGAGGCAGATAAAGAAGAGAAACAAAAAAAATTTGGGGATACAAAAACACAACCTTTTTGGCCGGGCCGCTGGAATAAACATTCCGAATATTTTCTACACGGATTCTATTTCACGACAAGCCCATGCGGTGTGCCATTGTTTATTGGAAGTGTTTTCCAATGACGGGGGGAAAATCCAAACAACGGTCGACGATTTTATTGAAACCATACTAGCACAGCTGGTTTTTCGTACAGCGGGGGCGATGGTTTTTTCTTTTATTGGGACGAAGAATTTAAAACCGAGAATGTGATTTATGCATCAGAGCTGTGTATTCTTCTTCTGCCAAATTCCCAAAATTTCCCTCCAATCTCACTGTGGTGGAGTTATGGCGGACACGCATCAAACATGAATTTTCCTTCACCCGAAGAAATCAGATCGATTCGCTGCTGGCGGCCAACCGGATGCCCATCGTCGTGGGCGGCACCAATTACTACATCGAGAGTATCCTGTGGCGGGTGTTGCTGGGGGATGGTGTCAAGCGGGAAAGGGTCCGGTTGCGTAGCGGCACCGAACTGCCGGCTGATGCGTCCGAACCGTCCGTGAAGCAACCGAAGCCGGACGAAGCTACGGTGAACCGGGAGGATACGCTGGACCGTCTGCTGGAGCAACTACCAACGATGGAGTCTTGCGATTCGCTTGAGCTACACGACTCGGACCTGCTGCACCGGTTGCTGCAACGTGTCGATCCAGAGTCGGCGGATAGGCTGCATCCGAACAACAAGCGCAAGATTATCCGGTAAGTCAGTTTAACGTTGAAGGAATCCTTGGAAGGACCACCTTCATTATTAACATTATTATTGGTCACTGTAATTATATTTACTGCCAGCCATAATTGCCCAAGCGCACTAACTGTCAGCTACGTGGTCTTTAGTGCGCTGTCATAATAAAAAAAACGAAAACAAAACCATTGACAGCTGCTGTAGCTATTTGACAACTGTTTCGCTGGTGCGCATTGATAATCATTAGCCATTGCTCAGTTTTACATGCGCATAATTACCTTTAATTGCATTAGCACGGAACCAGAACCAGTGTCGAGTGAGTGGTTTTGCCACCGCGAAAGCCTCTCTCTCTCTCTCTCTCTCTGACCGATTGTTTCTGGCCCGGGCCGAAATTGTCGAAATTTTGTACAAAGACATAAAACCCACCAAGTGGCGGTCACTAACAGACCGTTCTCTCGTCTTGCATATCCGGAGTTGCGAAATTGCAGCAAAACCCTCATTGCAAAATAAAAACCGCACCAATCAAGTGTCCTGCACTTCGAAAAAAAAAAAAACTAACCGATATCCTTCAGGGTTTCGGTCGGTCTTCAGGGTTTTACTGCCGTGTACGTTGTGCGGGTTGATTTATTTACCTTTTTTTGCTGTTGCTCTCTTCACTGCTGCCGGCTTTGGACGCCGGCTGCGTATTGCTGGCTTTCTTTCTGCTCTGTCCTGCCCGTTGGTGGACCCTGCTGCTGCTGCTGCTGCTCGTTACAAATTGACCAGACGGCGCGTACACTTGGCCAAGGGCGTTGACCCAAAAAAACCCGTCCTCTCCGCTGCTTCGGTCACTCCTGTCCGCCACCACCCAGAAGTTGAAGACAAAGTTATGACGTGTCTTGGGGCGAGGTACGAGAAGCGCGGACACTGCATTTTAAGCAGTGGCTTGTGCGCCAACATTCGCTCAGGCCCCAAAACAGCATGTCTTGAGACTGGTATGTGTGTGTGCGTATTTTTCTTGTCTTTAATTTTCGTCGGTGGACTCGTCGGTGGATGGAATATTAAAAAATAAAGCGACACTGCTTAGCCTCGAATCAGGCGTTCGGGCGCTTGTGTTTCGCTTTACTGATCCTCGCTACTCTATTTCGATTGGATTGGCTCGATGTCCACCGGAACCAGACAGACATTTGTGTCAATAGAGTCTGTGTGTGTGTGTGTGTGTGTGACAATATCGCCCTCATACCGCGCCTGACCGCGCGAACTTGACGTCGCATGATGGACGTGTCAACATCCAAAAGGTTGAACCAAGCTCCGGTGTCAAGCCGGTGTGCAAGCAATGTAACATTGCAGCCGAGGCGAACGCGAAGAACACAAACTTACACAATTGTTTATAGGGAAAATAAAGCCCGCGACACGGATGCAAACAACAACAAGCAGCCGTACCAGCGCTGCAGAGAAAGTTTGGTCGAGAGCAGCAGGGCAGTGGTCCGCTTCTCGCTACGCGCGCGGCCACGAGATTTTCACACCGCCCCGATACAACCGATAAGCTGGTGGTTGGCTGCCGTGCGGTGCGCACGCGTAAGAAAATAACATTTCGTCGCGGTGGGTATGGTTGCAGCAAAAACACGGTTTTGTTTATCAACAGCAGCGGGCCCTCGGGTGAAGTGTTTTTGGTGCAAATTTTTGTTTTGCATCGCCGTGTGTGTGTGGCTGCCCGAACTACGCGTTCAAAGCCGTGACTCAGTGTTGACGATTAACGGTGGCTTATTGTTTATGTTCAATTAGCTTATCGAACTATAGCGAACGACGAGACGTTTTGCGACGCAGTTATGGCTGGTGTTAGTCATTATCGATAACGCTATACGATACGCTAACGATAAGTAAGAGTGGAGAGATTATGGTTGAAATTGTAAATAAATTTCCTGAATAATGCGTAGTCGTTCTTCGCTTCAAAAGCAGGCCGATACATCGATTCGTAAGGACCAAGTCTTCTGAGGATCCTCTGTCCATGCGTATGATTAAAGGATTCTGCTGATGTACAGTTTCAAGTCTACTCAGGATCAATGTCGAAAAGCATGGCTCAATCATATTTCTAATCCTCAGGGCCAAGTCATCTCGGAACCGAATCTCCTCAGGACAAATGTGGAAATGTATGGCTCAACGATAATTCTAGTCCTTGGGACAAAGTTTTTTCATGACCGAACCTCCTCAAGATCAATGTCCAAAAGCTCAACGATTCTTTTGTTCAAGAACTCAGGCTCCAGGACCGAATCTCCCCAGAACCAATATCCTCGGAACCATTGGTCTCCTCAGGACCAATGTTCAAAAGCTTGGCTCAACGATAATTCCGATCCAGTCATCTCCTCATGACCTTAATGTCATCAGGACCAATATCCAAAAGCATGACTCAACGATTCTTCAGACCCTTATGACCAAGTCTCCTCATGGTCGAATCTCCCCATGACCAATGTCAATGATTCTGATGGTGCTCAGCTCCAATTCTTCTGAAGGCGAAATATCCTCAAGTACAATATCTTTTCGGGATAAGAATCTTCTGACGTTTGATTCGTAAGCCTAATCAACGATTCTCTTGATTCTGATGACCAAGCTATCTCAGGATCCAATTACCTAACGATCAATTAACCAGAGAACTGTTTAAAACTATTTCTACACGATTCTTCTGGTCCTCAGGATTAAGTCTTTCAATAGTTTTTTTTCTTTTATTTCAATCGAATCTCCTAAGGATTAACGACGATTCGCCTGTACCTCAGGACCAAGTCTAATCAGGATGGAATCTTCTGAGAACCATTGGCTATAAGCAAGATTTCCAGAACCAAGACCTCTAAAAGCTTAACATCCTCAAGACCAATGTGTATCGGACAACTTTTCATTATCCGAATTCAGAATAATCTAAGATAGATAGACAAACCTTGCCCCCCACGATGAAAAAAAAAGGCTAGTCATTAGAACTAGGCCACCCTGAAATCTTCCGGAGGATGTAGTTTCTTGTTGAAAAAAGAAGAACTTCCTCTCGCACAACGTTCTTTAACTCTAGCAACTCTGTAGCAAAACGCGCGGTTAGTGTTAGTTGTCATATCCGTTTACGTTTCGCGTCGCACATTTCACTGTGGGCCCTCACATCGCGCTATAGGAAACGGATTTCAGGCCCGTTCTCGCCAACCGTGAAATGTGTTGGCGATTTTCTTTTGCACCCTTTCCGTTACACTGGTTCGGATGGATGGATCATTGGTTGGCGATCACAGCGACGAACGTGCAGCAACTGTAAAATCTTGCCTGGCTCTCAAATAAAAAAGAAAAAGGAAAGTGTTCTTCTATTTCCTCCACGACCGCACACATTCGCGTAGGAGGTGGTGGTCACGATCGTTGTTTGATGCGGAAAAGAAGCGCCAAACCGCCCAGCAGTGTGTTGCATGTATGTGGGCTTTTGTGCTTACTGCTGCAGGATAGCTGCTGGTAGGGTGGCCGATTTGTCATCATTTACTCTCGGTCTCACCCATTTCTTGTTTAAGTGGCTCGCAACGGAAGTGCGGTGGTTCCGAAGGTGTCAGACATCAACACTGACAACCGGGAACGAACGAACGTGGAGCGGCATTATTTATCCAGGTCGTTAGGTTCGCTTCTGGATGTTTCCCCGCAAACGAAGGTACATCTGCAATATCCCATCTGACTAAATATGACAAACAACGTCCTATTTGTTTTAGCATTCTTTCATCCTCAATTGTGTGTGTGTGCGCGTGTGGGATGAACCAAAGTGGCGCGTCAAACTAAAAAAGCAGGTCAATTCACGCGATCTGCCAAAGTTCGGTTTACTGATGGACTCCTACTCTCCACAGTCTTTACTACATTGTTGCCTTCAAGCACCTCCTCCAGGTACCTCATCATTGGAAGTGTATGACAGTTTGAAGTGTGTATCCCCTAGAACTTCTGCCAACTCCTACCGGACACGATCATCACGGCCCTGAGGTACCTTGTGCTGGTGGTTGTTAATTAGCTTGCCTCCTTCTGTTTGATTCTCCACCATCGTGAAGGAAGTTTTGCCCAGGTGTCAACCAGAAACCAGACGACCGGCGGCGTCTGTTCCGCGGAGGAACGGAAGTGGAGTGAAGACTTCCGTCTGCATTGCATATTCATTTGTGCAAAAATTTAACAAACAGCACGAACCGAAAAAGAAAAGTGAAACAAACTTCAACACCGCGGCTACCAATAGGTGGACGAGCGGATGAATTATTACAACTCCCCTGGAACTTTTGCTAAAGGATATTCTTTATTCACCGCACGGAACGGCACTGCTAACTGCAGCGAGCCGTATGCACACACCTGCATTAAACGGCAACGATTAGCGTGATGTGCGTTAATTATCTTTTTTTATTTTTGATCTCCATTTTCACTCGCGCTCTCTCTCTCTGTCTCTCTCTCTCTCTCGGTCGCTCGTCTGGCTTCCTCTCGTTCGCTGTTATGGCTAAGGCCGTGGTTTTAATGTTCTGGACGAGCATTTCAGGTTGCTGTTGTTCCTTCTTGTTGGCAGTTTTCTTTTCGTTTCTTTCCATATTCGCAATGTAAATTAAGCTATATCAGTTGAGCAGTTTTTACTTTTACCTCTTTTTTTCTTTTTTTTGCCCCTTTGGCGTTTGGCGCTTTCCATTTCTGTTTTGTTTGTTTATGTTTTGCTCGTTTCTGTATAGTTTTCTTTGTTCTTTTCTTTACTCCTGCTTAGTTTTCTTTAATTTTTCACATACTTTTATGATAAGCAACGACTAATTTGAAAGCTTAACGTGTTTGTTTAAATTGCTTTAGAAAACTTTACAAAAAGGAAAAAGGCAACAAATTAACAATTTGAACAGAATTCTCTAACCTAATTAAAAGAATTCTGCAATACCTGTTGAACATACACTTTCCCCCCGAAGCCATTCGGAGCTTCAAGAATTTTCTGGATGCTCGTTTTTTTTTTCTCCGCGCGCGCCATTTTTTTTGTTGTAGTTCGATTCTTCCCGGTTCGCCGGTGCATTGGGGCTCCAGTGTGCGCTCTGGGGTATATGGGCGTTGCAGCCATTACCGCTAATTGAGTTTTGCACCTCTCCCCTTAGCTTTCATGCGCAGTTTTGAGGGTTTATAGTCGAAAAGAGCGCGCCTTGTAGCCTTATTATTTACACAACACGGCCGCCCGTCCCGGGTCGGTTTTTGCCTGGACCGGCGAAGCGGAACCGGCGTCTTAAACAGGTAGCCGGCCGATGCCGGGTTCCGGTACCGATCCGTTCGACGGCCTAGGTACGGTATTTGCCGAGCGGGGTATACCAATTTTTGACAGTTCAATGCCATCGTCGCTGCGACAAGGAAACGGGGGTTGCTGCAAGGCACGATATTAATTGGGGCCTTACGGAGCCAAACCTTTCTCGCTCCAGAAGGTGCTGATTCGACAGGGCTTACGACGTTCGACGGTTTTTTTTTTATTTGCACCCGGGACGGATTTGAAAAAGTATAGATAGAAATATGGATGAAACAAAAAAAAAAGCCAATGGATGAAGCATTGAAACCGTGCAATTATCATAAATTAAACGCATTCTACTGCGTCGATGGTTTTTTTTGGGGGGAGTGCTAGAGCACGCACAGGTTTTTATTGTCGGTATCGTTCTTCCCAAAATCGTGTCGGCTTAAAATTATTCCCATTTTATTAATATATGCTTGTTAGTCGGTCGAAAATAATTAAACGCCGATCTTATAAAGCCTGCAGGCCGCCGCCGTTCATCGATGTTCATCGGGAAACGAATTCGTGAAATGGTTGGGGTTTTTCAATGTTCTGGCTGCTTTTATGGCAGTGTACCCCGGGAGGGTTGGAACATCCACGAACTCCAGAAACATAAAACTCTGCTCTAGCACGGTAGTTCGGGCACGTACCTCGTGATGTTGTGTGTTTGTGTGTGATTTACTGCAACCTTCTCGATCCGGTTCATCAAGACTTTCCAATTTCAAGAATACACTCGTCTGACTCACCAAGGATCGGTGGAACACACTAAGACTTGACTTTGGGTGCTTGATCCGAGTGAGTTCTTGAAGTTTTAATTGGTAATAATCTTTTTTAAATGTGGGAACAAGTTGATGTTTAAGAATTATTAAAATTCTGTGCAGGGATCGATGGAGTAATAGATGTTGGGTACTGTAAAAATCTGTCTGGATTCTTATTTTTATAATTTAAAGTTCTAATTGCTAACTAATATTGCTACATATGAGACTATAGTTATAAGATTATTCGATAATCATCTTGATTCTGGATCTGTCAAGACTCTTGCATGTACAGTTAGAAGTTCTAATAGTTTCAATAGTAATTATTAAATTTGATTGATATTCATGGATTATTGGAGAATTGTTCATGGATCGGTGGAGTCACACTTGCTGAGCACATTAGCTGGACTTCTGGATCTATGTTGATTCTTTTTTCTATAATTTGAAGTTCAAATTGATAATAGCAATTGTTACATATGAGATCAAACTAGGGCTTGAGGATTATTCGAGAATTGCACAAGGATCGGCATATACTTAAGATAGGACTTGCCGAGTACATTAAAGTACACTTTTTAAAGGACTTTGGATCTGTCGGAATTCTTGTGGGTATAGATTGAAGTTGGAATTGTTAACTCTTATTGCTACACATAAGATCAAGCTAGGGTTTGAGGATTATTCGAGAATTGTTCAAGGATTATTGGAATAATACTTGCTGAGTATATTAAAGTACATAGACTGCAGGTCCGGATTCTTCTCCAGTAAGCTAGAGTTTAAGGATTATTGGAGAATTGTACAAGAATCTGGAGAGCGGTAATCTATGGGGATTGTTGTGTGTATAGTTTGAAATTCCAATTGTTATCAGTAACTGCTACATGTGAGGATTATTGAAGCCTTCATTCTCTATCGTTACATTGCGTCATATTCATTCACAGTCATCACCGATGCACCTACAAGCAATAGCCGAAATCCGAATTGCTTAGATTCAATCGTAAAAGTCGCACTGCTACTTCCGCTTGCTGGCGCTTGCCGGTGGTCTTCCCCTGTCTTCACCAACCGCCCAGCCAACTCCTTCAAGAAGTCTCGTCTCTAACACTCGGCGTAACGCTTCACCGTACTCATACTTCACGTTGGGCAGCCCCAGGGTATTGGGGAGGAGAGGGACCCTGGTCCCTGCGACCCGCGAACTATTTTTAACAGTAACTGACCTCGTTTAACGGCTCGTGCGTAAATCAAATGGCGAACGCCTACCCGACCGTATGCGTAAGCGCTCTAGGCCCCCGCTCGCTGGCGCGTGCACTCTCCCTTTTTTTGTTCTTGGTTCCGGAACCCACCTTGCCATTCGATGCTGCTGGTGCGATGCTGTCAAAGGTACGGTCGGCTCGGCATCATAAAACAAAAGCAAAAAAAACACATATGAGCAAAAGAATCAGAAGAGGGGTGCCCATCCAAGCAGAACCCAAACCATCGAGAACACCTAGTGGAGAGGAAAACCGAAGAGAAGATCACATCATTTTCCAACCCTGCTTCATTAAAGTGTGTGTGTGTGTGTGTGTGTGGAAGACAGGCAAGCGGAATGGTAAGAAGGAAAAATCTTAATTTTCTTCACCTGACTGACTTGACTGGCAGTGTCAGTTGGGGTCACGATCGTCTCCTTTCTTGTACTGTGTCCGAACACACACACACTCACAGTATTACGATCTGTATTGCTCACAAGGAAATATATACCACCAGAACAAAAAAAACACAAGTACAACCCGGAAGTGTGTGTGCACGCGCTCGAACCAAATCACGCAATCGGTTTAATTAGATTCGGCTTTTTTCGCTCTTCTTTCGGTTCGCGAGTCTCCCCATGCGAATGGTTCGGATGTACGAGTGAGAGGAGCAGCTTTATTACAACGCCTCTCTCTATCTCTTGCTCTTACTCACCTTGTTCAGGGTTTCTGCGTTCTGAAGCTACAGACAGAAACGAACCAATTAATTAGTGGGTGTCACACTGGTCGATTCGAGGTTTTATAGTTGTGCTTTATTTTCATTTCATTTTCAACCGTTACGGTCAGATGCATCGACCAATTCGCACATAATTTGTGGTAGAATTCGAGCGTCTTTACGGGTGTATGTGTGGGAGCAATTGTATCAAATGATAGTATTATAGTAATACCTAAGTGATACTTAAATTTCATAACGTGGCTAGAAATGTACCTGACGCAAAAATCATGTACTTAAGTATGGTTTAAGTACGGTGTTGATAGCATGTTCTGACATATGTCAAATTATGACTAATCAGTTCATTAAGGCTACCAAATACACTGACAAACACAGCCTCATCGCACCACGTGAAATTAATTTGATAGCTTGATTGTAACGGTTTGTAACGATTTATTTTCGGACGCGGGTTGCAGTAGTTCATTCATAGTTTTAAGGTGTAATGCAATTACATTTAGTAATTTTATCTATTTATTTTTATTAAAGGCAAAGAGAAACGTACAATTGTTACGTTTTGCTTGTTTTATTTACTAAAGCCCTGGCTTTACGACAGGTGAATTTTGTGTAACGCCTTATACATATTCATCGATGTGATGCCTTTAAGGTTCTGGCTCCCCAGGTAAACAACAACAACCAGAAATATTGCGTTTTGCTAGTTGTCCTACAATTTGGTAGCTTGGTTGTCGGTACTGGTCATGTCATATTGAAATATCATTATAAACCAAGCTTTCCTTTTTTCGGTGAAAGACTTAAATTTCAGCCTGTTAAAATCGTGTGTTACAGAGCGGTGCATTAGTGTTTTTATGTAACAGTAGCATCTACTAGGAAGACTGCCTATCCAGCTACAGGTACACTAAGTCAAGTAATCCAGTAATGGGAAGGGGAGGGGGGGGGGGCGAGTCCTCTTGCAATCGTAGAGAGCCAGCAAGAGAATGTTTAGTCGTATTTGTAGCATATTTTAGAGAACAATAAGAATTAGAGCAGGAGAGAGATTTTAAACCGGTATTTTCGCCCTGGCGTTGTCACTGTTGTCGGAAGGTACGTGATCTCTATACGCAGTAAGCTGGGTTATACTCTCGTCCTCTTTCTCTGTCTCTTTCTCTCTCTCTATTGCGTAAAGCAGCTAATTTAGGATAAATAGGAAGACCGCAAAGGAGATGTAGCAATGATCAGAGGCGTTCGCGCTCTTGCTGCTTCTCTCCTCCTGCTTCGCCGTATTCATCATCAGCTCAAATTTAGCATCTAATGCGTAGATCGTGCCGTCGAGTTTAACACTTCGGCTCTAAAAGATAAAATCTACGCATTCAACTATACGCGTAACGCGCACTGGTCAATAGGGAGACGTTGCCTGCTGGGGTTGCAAGGAACATAGGAACATATGATTACATGTGATGGAACAGTCGCCGGTCGTCGGTTTGCATCCTGTGGATGCATTAATTTTCACACTTGCTTCCGATATGTTCCGATTGCTTCCTAATTCCCCCTTTTTTTTCGTCGGTGCCGTCCTTGTGTGCGTTTATGTATATTCTATTGGTTGCTCTTGGTGCTTCTTCTGTTTTACTATGTCTGGTTTCTTCTTCTTCCTGGTTATAGTTGTATCAGTCATCCGACGCACATATAATGAAGTTTTGCTAACCTTCTTTATAACCATTTATGGAGTTCTCCAATTGGAATATGAAATGAACCTAGAGATATCCTAGAGATGAGTGAAGTCAAATGACTCAAAGTCTCTATAAACAAATCCTAGAAACCTTGATCAATATCCTAGACTCTCAGGCTGTGGGTCAGTTTTGAGTTTATTAATTTTTTGACTGATTTTGACCATTTTCATATTTTTAAGAGTTGAAGTACCTCGTAATTTTCTTCTCTTTAAACTCTTCAACTTCGAGAGGTCTAGGTCAGTTATTGCTGGATACCTTGATAATATGTCCGAAGCAAGATAGTTAATCCAGACGAGATCCAATACCCGGTCCTCCCATGTGAAGCATCTCTCCCCACTATCGCCCCTTGTCCTAGCCCTCCTGAATAGCGTAATACCAATATCCTAGATTCAGGCTCAGTTTTGAGTTTATTCATTTTGTGACCCATATTATTTAGAGCTAAAGTACATAGTGCAACTTCAAGAAGTCTTGGCCAGATAATGCTGTATTCCTTGACGAAATAATATGTCCGAAGCAAGACAGTCAATCCAGACAGTCCAGACGAAATCCAATACCCGGCCCTACCATGTGAAGATGCTCCCACCACTATCGTTTTTGTCACCAGACCTCCCCAATAGCGTAATACCAATATCTTAGATCCTAGCTTTCTTTTGAATATATTTGTTTTGTGACTCATATTCTTTAGAGTTAAAGTATACAGTAATCTGCAACCTCCCTTTTTTGATTCTGCAACTTCGAGAGGTCTTGGTCAGCTATTGCTGGCTTCCTTGGCTAGGTAATACATCCGAAGATGGATAGTCAGTCCAGACAGTCCAGACCCTACCATGTGAAAGCTCACCCACCACTATCACCACTGTCGCCAGACTTTCCCAATAGCGTAATAACTGTGTCAAAATATAGAAACGAGTAGAATACGTTAGAATCGAGGAATTCTGGGGTTGAGACACACTAATCTCCCTCATGTCTGACTTACTAATCGCAAGTCGTCAAGGCGGCTCTACGCATTTACTTGCGCCCCTCGGTAACATCGCGTCACTTCCCTAGCCACTATCCCTTTCATCCTCTCGTCCCGTCACCCTGCACCTCAAACACCCCGTCCCCCCAAGCGAAAATTCTCCTCACTAGTTTTTGGCTCGCGTGTGAATGTAATTAATTTTATAAATCATCCCGCCCGAAACCCCAGAACGCGCAATCGGCGTTTTTTGTTTCCTACGTTGGCGTTGACCTTCTTTTTATTTTGGGTTGCCGCGACAATGAAATAAATAAAACCAACAATAGCCACATGATAAAGCTAAGCGCGAACGAGCGCGAACACGGGCAGACGGTGCGAGGGACCGGACTAATTCACCCCTCCGACTGTCTGGCGGTTGTCGTCGTCGTCGGTGGCGATTCCGGTACGCTGTAGTAGCTCCCAGGCCGTTGAGCAGGGTTTTTCAATTTCTGTTCTTCAAAATCTTGTTCTTGGCCGGTCCGAACGAGCTGTTCGAGAGGGGTGGGGGGGGGGGGGGGGGGCGAGCGGGAAGGGAGTTTGTGTGATTATTTTAAATCTTGAATGGTTTTTGGATTTTCTTGCGGCGTGGGAAGTGAGCGTGAGGAATTGCAGATTGTAGACGACACTGGGTCCGAGAGAAGTAAATGCGCGACTAATGGTGGGCTAGTATTTTTGGTCACAAATTGAGGAATTTTCGATCTTATTGTAGGATGGGGCCATCGCGCGGAACAAGGGAGACAATTGTGGGCGAGTGGGTCAAAGACAAGGGACAAAGTCCTCTCACGAAACACCCTCCTTTCGCCAAGATTCGTGTTGAACATCTTTTGCTTTTCAGGCGGTTCGTTGTGTGTGTGTGTGGGAGAAGCATTTTATGCAAACGTCAACTGTTTCCTACTTCCTTCTCAGCGTTCCACTCTCGCTCGCTTCCGTTCAGTGGGAAAAATAATTTAAGCGTGTCGTGTTGATGATCCATAATCGGTCATACCGCACACTGTAGACGTATCGGATGCGACCAGTGTGGTTCATCGCTTCAGACCCATTTTAGTCAAACTTTTCCTGATTGGTGACCAGCTCGTTCAACGTTTGTATCACACTCAACTCCTTAGATGGATGTCCCAAACTGGACCGAAGATGCAGACTCCGGAGACGAGTTTCAGGTTTTGGACATTAGATGATGCAATTTGTATCGGCAAAACATGCATCACATTCGCTTCGATGGTCAGTTTTAGAATGGCGATTAAGCGTTTTTTTTATAGACAGAATTTCCTGAAGTCCATTCCATTTGACACGACGGAAGGTCTTTGTTTGATTTACGATTAACTCTACCGTGTTGTAATTAACGAACTAGACCTCATATGCAGCATACATGCATTCAACAGGATCCTTCCCAATGTTTCGTCGACGGTTATCAGCAGACATCGCCGCAGGTAAAACGTTGCCGAAAAGTGCAACCAAGACATTAGGCCAACGTTTAACAAGCGAGACACGGCACCTTGTGCTATGGGTAAATCTGAGCATGGCCTGAAGGTTTTTGGGGGTAGGGGCTCGCTCTTACACCGCACAAAACTGGACCTTGTGCCGGCAGGTTTCGGAACATGGGTCGCAGACGACTCCCAAACCATCCTAGCCGGCTGGAATTGGGTATTAAACTGCCCCAAAATGAGAGAGAGCGAGAGACAATAAAAAAAACCGTCCAAAGTCCAATACCTTTCAAGAGAATGCTAATCATCAAGTTCCCGCCACCCAATTTTGGGACTCCAAACCTTCGAGTCATAATGATGCCTCCACTGACCGGCGGCTTTTTCGACGACGTCTAGCGGCATGTCTGGAAGTCCGTCTGGGACCGTTTTTTATTTCGTTGGCGGGTCGTTTCCTATTTCTTCACCCCCCCCCCCCCCCTTCCAAAAAAAAGGAAGCTAAAGATCGCCTTTTGATAGTGGGTCTCAGTCTCGGGGAAAATAGAGTTGCAGATTAGTTGCCCCTTTCTGAAGTGTAAACCGGCGTCATCGAACCCAAAATGTAGTTCGGACCGATCCGAACCACTCCGGTGTTATCCTTTTACGATAAAAGTTTGGGACGCTGAATTTTGAGACAAAAAACTAGTCTAATATGTTTCTCTGGGTGTGCGAATTGTGTGTGTGTGAGAGGGATTTAGGCTAACTGGTATAAATCAAACGGAGACGGACAGTTGTAAAATGGCAGTAAAACCACTATCTTACGTCTAAGTGGACTTTATAGTCAATATGATTTTTTTTTTGTCATTATGTCCGAACAAGGCACAATAGGTGCCTATAGCCATATTAATAACTTCATCAAAGCAGGACCCAAATGTTCAAGGATTTAGTGACCCAGAATATGCTAAATTAACTTTCATTTTGGTATTTAGCAGGTTTTCAAAGGTAGTTTGGAAGAGATCTACAAAAGTATAGATTGCTGCAAGTAGCTCTTGGTAAAAATATCAGTTTTTTCTCCAAGAGTTACTTGAAGGTGTTGAAGGTTCGCCGAGATACTTCAATTCAAAGGTTTTGAAAATTTCAATGTTCATGCAGAGTTCATGCGGCTCATGTATAAGTGTGGCTTAGATTTTTATCGCAATATAAGAATGTTGGTTCCAAGCCGTGGACGCACTGGAATGGAAGGCTTGGTTTGCCAATCAGTCGTGCCCAGACGCGAACTTTTAAGCTGGGATCTGCTATAGAGCCAGACAGCTCGATAATACAAAACTGCGAACAAGAAGTCCAAAACGAAAACTTTAGAGGCGAGTGTTTAAAAGAAGTAGCGCAACACAACAAAACGGAAAGAAGGTCTAAATGTAATCAGGCGTATGTACCAGCAAAGCAATAAAAAAACGTAAACCCTCTCGTGAACTGACCATCAACTTAGATGAAACGTATGATTGAAGTCGGTCGGCGATGTTTCCTTTTACGCGAGGGTATTGCTAACCGTGCGCGCCAGATCCCGCCCCTAGAAGAGGTGCAGTAGACAGGCGACCAGGTACCAACAAAAAATATTTGGGGATATTTTAAACCAGTGCGAAGGATGTCGGTCGCGGAGATATCGCGAGGGTCTGTGTGTGTGTTTTTGTTGGTTGCGTCGTCTTCGCACAAAACATTGCCCACACGACGCTCTCGTATCCTTGCTAAAGTGTGCCGCCACGACGCAATAGACAAACGCAATCTCGTCTATCTCGCCGGCCATCAACAATGGTTTGTTGTTCAGCGTCAGCGGTTTGCTGACGTGTCTGGGGGCTTTTTTTTTGGGGAAGAACACAAAAATAACAATTAGGAAACTATATCCGTAACCGTTAAAGGCTAAGCGGTGTCCGCCTAGATATGGGTCAGTCTAATATTGGGTATAGACGGAGTAGAAGAAAAAGCAGAAGTAAAGGAGCGAAAGGGTTGGGATCGTCGGCATAGACCAGAGACTTGATGACGAATGGTTAGTGGAATCGGGTATGTGACTTTGCGCAGCTCTCGCTCTCTCTCTCTTTACCAGGTTTAGTCCAGAAATCGTACCAGGTAAGGTGTTGGATGCGTGGAGTGATATTAAAACAGCCGTCTTAGTTAGCTCTTTATCCACTGTTTTGGGTCCACTGGTAAGGTTCAACAAAATGGATCAGGTATCAGGCTATTCGCGAGATTCAGTCATTTTCGCGACAAGTCACAATTTCAGGATATAAAATCGTTATACCCCCTAACCGTTAGCTGGGGTACACAAAATTTATTGCCTCTTGGTGCAAAGGACCCTCCTGCCGTCTCTCTGATGGGTGATGCTATCTTGATAACTTCGCGCTTGATATACCTCCTTTACCTCCTCAGGAATCGTTCAAGAAAAAAAATGGGCACAAAATTGGATGTCTGAGGTAAATTAATCGTTATCGTTTTTTTTTTCTTCTTTTGAGCGAGCAGGATAGGTTGCTCAGAATGTCGGCATTGCGGCGGCAAATACTTGCCCCAAACATTCATCATGGATCCGTAAAAGGATCTCCCGATGGAACGGTGGGACCCAGTGAGGTCCGATCAAGATCGCGACGAAATAGCGCCTTCGCGTCGTGTCTCAGCAAAGGGTGGACACAACTGCAGGTATACCCAGGCGGGGTCCTGTGGCATGTGTTAACGAGCGGTTAGCGAAGCGAAAGGTATGCATGCCGAAATTGTAGTGCAAGATACTCGGAGCGAGACGGAGATGAAACCGAGCATTATTTATGGTTTGGCACTGAATTCGCAACAACGGATCCGCGGAAGATAAAACCTAACCGACAAAAGACAAAAAAAAGGAACAAGGAAACCGGGCGACGCATTTACGACAGGCTTGTCTGGTTTTGGTCGAGTGGAGAGTAGTGCGTTGCTTCTTTGCCCCTCTGATGGTGTTTTGATATACAGTAGACCACCGCAGACTAGTTTGATCCTAGTTCGCCGAAGGTCCGTCTGGCTTCCTTGAAGAGCGATAAAACCGTCCAAAATACCCTGCCAGGCGAGACTCTTGGCTTTCCCGAGGGCGATGGGCCTGTGTTGGGATTTGCCAATTTCTCACGAAATCTGTCGGGTTGAGATTCCCCAAAGCGGCCACCATTAAGCAGGCAACACTTAACGAGAGTTGCGGCCGGCTTTACACGTGTCAATGTTAACCTTTCGCACCACGTTGTCCTTCGGCTTTCGGGGTCTGTTTGAGTATCACAGCCGCGCGCGGGTCTACAGGGTCATGCGTAGGGCCACATGACGCTCTGCCACGAGCTCTAGCGCTATTACGCAGTCAAATAGAGTTTTTGTTTTGCTTCCTCTTCTACACGCGGCATGTTTCTTCGGCGACTTGTGGGAGACTAATCGAGAGAGCGAGAGAGATACATTGGAGGAAGGCGTGCGAGGGTGTGTACGTAAATAAGTGGAGACGCAATTTTTTGGCTGAATGTGCCCGGAAGTTACGGAGGATTCAGGCGGTTCGAACCGCTTATCGCGCGATCCTCGTTCTGGAATCACACAGCTGTCACTTCAGCTGTTTCTGGCGCCGAAATGATGTTGTGGGCTTTTTTGTTTTTGGCGTTGTCTATTTCGATTTCGGCATTCAAAAGGCGCAAGATGTCATCCAATGCTGCCGAAGGTCAGGGTGGAAGTAGGGTTGATAGCGCTGTGTAATGGCGATAACCTGCCACTTTTGGCGATAACTTACGAGAACAAGAGCCTGGTCAGTTATCAGCGTTGCCGTAGCGATGATGTTCCCGATGGCCACCAATCACTGGCCGATAATTGCGGATGTCATCAGCAGCTCTGTGGACAGAGTTGTTCGGTTTCACCATTGCAAGGAGTTCCAGGTCCCAATTCTAGCTCCAGCTAAGCTCCAGAATTTCTTGCTCACGACGTGACATATCTATTAGTCCACAGCACCCCGGGGCGTGGAATTCCCCGGTGCCGTAAATCTAATCGCATCGGTTGAGCTATTCGGTGCTACTCAGCTGATAGGTAGTGGCAGGTGTGTTCCGAACAAAAAGGTTCCAAACTGCTGCCCAACAAGGAAGCAAAAATAGCTCGCCAGCGTGCTCGGTTTATCAGCGCTAGACGGGCTAATGTCACACAAATGCCTCATTTTCATAGATATAACCCGCACCACAGACCGGCCCGGCCAGGCACGTCCAATCTCTCGCCTGTCGTTAGTTCTCGTTTGGGCAATCTTTGCGCGTGTAAGGCGAAAGAAAGACCGGTACCGGGAAGGAATTTCAACTATTTTGATTTGCATTTTGGCCTCCTCCGAACACACTCGCCTAACACTCCTCAGTACTCCTCAAAAAACCCTGAACTGATTAGGAGAACTAGCGACCTAGGACCGGTAGGAACAGCGCCGAAGACCTTGAACGCACAACGTACGCGCGTGAAGATTTTGCAGGTGCACAGCTGGAGCGACGGCCAGAATGTTTGAAGCAGAAGCCGCCGTCAGCAACCTCGCGGCGTAACAGTGGCGAGTGGCGTTCGGGAATCATTGATACTCGCCGGTTTCACAGTGCGACCTTATGGACTTCCTGTGCCCTTTTCCGTAGCGCTCTCGAGTCTCTCTAAATGGGCCAATCCTCTGAGGGTTTGCTGAGGTGGAGGACTCGCTCCCGGAGATTGGAAGCGAGCGAGCGACGGACGCTACCAATGTTTGGCACGTGTACAGTGTAGATTGGTATTCACGCTGGCCGGGACAAACCCTCGCCCGCCACCATCCTCGCACGCATCCAACGCACGCATCAGTGTGATCGCCGCGCGTTTAGCACGTACAGTGCGGACTGTTAAACGCATTCGTAATCATGCGCGCCTTCGCTCACTCATTCACGCTTGCCGCCGTCACCGCCACCGCCAGCGTTCTCACCCTATCATAATAATCCCCTTGCCCAACCCCCGCCCTCGGACCATCCTCCTCAGGCGCCACCACCTTTACACGGGGGCGCGAGTTTTCTGCTCACACAGCTCAAAACGCTTCACCGCCATGTGCGACTCCTCACCCCTACTAATCCGCCACCTTTTTTTTCGGCAGCACTTCTTCCTCTCTGGCCGAAATTGGTTTCATTCGAATCGGCTCGTTATTTTGCACCTCTTCCTGCTTCGAGACCACTACCGCCAGCCGTGGATCACACACACACAAACACGCACGCACGCGTGTGCACACACATTCCGCCGCACACGCTCTCAAGGTCAGGTTGTTGACACCGATCTACGCGCTAACGGCTCCCTGCGTCCCCGCCAAAACAGCACCCCGTTGGTGTGTTAGATGTCAGCGCCGCCGTCATCCAGCCGCGTTTGAGGGGCAGTGTGAAGTTGCGGAGTGTCCTCAACTTCTTGGGGAGTAGTCGTCTCCAAAGAATTGAAAAGCCCTAAAGCAACTCTAGTAGTAGCAGCTAGTAGTGGGAGAGACATCAAATTCTTTTTCTTCTTCTGCCCAAGACTCTGCCTTGGGTACCTCTCCGGACATTCTCGATTTGTCAATTTTGACAATCGCCATCGACGAAGCAGGGGGAGGCAAGAAGTTCGCGAAACAAGCACCAACAAGTTAAGATCCGGTGTATTATGGAAGCTCCTATTCTCGGCTTGCCTTAATTGAAAACGATGCTTAATGTCTGCCGGCTGATGCCGGGTTGGGAAACGCTTCTTCCGGTTCCTGATGGGCGGTCATCACTTCCTGTACCATGTCGCCGCTTGCAGGAGTTCCTACAGTCTGCTAGCTAAGATATTTGCTGTGAGCTCAGCTACTACTTTGTGATACAAATGCTTAATCTCCCCAGTACCGCAAGACAACGAGAACTCATTCACTGGGCGTCATCAATGTCAAAAATTTGTCTGAAAGTCAAGTTCGAGGAGAGACGAAGAGCACGTGAGCGAGACTTCACAAAATGGGGTCACAGTGCAAAACGAAATATGCGTCTGGTTTGTGGTACCCCCTACACTCAGATGCCAGATATGTGGCGGGGTCTGGACGCTTGATGACGATTGCCAGATGTCATGGGGACGGCTGTCTGGTGACATGGTCTCAACAAAAAAAAAATATATATGCGGCTGGAGAGAGTGATTAAGTGGTTGGCAAGCCGCAAGTGTGTGGACTTTTCGGCAGAACGGCACAACCGACTGACGATCGGAGTTCAGCAGATCCCTAACAACACGGCACGCACTGGGTTAAAGGCCAGTGTCACGAAATGCAGCTGTAAAAAAGCAGTCCGCAGCGGAGTAGCCAGAGAGCCGGCGTGGAGGTTCATAATGAAGAGGAGCTAATTTGTTTCTGGTTGTTTAATGAGTTGGTGAGCAATTTGGGTTTTTTTTTTGTCTACACACATATATGTCCAGCACTGATGCGTGGCAGATGTGTTTGCTCAGCAGTTGTGGTTGATGATGCCACTGCCGCCTGGTTCTGTTTTAACGCCCTTAAATTACTTCTCCTAAAACTGGGCACGAACTGCGCGAACTTTGCTGATTAATCTTTTGCAGATGCTTTTTTTTTTTATTCCTGCCGGCCACGTATTGTAATGTGTCCACATCATCCATTGAGCTGCCATTGAGCTGTTCCTTTTTTATTTTTGGTCGTCAATAAATCATTTACATAGCGTATCGCGCCAATTCTTCGTAACCCCTGTTTGCATTGTGCGTTTTAATCTCTTCGGCCGCATCCACTTAATACACCGCGCTTGTATCGTCGACCGGATATCGTAGGCTGACTGATTTTTTTGTTGCGTCTAATAGGGCACCACCATGATTGTCAACAGCGATAAATAGCAGCCGCATGTATCAATGAAGTTTAGCGTCTCAGCTGTTAGTACAAGGCTGGTCGGCCGGCCAACCAGTGTTGGCGACGAAATTCATTGAACAAAATTCCCCGCCTCGACATGGTGGGGCAACATGGCTGCTATGTATGTCAAAGTTGTAACGAAGGAGTTACCCAAAAGGGAACCTGATGAGAAGGTGTTGCTTGTGTACTATTGTTACGATTTGGGGAGCTTTGTACTGCTGTTTAGCCTTTTGTTAATATTATAATTCAAAACTTTGTGCTCTGCTGAATGGTACATGAATAATTGCTAAATGAACAGCGGTGGTCATAACAGTAAGGCCATCTATTAATGTAACTTAACTTAATAATCTTTTCGTTTTATAGGTGCTATTTATTCAATCCCCATTTATGTCTTATTTCTGGATGTGTTTTAATTGAAATTGATATGATATGGGGCGGTCCGGTGGCCTTCACACGACAGGACCGGGGTTCAAATCCCATCCGGACCGCTTCCCCGTACGTAGGGCTGGGGCTTCCCCGTACGTACTACTTTAATACGGTAAAATTAAGTCCCAGAAAGCTAGAAATGGCAGGCCGAGACCACTGGAGGTTGTAGTGCCAAGGAAGAAGATATGATAATAGGGGTATCAAAGCCAATGAAGCATATTTTTCTTATTTAATTTTATTCAGCACAACAAACATTTCATCTAGACGTTTCTCGCATGACGAATTCGAAGAATCGCTAAGAAAAGCTTGTTAAAACAAAGTTGTTGTCGGTCGGTCGCAAACAGAATCAAAGTATTCTGCGAATCTCGCCGTGGCATACTTGCTAGCGGTACCAGCTGCTTAACCTAAACGCGATTGCTATCAAAACCTATCCGGTCTGTCCCTCTCGTAGGAAGACAGCTAGGGTAAACTAACTTTCACTAGTGAAACCCGAATTCATTAATGTTTTAAAAAAATTAGCGTCACTAACAGTGATGCACATTGGAACTAGTCCAACCAATCTTTGAAAACACGTATAAGTGAGGTTATGGCTACGGATATGCATCGAATTGATTTTTAGATTTTGGTGAAGCTTCGTTCTAGAGAGCAATATAGAAATTGTTTATTGTTAATTTTTTGACTTTTAGATAATATAATCAAAGCATAAAAGCAATGCGGCCGTCCTTCATGAATGAAAAAAAATAGTCAAAATATAATAAAATCGTTTGACAAGATTCAAAAATAATGTGGCTTTAACGTTTAGGGGATCTCCTCTTCACATCTTGAGACTGTTAATTTCGAGTTTTAGTTTCTTATTTAAAGAGTTTTTTCCTATATTATTTTTAATGCTTGGACTCTACAGTATTTAAACATACCTAAAATATGCATATGTTTTATATATTGGGGCGGTCCGGTGGCCGAGGCGACAGCGGCACCGGTCTTCACACGGCAGGGCCGGGGTTCAAATTCCATTCAAACCACCTCCCCGTACGTAAGGCTGTCTACTTTACTACGGGTAAAATTAAGTCACAGAAAGCCAGAAATGGCAGGCCGAGACACCTCGAGGTTGAAGTGCCAAGGAAGAAAAAGAAGAAAATATACATCAGAAAATCAAATTGTTACTGATTTCTTCCGCTATATTTGGTATTGTATTGTATTGGATTGTATGGTTGTCTTATAGTTTTGACCCTCACTGTACTGTTTACAGTTTAATAAATACGAAGCGTTTTATTCACTTCCAGATTTCTAACATCTCCATCGAATTCAATAACAGTAAAAGCTTTTCTAAAAACATAGCGCAATGCATACGATGGATTTAGTTCAATGGCAACCACTGTGCCTTAATGCATGAATTAAACACAAAAAAAACTGAATGGAAACCGAACACCACTTGGCTACCAGCAATCAGCTGACTAAACTAAAGCAGTCTATAATTCTCTGTCATAATTGTTCCGACCGAAAATAACACTTCCCCATCACCGCCGATTCAACCGTTTCGGTATCGATCGAATCAGCAAAAATAAAATAAACTTAATTACACACTGTTGTAAACATAGTGCATGTTTGCCTTGGACAGAGGTTTCTATGTAGAGTGAATATTTTTTGTTCATCAATGCTTTTTTTTGCTGGCACTGGATGAATGGAAAATGTTTTATTTATTTGTTTATGGTATATGTATATGCACCACACACAAAAAAAAAACAAAAACTTCTAAATTGCTGATGCCAGTGAGCATAGTTTTTATCAAAAAACTGACTTCGTTATTTATGACTGGACATTCAGAAATACGGTCAACCCTAGGGAGATTATTTTTTGTGCATTACAAAAAAATACTATGGAGAGCTCTATACTCATTTTTCCATACGTTTGTCATTTCCGAACCAGCATTATACTGAAGCAACATCGAGCTAATGTGGTTGTGCTCCGGATTCTTGAAAACCTTGAAAATGCTGAAGAGTTCGGGTTGTTGCTGACATTAGAAATGATCGCCTCTCTCTCTATTACAAAGGCACTCCAATCCAACGCTATAAGTATAGTACAGTTAACCTTTAATGAAGCACACAAACAAAGGCAGACAACAAGGCCTTGGTAGAAATTCTGGAGGTGTTTCATACAAGCTTGTCAGTCTAAATCACATAATATCAAAGATTGAAAAGTATAGTCACGCATAAAAAGTAAGGTCCGATTTTCTACTGAGAAAAGTTTCGCTCACGAGACTAGAACCGATCGACGTACGTGTAGTGTACGTAGCCCGAACGCTAAGCACACTATCTGTGGATCGCCGCCCGGAGAGGATGATGCAATATCGCCCTTTTGTTAGGCACCTGGATGCGATAGTTGGTTTTGCGAAATTTTATGTTCAAAGCGCTAACCTTTTTTTGTTTGCTTGCCTACAGCTCATCTTCAAGCAGTCTAATGCGTGCGTACATGCGTGTGCGGTGATTTAAAGTTCTCCAAAAACAACAGCAGAAAAACGTAACAACACAAAGGAAAAAAGTGAAAACCCCGCGAGCGTGAACACAGAGACTGGCGCTTTACGCAATAGTGCCGCTAGACGACGGTATATTGGAGAGCATCATTTTGGGGTCCAGGGCTTTTGCGACTCCACTAGCCTTTGCCTACCCTTTATGTACCTTTTGTAGCATTGTTTTGGGTCTGTCTGGTTTGGTTTTGGGCCTGGCGCAGCGGAAGCCCACCAGACGAAACGTGTCTTGAATGAGGGTCAACCCGTGTGCCACCCGTGTGCTACTCTACGCAGACCTTCTCCTCCAAAGTCCCCCTTCGAAGTTTTCCTCCCCCTCCCCCACGTATCGGACATCTTGAATTTTTTTTTGCGGTCGCGAAAGAAGCGGTTTTTGGTCGTTATTATATCTCTGTGGAGTGTGTGTGTGCGTGTGTGCGCTTTTTTGGCAACCCTCACTGTGGGACTGGAGCCTCTAGCGCGACTGCG
Organism: Anopheles stephensi; assembly: GCF_013141755.1. Classification (NCBI taxonomy): domain Eukaryota; kingdom Metazoa; phylum Arthropoda; class Insecta; order Diptera; family Culicidae; genus Anopheles; species Anopheles stephensi. Next base: position 14,969,613 of record NC_050201.1, read on the forward strand.
CCGAACACCACTTGTTGCTAAGCGCGTTCGCACCAGGGGCTATAATATATGTAGCAGGCAAAAGGCAGAAGAAGAAATATACCGAAATCTGCCTCTCGCAAGTAGCGACAAAACGCAACACAGCGACAGAAAGATGGCGTCACGCGGAGGGCAGAGCGAGAGAGCAAGAGTCGTATACGTTAAGGTCACCGTACCGATCGTGCGTGCGTGAGTTCGTAAGTGACTCACCAATTTTTTGGCCACCCTCTCTGTCATTCCCTTCATAATCGGTAGGCACACGCACTATTCGCCTTCTATTTCGCACTAAGAGTGTGTAAAATGTGCGTATCCGGTTTTCTATTTGGCGGACGCTAAGCTTCATGCACATCCTTCACACCAACGCTAGCGGAGAGACCACACAGCGCACAGACGCACGGCCATTCCCGTTTGGAGGTTGCTTTTCTAATTATTTTCAATAGCGATGCAATAATGTCTAGACGAAAAAAAAAAACGGTGGATTGCCCAAGCTGAGGTGTGTGCGTCGCTTTTTTTCGTTGGCTCACCGTTCGCTTCTCCGGTGGAACCTATGAGAGCTGGTGGGAACAAGATAAAGGTTGAGGTGGGTCGAGGGTGCGGAAGATTGAGTGGTGAGGGAGATGTGGTTGGTGCGGGCGGCGATAGTCGAGACTGCTGGAGGCTTGTCTCTCCTATAGTCTGCAAGGGTCGCGAAATAGCGGTATAATGCCGCACGCATCGGCGAGATCAGCAAGGCACTTGGTTGGGTGCTCACGAGAGTTTGGACGAGGTTCGGATATTCGGAGGATTTTCATTGTTTGCTGTTACTTGAAAGATGTCAGAGCAATTGGGCAGTTTTTATCAAGTTTGATATATTCAGATATTGTAAGTTCAAATTATTCTAAATAATCAAGCTTCATCAAAGATACTACAAATCATTGGAACATGTCTTACTACAACTTACTACTGAGCAACTTACTCTTAAACCTCTTTTTTCTTTTGGGATGTTAGTATAATTTTTTTTTCTCTCCAACCGCCTGAATAGGCTCATCTGTTCCAAGGAAACATATGCAACAAAAAGGTGGGGCATACATCTAGCCACACAGCCACACACGCATGCACGGCGAAAGGTCGGCTATGTTCGCAACATAATTTCCACCCGTTCGACCGGTGTTGGAAATTCCGTATCGAACGACCGATCAGCATTTGATCTACTATAGGTGCGTTTGTTCCGCGCTTTGGATTAATTATTGACTGCGCGAAAGCTTTTTCGAAAGCCGTCGTCTGGCGTGAGCACCCTTCCCGTTCGCGTCCCCCCTCGTTCCTGTTGTCTTACCTTGTGCCCCTTAGTCTGTATGCAAAGACTTTCAGACTGGTTGGAATCGCGAATCGTTTAGTTTGCTTTTAGCAATTTACACGCATACCTACGGTACTATTATCATCCGATGCGTCCTTAACGGTTTCTGTGGAGGGGTTTTGATTTTGCTCCCGGGGGGTTTGTGTTTTGTTTCCTATGACTTTGTACTTGTCAGTTAAGTAAGCGTGATTTAGATAGGGCAAAGTGTTACTGCAAGAGTTGAGTTTCTTGGTTATGTGGTAGAAGCGTTGGCATGTCAGGACCGCTACCAAGATTGATCCAAACAGAGTTTGTCTGTATGAGCAGAACTTGAGTATCGTTTTATCCATGTGTGAGGCCTCAGCAAGTCAAAAATAAAAACAGCGAGGACCAACGATCCGGACCTCATTTTGTCGAGGATTGAACATTTTGATGTTGAGATATGTCGAAGCTGGGATCTAAAGAATATAGTCGTAGTCTTAGTACTCACATACGTCTCTGAGATACGGACTCAGTTAAAACTGACGAATTCTTCTTATCCGCCAGCAAGAGGAAGACGCTTAGAATGATTCTTGATTTCACACCATGATAAGACTCATCAGGCTCCTAGTCAAGTTGCGAGACTGGCACCAGAAGACTTATCCATGGATAGAGGAGGTGTAGCAGCCCCAAGTTAAGACGGAGTGAAGACGTCATACAATATGCAATATCAGAGATATTGAACAGATAGACGAAGGCGCTAGACTGCGAGTAATATCGAGGACCTCTGCATTACCTTCCAGTGTCAAATAGAAGAGTTCGTGAGTTAATGGATGACACCCTTTCCCAAATCGGTAATCGTCACCATTAATACCAAGGACACACCGCATGTAGTGAGCACACTTCGCACACCAGCCAGCAGAGTCGGCCCAAATGTCTGGGGTAGGATTTTCGCCACCCATATTGGCCCACAGTTGGCAACCAATTTTAGTACAGCGAAGCGTTACGAAAGCGTTACGAGACAGACCTTTTTTATTCGCCCTTTCTCAGCAGCAGCAGCTAAAGAAGCGTTTAGTACCTCTTACCGATTGGCAAAATACCGATCGACGAGGGGAAAGAAATCACTGATGCGCGTCGGGAAACTGTAGAGACAGAGAGCGCGAGACCCCAATACGAAAATTAATTTCCATATTTCGTGGGTCCATCTCTGCAGTGTTTTCTGCCTCATCTTCTGCCAGTTCATTTCTACCGAGCAAAAGCCAGTAATTTTTATAGCAGTTTTCGTACCGAGATGATTTGAAGTACCGTTTGCTGACGTATACCTTCGAGCCGATGGGTGGACTGCCCGTAACCAATCAGTTTGATTAATTTCTCGCCATGGACATGGAAGAAAAACTATCACATCTTTACTGCTTCCGCAATTGATCGTGCCTTGCTCGGTACCGGTTTTTTTTTGCTTAAACGGACATCAACACGCACACAATGCAGGGCACAGTGACGGAAGTTCACCTGGTGAAAGGTGCCCCGGCGGGTAAGGCGACACGTACACCCGGGAACCGTGAAGCGATTACATACACACACACACACACACACACACGCACGCACGCACACGGCAAGAGTCGATTGTGATAACCTATTTAGATAACATCGACAACAACTGAAGTCGTCGTCAGTACGCATCCCGGGAATCGCGCTTCCTTCTGAACAGGTCTTCTCGTTTTGCCCTCCATAAATTATGTTCTCCCGGGAAACAGGGAAAGAGAAAAAGAGAAGCTGTTATCAGTAGCTTATCTTATCGTCGTCAACCGTACGCAAGATACGGAACGACATAGGCATCGGGTCAAACACCGGCCTATGGGGAAGGAAGGGTGGGTGGTTAACGGACGTGGGGTCGTGGAACCTAGGTATTTAGATAACACAGTCGTGTTGTGAGCAATTGAAAGGCTCTCCTGGACTGGTTACGTAATTGAGGTGCAGTCGGCACACAATTGCACGATACAATGGCGAGGGAGCAATGAATCGTAGCAAATGGTTGTTTAGTTGGTGTTGCTTTTATTGTAAGTTAAGGATGTCCATTTAGCTATCGGTGATTTCGATCTATTCAAAGCCACAATAGTTCTAGACTAATTTGGAAAAGCCGAAATTAAATCATTACCAGCTCATCTGTTTTGCGCTGGACATTAGAATCCAGTTCGGTAGACTGGAGGTAATGGAATAATCTCATCTGAGAGGTCCTGCAGAATCCGGAACTAATAAGCTTATTGAGCCTTACTTTGTAGCTCAATGTAGCTGAGGTTTGTGGCTTTTATTGTAGCCTGAAGATGTCCAAGTAGCTATTTGTGATTTCGATCTATCTAAAGCCACAATAGTTCTAGACGAGCTTGGTTCGGCGCTCATCTGCTGTACTCTGAGCCTTAGAGATCAATCTGATTCACTGGAGATAATGGACGAATCTCATCTGAGATGTCCTCCGGTAGCAGAAACTAACAGGCCATGCACTGATGGGCTTGACTTAGTAGCTCGACTTAGAAAGACCTTTTTACTGCAGCAGATGTTAACACTACCCAACAAATTCAAAAGGTTACGGTGAACTTCAGTATAATCCTTAGCTAGAACACTCTGACTTATCTTCCAAAATCAGGCACCAACGTTCTTATGCCTACAATTTGTTTCAAATGTGAAAATGGTTCAAATAATATGGAAATTAACGTATCTCAAACATATTCACAAACTTCAAACAACTCCAATTATGTCACACAAAACGATCTACAACTGCTCCAACCTTCAACATCTGCTCGGGGTAACTGTTAGAAAGAAACTGTACTGGTAAGACAGAAATTTAACATCCAAGTACAAAACGTTGGCTACAAACAACTGTCAGTGTCACCAACCGTACACTGTCACGTACTCTTGACATCGGGTGAAATGTGGACCCAGACGTGTTGATTTCGCTTTCGGCGTGTGTATATGGTTTTTTCTACCATCTCTATGTAATCGCGGTGCGTTGTTACGATTAAGGAACATGGCAATTCGCCCAAAGAGCACGCATAATACTTCTGTCCAGGGATCATCTGTACCTTGGTGTGGTATATAAAGGTGTTGCCGTCAGTGAGAAAGGCATACAGTTCCAGTTGAATTGTGTACAGCAACTAGCTAGAGCAACAATGAATTCGTTTGCCCTTTCGGTTCTTGTGCTGGCGGTAGGAGCCATCTCGGTGTCTGCCCGTCTGCAGCACTACGTCGTGGAGAAGAGCTTCAACCAGGCTCAGGCTGAGTGTGCCCTGTATCAAGGTGTGCACGATGATGATCTGCTCCGGTACGTGAAGGAAGGCTACCCCGATGTGGAGGAGGTCCGTTGTTTGCTGCGTTGCGTCGCCTTCAACCTGCGATTCTGGAACCACACTACCGGTCTGCAGAAGCACATGATCGCGGGACATTTCGTGCCGTACCCGGATGATTACCACAACGTCGAGCGCACGGACGCTTGTCTGGCCGAGCAACTGTACACTTGCGACGATGACCTCTGCACGCAGGTGTACAAGGCGTTCCAGTGCTACTACCAGCACTACGGTGCGCTGAGCGAGTGCCCGCAGTTTGTGGTCAACACCTACCTGGAGGATAAGCAGGTCGTGAAGGATTTGAGCGGAATGTTGGCTTTGTCTCAGCATACACTGCAGAACCTGGCTGGTGGTTGCCCACCGGACGGCGAAGAATGCCTGTGCTTCTTCTACGCTTTTGTGGTCCGCACTGGACTGTACACCGAGGAGGATGGTGCAAACCTGGAGCGTCTGTACTACCAGTACAACGAGGATGTATTCAACCCGAACAATGCCAAGACCGTCGCCTGTCTGCAGAACCAGAAGAAGCTGGCCTGCAAGAAGACCACCTGCCAGCAGGCTTATGACACGTTCCAGGCTTGCTTCGGTGAGTCCCAGGGTCTCGAGTACCTGGTTCACACCGTGTTCGTCGACGCTGCCAAGGACCTTCTGGGACAGCCCGTGTGCTACTGTACCAAGGGCAGATCCTGCTCGCTCCACAAATGTTAGGGACGTTGAGAGCAACCAACTATTGGACATTTCCTGAGCAATCGCAATTTTCGCAGGTGTAAACACATGAAGCAATAAATTAAAATGATTCAAACTTAATCACTGCTATTGTATAGTACATATAGTTTTTTCTTTGGTTTTACAACCTGGCGCGGTCTTGGCCTGCCCTTTTCTGACGGGAGACGATTCGGACGGGATTTGAAACGCATCGATTTTCGTAGGTAGACCTCTCCAGTCAATGTTTCGTGTGGGTCTTACAATTCATAATACACAACGCGCAGCTGATCTTACCAAAAGCACAACATGATTTCCGGATAATCAATATTCGAAGATCGCAATATCTACAAGGATTAGGATAACTGTGATATGAAGATTTATAAAAATCAATCAATTGGCTGCCGAATCCTCAAACTTTAATGGAGCTCCAATACGTTCTGAACCACCTGACGCTTCGACAGTTGAGGAAGACTAACGACCAATGTATACTATAGATGCTTTTTTCTGCATCTATGAGATGAGTATGAGAGAGTCCTGATATTTAAACTCTGGTAAGCGCATATAAGTGAACTCGCCTTTTACCTAAAATTTAACCTTTCTGGAGACTAAAGTCAACACTGACGTTAACATAGATATTGAGATATGCGCAAGAATACTAACTGCCGTTCATACTACAGCCTGATGAAACTTTAACATTTCCAAATACCTTAAGCTGGAACTATATAGGACATTTATAGACGTCTCCCAGGATTCACATACACTTCTGAGACATAAACTCTATCTAAAATATACGAAATTCTCTTAGTCACGTAAGAGAGGAAAATGTTTAGAACGACTGTGAGTCCCGTATGCGTAGAAGGAAATTAAGGAATCACATTGATAGGATACAATGGCCAGCTCTACGAGCTCTACGAAGATCTCCGTATCCTCCGTGGAATCAATCAGACTCACCAGGCTCGTGTAGGCTGGAAATGTCATGAGAATGGCACCAAGCCCGACGACCAAGCTCGTAAAACAATGTTGACTCATTCACATAAACAGAAAGGTTCTGGCAGTCCCAAATTGAGAAGAAGTAATGGCTTTGAAGCATCTGTCAAAAAGCTCGGGATATCAGGTTGGCAGACTAGGGCGCTATACTGTGAGGATTGCGCATTAAGGACTTTTGCAATAGGCCAAGACCACGAACGATTGTAGTGCCTATAAGTACATATGCATAATTTTTATTAAAGGACTCGAGATCGATTGATTGGATACATAGGTTTTGGAGACTTTGAACTATCCGAATTCTTTCGACTCCTTGAAATGGTTTTGATTATGCTGAATTGCACTACCACCAGAATATCTCAAAAAAGACAAAGAGTTCGTGAGTCAATTGGAACGTTGGAATCGGAAATAACACTTGAGCCACCTTAAACCTACCCAAATAAACGATTAACTAGTGGACGGAACCATCATATTACAGTAACAACTTGCCCTGCTTGACCACCAATGTTTGTTTTGCCGCCATGTTTAGATACACAACCAACTACAGTACGCAAACAATTCTTTCTCTGATGTAACAATCACAACTCACTATCCGGCACGCACCACATGTGCCCACTATCTACGGTGGAAGCTTATGTTTCTGCGCCTGTTGCTGTTTTTTTTAAATCGTGGAAGTTATGAACAATCCAAAAGCAAGTAAGAGAAAATTTGCCTTGAAGCACGCATTTTCCATCCAGTTCGTGATATCTTTCGCTAGCAGTCTGCCAAACCAGCGGTTCATATATAAACGAGTTAAACCACAGTCTCTACAGTACAGCTCCACTCGTGAAGCAAATAGCAAGGTACAGCAACATGAACTTCTTCATCGTTTCGGCAATTGTCTTGGTGGCCATCATTGGCTCCATCCAAGCTGAGCATGAACCGCTGCCGCACTATTTCATGCTGAAGAGCTTCCCAGAGGCTCAGGCTGAGTGTGCCGTCTACCTGCGGTTGCCACACGATCGTCTTCAACGCTACATGCGCGAAGGATACCCCGACGAGCCGGAAGTGCACTGTCTGGTGCTGTGCGTCCTCGAGAACCTGCGCGCCTGGGAGAACGGTACGCTCCAGGAGCATGTGCTCGCCAACTACTTCGTCCCGGCCACGGAAGACTGTGACAACGCCAAGCGTACTGAGCGGTGCCTGGTACATCTGCCCCAGGAGTGCAACGGAGAGCCATGCGTCCAGGCGTACCGTGCCTTCCAGTGCTACTACCAGAACTACGGAACGCTGACTAGCTGCCCAGAGTACGTGCCGAGCTACTACGACGAGGACCTCCAGGAGGTGTACGATGTTTTCCGCATGATGGATACGTCGGAGGAGACTCGCAAGAAGCTGGCCGGTGGGTGTTTCCCGAGCGGACCCGAATCGCAGTGCTTCTTCTACGCCTATGTAACCCGTTTCGGAGCCTGGGCTAAGGGTGAGCCGCTCCTGCACAACCTCTACATCCAGACCAACGAAGATGCTTTCAAGAAGGACAACGCCGAGACTCAGGCCTGTTTGAAGAACCTGAACAAGCTTGCCTGTAACAAGAGCAAATGCGAGCACGCCACCGATGTGTTCGTTCAGTGTTTCGGCCAGACTAAGTTGTTCAAGTACCTCCTGTCTGTGTTCAAGGATGGTGCCCTGACGTTCACCAAGCACTAAGAATTGGCTCCACCGAATAATTTGTTCTATCGGACAAAAGCATCAATAAATCGATATTAATTGAATGAATTAAAAAAATTAGTTGTTTTATTTTTGCAATAATGTTAGCAAAGGATGTGGGTTAGTTATGAGAGACTATGCGACTCTAATGACACCGAAGAATCGGTCTGGATTTGTGTCTCAAAATTGATAGGACATTCTATACGCTAAACTGAGCATTAAAGAAATGAAATTTGCAATCTCTGACACCTAGAACCATTGCGAACAAAAAGGGGTTTAACATAGCCATGTAAGAAGAAGTACTGTGTCATAGATGTGCGGTTAGTATCTTCAAGAAAATTTCGCTTGGCACATCTTAACTTTCTTCTTAGTTGGCTCTATAACCTCCAGAGGTCTTGTTTGGCCATTTATGACTTCCTTAACCGTGTACCCTAGACTTGATACTCAGTCTAGCGACGGTTAGTAACAATTCGTAGGCCCTGAGATCTAGTAACTGGTGCTAGTCACTACTTAAACCACCTGTCCACCACCTTTGGGACATTCTGACATGACATCTATGAGGCTCCCATGCTGTATGATTAGTATCAGGGACAATACTTCTATTTGGGCTAAACCTTTGGCTTGTGTTTAGTGTGATAACCTCCTAGGTTATATCTGCAATTTCTGGCTTACTAGACTTATTAATACCACGTAGTTAGATAGTCAGTCTCCACTACGGGGGATGTGATGAACTGTATAGAACTGTAATATGAAAAATTTAACCTTTTATTGGGAAGCATACCTTCTAACAACGTATATCCCAATGACACCTGGGTTCAGCTCCTGAGCCAAGGCTGAATTGTGACCAAGGCTTCGATGCCTGCGGTGCGGCTTACACATCGACTATTCGGACTCACCAATCTCGGACAAGTAAAAGTACATGACATAGACGGATATTGCATGTTGCATGTAAATTTACTCGATAATCCCAAAACTGTTATCCATATAATATCATGGGCAATTTGGATTAACAAGTTGTTAAATAATGCTTAGATTTATGAGACCGTTAAAGATTTATGACTAGTAAGGTATCAAAACTTTGCGAATAACTGTCCGCTGATCACCGGCGGGAGAAAAAGACCTTTAGAGCCCCAGTTGTGGAAAGACTGAATGAGACTTAGCGAAGATCTTATCATATGCATATTATTGAATGTATAAGAGAGGAGTCGATGTACCGCACGTCATGGCTATAGTATGTTGAGAAAAACTGAGGATCTCTCCTTCTTCTGCTTCCTTGGCACTACAGCCTCGAGAGGTCTCGGCCTGCCATTTCTGGCTTTCTGTGACTTAATTTTACCCGTAGAAAAGTAGTCAGCCTTACGTACGGGGAGGCGCTCCGGATGAGATTTGAACACCGGTCCTGCAGTGTGAAGACCGGCGCCGTTATCGCCTCGGCCACCGGACCTCCCCAAGGATGACTGAGGATCTTTCTGATGTTTATTTTACCTCGCATTCCTCGTAGAACAATTATGGAGGTTCCTATAGTTTTAGTATCAGAATAGGATATGTCTCCTTTTGAGGACGTCTCTTGAGCTAGTTAGATTGCGTAAAGTCGCAAAAGCGAGGTCCGCTCGAAGAAGCCTCTAGTACTAGGCCTCTTGTACTAATACTCTTGTACTCGAAGAACAAAGCCTCTTGAGCGAGACTCCTTTTTTTAAGATGCAGTTTTAATGAGGCTTTCTATCAGAGGTTCCTTGTATGAGCTGTCACTGAAGAACATTAGTCTAACCATTTGTAAATAGGTAGTAGAGCAAGTTCTACAAGACTGACTCCTATAGGAAGAATTTCTTTTAAATTACTAAGAGTGTTGAAGTACAACAAAAGACATTCTGAATGTTGATAACTCTTTGAAGACTATTATAGTTATTCGAATTAACACCAGAGTGCGTGAGGTAAACACCAGAGTGCGTGAATTTTCTAGGGGACCACAACGTACTTCACCTTACAACCCCTTGTAACCCTTATTAAACTTACTGCCTCTGTAACTGTATTTCTTACACGTAAAGCGAGCATCTGAAGTAAACATTTTAGCAGGCATTTTTTTCCGCTACCTATCCACCATATCACGTTTGACAACGCAAAAGCACGATTCGCGCGTACCACGGTGAGCTGTGCTTACCTCCTACCGTATAAATACGCCGTCTGACGGTCTCAAACAGCATACAGTTGTTTGGTGCGCAACGAACAGTGTCTTAACAACAATGAACAAGCTCTGCATTCTAGTAGCCCTGGTTGCCTTCATTGGCTCCATCCAGGCTGAGCATGAACCGCTGCCGCACTATTTCATGCTGAAGAGCTTCCCAGAGGCTCAGGCTGAGTGTGCCGTCTACCTGCGGTTGCCACACGATCGTCTTCAACGCTACATGCGCGAAGGATACCCCGACGAGCCGGAAGTGCACTGTCTGGTGCTGTGCGTCCTCGAGAACCTGCGCGCCTGGGAGAACGGTACGCTCCAGGAGCATGTGCTCGCCAACTACTTCGTCCCGGCCACGGAAGACTGTGACAACGCCAAGCGTACTGAGCGGTGCCTGGTACATCTGCCCCAGGAGTGCAACGGAGAGCCATGCGTCCAGGCGTACCGTGCCTTCCAGTGCTACTACCAGAACTACGGAACGCTGACTAGCTGCCCAGAGTACGTGCCGAGCTACTACGACGAGGACCTCCAGGAGGTGTACGATGTTTTCCGCATGATGGATACGTCGGAGGAGACTCGCAAGAAGCTGGCCGGTGGGTGTTTCCCGAGCGGACCCGAATCGCAGTGCTTCTTCTACGCCTATGTAACCCGTTTCGGAGCCTGGGCTAAGGGTGAGCCGCTCCTGCACAACCTCTACATCCAGACCAACGAAGATGCTTTCAAGAAGGACAACGCCGAGACTCAGGCCTGTTTGACGAACCTGAACAAGCTTGCCTGTAACAAGAGCAAATGCGAGCACGCCACCGATGTGTTCGTTCAGTGCTTCGGCCAGACTAAGCTGTTCAAGTACCTCCTGTCTGTGTTCAAGGATGGTGCCCTGACGTTCACCAAGCACTAAGAACTGTAACGACGTGATGACGTTTTGTATCGGACAAAAGAATCAATAAATTGCTTTTAATTGAATGAATTGAAATTCCTCTTGTGTACTTCGTATTGTGATAATTGTGATATAAACTGCATCACAATGATTCTAGTTACATCGTCTTCACACGGTAGGACCGGTGTTCGAATCCCATCCGGATATGCCATAAATGACAGGCATGATCTTAAGAGGTCGTTAGGCCAGAGAAGATTAATAAGAAGATAGATACTGGATACTAAACACTAATTTATTTGCGGACGCTGCACTAGATCACTTCGTGGTCTACATTTGGCGCATAAGTCTTCGATGCCCCTCGTTGTCTGTCAATACAATATCCAGGCGTTCTTGGCCAGACGCACAACATCATAACTCCATCTCATCTTTGGACCTACCACCTACCTGATTTATTCTAAAAGTCTACTCACTGGGTCGTCCGATGTCATTTTTATGACATGATCAACTCACCTGATGTCTGAGTCTCGGTTGCCGAAGAATTGGAGCGGTAACTGTACAGCTGGATACCAAACATCCTTCTGCGCATCTATTTCTTGGATGTGGGTTTGCAGAAGAATTTCGTTAGTTATGGACAAAGCCAATAAGTCTCAAAGGCATATGAGAGTATCTTTTTCTCCTCTATCAACAAGTCGCTCGGGACGACTAAGCAATCCAGGGCCTTCCTGAGTTATTCCGCTGGTATGAGCATGACCTATTCAATTACCTATAAAATTGCCATAAAACAGGTAACTAGTGGTCATCTCCTCTTCGTTGGCACTACAACCTATAAAGGTCTCGGCCTGCCCTTTCTGGCTTTCTGTGACTTGATTTGACCCGTAGCAAAGTAGTCAGTCCGGCGCACGGGGAGACAGTCTGGGTGAGATTTGAACCCCGGTCCTGCCGCGTGAAGACCGGCGCCGTGATCGCCTCGGTAAACGGACCCAAATGTCCTAAACTATATCCTAAAATAGTGAGTATTGACTATCCAACTACATGGTATTATTAAGTCTTCTTCTTCTTCTTCCTTGACATTACAACCTCGAGAGGTTTCGGCCTGCCATTTCTAGCTTTCTGGGACTTAATTTTACCGTATTAAAGTAGTCAGCCCTACGTACGGGGAGGCGGTCTAGATGGGATTTGAACCCCGGCCCTGCCGTTTGAAGACTGGCGCCGTTATCGCCTCGGCCACCGGACCGTCCCGTACGTAATCTTTAAGTCTAGTATACCCAAAAATGGCAGGCATGACCCAACAGGTAAAACCAAGAAGAGAGAGACCTAAAATACACTTATTAAGCAAAGTCCTGAAATAGGGTTATTCAAGCGGTACAAGGTACTGTTTCAGATCGATCTTCTTACATTGCTTATGAGCTATGAAGATGTATATTCATATAGTAGAATGAGTTCTAGAGAATGAGTTCTATAAGAAATTTAATGTAAATTAAAGTCTCGAAAGCACTATCTATATATTACATCGAAATATTTATAGATGTCTAAAATTGATGTGTTTTTCATATAAATATTGCCATTTAATGCACATTTTACATCAAAATAATTAATATGAACTCAAACTCTACAATACCGCCGAGTAATTTTTCAATAAGAGTTGAAGCAGGAAAAAGCCGCAGAACTACTCATGGCATTGAGATATGGCACACGCACACATATTGTACATTTTCCATTTCTTAAACGCATAACGCATACCTGGCAGAAGGCGAAGTAGAGTCACGTAAATCTGCCCAAAAAAAAGCTTTGTTTATGCAAACGCCAGGGGGGTCAGTGCGATGGTCTCTTTCGTTTCGCTACACTCACTTGCTGCTGCTATCTGCAAGTAGGGGTGAAAGAGATTATAATTATTATTGTTACTGTCACATAGTCAAAGCAGTGGTAGCGATTAAGGAACATGACAATTCGCCCAAAGAGCACGCATAATACATCTGTCCAGGGATCATCTGTACCTTGGTGTGGTATATAAAGGTGTTGCCGTCAGTGAGAAAGGCATACAGTTCCAGTTGAATTGTGTACAGCAACTAGCTAGAGCAACAATGAATTCGTTTGCCCTTTCGGTTCTTGTGCTGGCGGTAGGAGCCATCTCGGTGTCTGCCCGTCTGCAGCACTACGTCGTGGAGAAGAGCTTCAACCAGGCTCAGGCTGAGTGTGCCCTGTATCAAGGTGTGCACGATGATGATCTGCTCCGGTACGTGAAGGAAGGCTACCCCGATGTGGAGGAGGTCCGTTGTTTGCTGCGTTGCGTCGCCTTCAACCTGCGATTCTGGAACCACACTACCGGTCTGCAGAAGCACATGATCGCGGGACATTTCGTGCCGTACCCGGATGATTATCACAACGTCGAGCGCACGGACGCTTGTCTGGCCGAGCAGCTGTACACTTGCGACGATGACCTCTGCACGCAGGTGTACAAGGCGTTCCAGTGCTACTACCAGCACTACGGTGCGCTGAGCGAGTGCCCGCAGTTTGTGGTCAACACCTACCTGGAGGATAAGCAGGTCGTGAAGGATTTGAGCGGAATGTTGGCCTTGTCTCAGTCGACTCTGCAGAACCTGGCTGGTGGTTGCTTCCCGAGCGGCGAGGAATCTCTGTGCTTCTTCTACGCTTTTGTGGTTCGCACTGGACTGTACACCGAGGAGGATGGTGCAAACCTGGAGCGTCTGTACTACCAGTACAACGAGGATGTATTCAACCCGAACAATGCCAAGACCGTCGCCTGTCTGCAGAACCAGAAAAAACTGGCCTGCAAGAAGACCACCTGCCAGCAGGCTTATGACACGTTCCAGGCTTGCTTCGGTGAGTCCCAGGGTCTCGAGTACCTGGTCCACACCGTGTTCGTCGACGCTGCCAAGGACCTTCTGGGACAGCCCGTGTGCTACTGTACCAAGGGCAAAACCTGCTCGCTCCACGGATGCTACGGCCGCTAAACCGGAATAGATGACAAACTGATCAGCACGATTTAAATCACAATAAAACAAAGCATTTGACAAATAACCATGTGTATTCGTTGTTGGTTTCACCACTTAAGGCATAGAATTTATAGTGGAACTATACTGAAAGTTCAAGTGAAACTATAATCAAGTTTTGGAGTCTCTATATCACGCTAGGACTCCTACTTGTAGCAATCTAAGATCTTCTTCTTTCTTGGCCTAACGACTTCTTAGGTCATGCGTGCCATATCTGGCTCACTCGTCTTATTGATAACGCACAGTTGGATAGTCAGTCCTCATTATGGAAGAACGGCTCAGATGAGATTTGAACCCCGGTCTTGCCGTGTGAAGACATCTTAGCCCACAAGCTAAGGTCTTAACTTTTATAGGCACCCGTAACATCTGAAGATGTTATACTTAGCAGCTATAATTCGTGTCTCAATATTCGGCTCTCTTATCAGGTTAGGCAGGCCTAACAAATATTAGACAGGTCTAGCTATAGACCTCGCAATAAACAAAACAACCAATTCAATCGAATCTCAATACTACCAGGACATGCTCTAAGGTGAACTCGTCAGAAGTTGAGTAGTACATAATGCAGGCTGTTGGATGGCCTTCATCTTCTTTGGAACAACAATCTCTAGGTCTCGGTCTGCCATTTCTGGTTTCCTTGGGTTGATTGTACCCGTGGGAATGATTATCCCTGCAGACTGGAACAGACTTCACATTCGATACCAGCTGTTGCTATGTGATGGTTGGACCGTGGAACCAATGCCTGACGGGAACCACGTACTACTAGGACTGTTAGGAATCCTATATCACTACCAATTTAGAACCCTCATCTTCGGAATTATTAGACTAGTTAGAGGGGCGGTTCGGTGGCCGAGGCGATAACGGCGCCGGTCTTCACATGGCAGGACCGGGGTGCAAATCGCATCCAGCCCGCCTCCCCATACGCAGCGCTGACTACTTTGCTACGGGTAAAATAAAGTTACAGAAAGCCAAAAATGGCAGGCCGAGACGTCTCGAGGTTGTGGTGCCAAGGAAGAAGAAGAAGAGAGGTTTTGCAGACTTGGAATAAGTACACCACTGTTACAAGACGCGAGTTAGCAACGAGCGTCGGTAATCGCTAAATCAGCATTGGGAGTGTCGTGTTGTATCCAACGCGACGAGTTATGCTGATGCGGCGATCGCTGCTGGGTCGTTTATGGGCCGATAACGGAATCGGCTGAATTCAATAAAATAGTTAATTTCAAGACACCGAACTGTAAAAGACTCTTTCTATCTATTCAGAAAGAAAAGTTTTAACTGGCGCCCGAATAGGGACCTGACAAAAAAATCAGCGGGAAGTGTATAAGTTAAAAAAAAATCCTATAAAGTTAGCCATTTAAAAATTGTGGCTAATCTCGTGGTTGAAGGAGCCATCATAATAACGAAGCGAACTTTGGGACACCGTGGTTAATTCCCGATTGCTGCCAGCGAGCCCCCAGTCATCAGAAGGATAAAAAGGAACATCTTGCTGTAGCTGCCCAATTTTCCCCCGAAGAAAAAGAAGTCAGATGCCCATGGAAATTAACTCAACCATACTGTAAGTAAAAACCTAAAAAATCCGAAATCAGTGAAATTTTGGTGTTTAATTAAATAGCTTCTGCTGTAATTTGTTAGTGGTGAATCGTGATCGTGACAAGTGTTAAGTGAAGTGAGCATTTAAAACACAAAAATGACCAATCCCAACACTGAAATGGTTCTACGATCTTTCGTGGAGATGGGAAAAACCCCTGACTTTTTGAGGGATGTTCCTATTTTTGATGGAAACCCAAATGAGTTGATGAATTGGATTTCGGATGTGGAAGATGTTTTTATCATGTATAGAGATCTTCCTGACGACTCTGTGCAGTTCCATCTGATCGAACGAACAATCAGAAGGAAAGTCCGTGGAGAAGCTTCCGATGTGTTAAATGCAAATAATGCAACATGTAGTTGGCATCAGATAAAATCTATCCTAATGCTTTACTATAAAGATAAGCGTGACGTGAAGACCCTGGATTATGAATTGACGTGTATTCGTAAGGGTAATTCGGAAAGCCTCGCCGGATATTATAGCAGGGTTAACCAATTGTTAGCCGCTATAATAGCACAAGTTCAAACTGACAGTAAGTACTCTCTGCATGCAAATGTCCACATAAACTATTTCAGAGAGAAAGCTTTGGATTCGTTTATTAGAGGTTTAGAAAAACCATTATCCACTTTATTAAAAACTGCTGACCCGAAGACCCTTAGCAAAGCATATCAATTTTGCATTGATTACTTTAATATGGACGTTCGATCAGCACCTTTTAAAAATCAATATGGAAATCAAAATTCTCTTAATATTCCCAAGCCAAGAGATTTAGGCTTCGAGCCTCAACCCCCTAGGGTAGCACCCAGAAAAATTGTTTATCAACCAGTACCCCCTCCTAGAGCAGCGCCTCGTCCAGCTCCACGATACAATTCCCATTACCTGCCTAATCAGCAATATACCCCACAGAGGCAACAGCCCGAGCCAATGGAGGTAGATAGAAGTATAAATTCACGTCATATTGACTATGGTAACAGACCCACATATGGCGAAAAAAGACCAAGACCACCATCAAGTCAAGAAGCGTGGGTAAAGAGGCAAGCTCACCCATTATATGCTCATCAAATGAATAAAAATGCCAACGACGCAAGGTATTGTCACGGACAAACAATAAATGAATTTGAGCTCACAGAGCAAAACAATCTTGTTGACAAATTACAAAACATAAATTTGCAACACGAGCATGATCCGTTGGAGGGATCAAGTCGCGATGGTCAGAACCATTTTTTAGAGTGGAAGATGAGTTGGTAGTTCCCAGCCTTCCTTTTATTTATCTTAAAACTACCATTGGAAACTTTCCGTTTTTAATAGACACAGGTGCTAATATTAATTTAATACATCCACAATTGGCACGTGCATATGAAATCAGTAAACCGTACGAATTTTCAGTAGGTCAAATAAGTTGTGCAAATAGTACATTTGCTCCTACTAGTGCAATTAATATAAATTTTTTCCATCCCAAAATTGATTTTGAAGATCGCTTTTTGTTACACAAATTTCACAATTTTTTTTATGGAATCATTGGAAATAGCATGTTGAAAACATTGAAAGCTAAAATTGATCTAGAAAATGACCAAATCACATTGAGTAGAAACTCTAAAAGATTCGTCATCCCAATCTCATACTATTCTCCACATAATCGGTCATCCCACAATTTGATCCGAACATCTCATCTATCCAAATTAGAGCTAGAAAAACTAAACCAGGTTTTAGATAAAAACAGAGATGCATTTTACAAACCAGACAGTAAACTAACATGTACAACCAAAGTGGAATGTGCAATACACACTTCAGACGATACACCTATCCATCAAAGAGTGTATCCATATCCTGCAGCATATGCTGACGAAGTAAATAAGCAAGTTGACAAGCTATTAGCGGATGGAATAATCAGACCGTCTCGCTCAGCTTGGACTTCACCGGTATGGATTGTGCCAAAAAAACCGGATGCATCAGGACAAAAGAAATTTAGAATGGTTATCGATTATCGAATGTTAAATGCTAAAACCATCTCCGAAAAATATCCAATGCCCGAGATAAATTATGTGATAGACCAATTAAAAGGAAAAAAATATTTCTCGACTTTAGATTTAGCTTCGGGATTCCATCAAATTAAGATGAAAGCATCAGATATTGAAAAAACGGCTTTTGCTATTAATAACGGTAAATACGAATTTACTAGGATGCCGTTTGGTTTAAAAAACGCACCGGCTATATTTCAAAGGGCTATCGATGATGTACTTCGAAATTTTATTGGAAAAATATGTTACGTTTATATAGACGACGTAATAGTTTTTGGCGATGATTTAGAAAATCATTTGAAAAATTTGGACACAATTTTGACAACATTAAATAATGCAGGACTAAAAATTCAATTAGACAAATCAGAATTCCTTCGCCAAGAAGTTGAATTTCTTGGTTTCATTATTTGCACAGAGGGAATAAAACCCAACCATAAAAAAATAGAAGTTATAAATAAATACCCTGTGCCCAAAACCATTAAAGATTTGCGTGCCTTCCTAGGATTAATGGGCTACTATCGACGATTTGTCAAAGACTTTGCCAAAATTGCTAAACCTTTGACAAACATTTTAAGGGGAAAGGGATCTGACACATCCAAAAAGAAAATTACATTAAATCAACAAGAAATCGAATGTTTCAATAAAATGAAGCAAATACTATCATCGAGCGATATTCTCATCTATCCAGATTTTAACAAACCATTTATTTTGACAACCGATGCTTCAGATTATGCAATTGGATCCGTTCTTTCTCAAGGTGAATTAGGCAAAGATAAACCAATTCACTTCGCATCAAGAACACTATCTAAAACTGAAGAGAAATATTCCACCCCTGAGAAAGAAATGCTTGCAATTTTCTGGTCACTACAAACTTTCCGCAATTATTTGTATGGAGCTAAACTCAAAATATTAACTGATCATCAACCACTTACTTTTGCCCTCTCCCAAAAAAATACTAACGCAAAATTAAAACGTTGGAAAGCATATTTAGAGGAGCATGACCACGAGATTTTGTATAAACCAGGCAAAGGCAATGTTGTAGCAGATGCCCTCAGCAGAATAGTTTTCTCTATGACTGGTACGCAACATTCATCACAAACTAGTGACGATTTTTACATTATCTCTACAGAAGCACCACTTAATGCTTTTCACAACCAGATCGTGTTGAAAAAAGGGAAACCAAACACAGTAATTGAATATCCATTCCAAAATTTTAAACGTACAACAATTTACTCCGAAATAATAACCGAATCATCTCTTTTACAGATTCTAAAGGATCATTTCACAATATCAAAAGTAAACGGACTTTTCACGAGTGAAGACATAATGGGAAAATTTCAAGAGGTTTATAGGAAGTATTTTGGAAGTCAGAAGCTCCTTAAGATTCGATTTACTCAAAATCTTCTGGAAGACATTACAGACGAAGATCAACAACGAGAAATAATCACGGCAGAGCACAATAGGGCACATCGTGGAGCCCAGGAAAATAAGTCGCAAATTTTACGTAAATACTATTTTCCAAAGCTGCTAGCCAAGATAAAAAAAATTGTTTCCAATTGCTGTATCTGCAATGAAAACAAATATGACCGAAACCCTATCCGGTATCCTCAACAACAAACTCCAATCCCCGTACACCCTTTCCAAATTGCACACATTGATATAATGTTTCTCGAAAAACATTATTTTTTAACTTACATCGATAAATTTTCAAAATTCGCTCAAATTAAAGAAATTCAATCGCGAGCCGCCTTAGATATTGTTCCGGCAGTTAAAGAAATAATTACAAAATACCATCCTCCTAAAATATTAGTAATGGACGGCGAAAAATCTTTTGGTACACAAGATCTAATAGATTTTTATAAAACTCACCAAATCCAAATATATTTAACAGCTACAGGTCGAAGTGAAATGAATGGAGTAATAGAAAGGTTCCATTCTACCATATTAGAAATTTATCGAATAACGAAATTTGAGAACAACAATTTAACTATTTCTGATCTAATCGAGCTTTCACTTCACAAATATAATTCATCCATTCATTCGACTACTAAATATACTCCTTATGAGATAATTTTACCGTCTGTCCGTTCATCAGATATTTGTGAAAATGTTTACAAAAATTTAACAAAGAAACAGGAGAAAGATATTTCATATTACAATAAGAGAAAAAAGGAAATAAATATAAAAGAGGATATGACAGTTTATGAAAAAACCAGAGCCAGATTAAAACACAAGCCGAGATACAAGAAAATCAAGATTAACAAAGTAAACAAAAGCACTATAAACACAAATGATTCACGAAAAATTCATAAAAACGATATAAAAATAAGATAGCTAACAATACCGTCATTCTAACATCATTGTTCTCTTCTTACAGTTTTCTATTTGTAGTATGTACCCTAGCTGAGCCGAGGATCTCTATTCTGAAGGTAGACAACCAACCTATAGTTGCAATGGACGAAGGTTGGGCAAGAATAAGGATAGATAGCCATATTTACATACACCATTACAATTTAACTGCGTATAAGGGTTATATTCAAGCAATTAAGGACGATTTCGAAAAAATGAGCAATAATCAATTTTCCAGTATTATCCAAAACCAATTCGAAGAACTGAATACCATATTGAAAAGAATGCTTCCCACTAAAAGATTCAAACGTTGGGATTCCATAGGAACAATTTGGAAGTTTATTGCAGGAACACCAGATGCAAACGATCTTCGTGTTATTAACAAAACAATTAATAATCTCATCGATGACAATAATGCACAAGTTACAATCAATAGGAATATTAACAACCAGATTAAAGAAATAACAGAAAAAACTCGTAACGTAATAACTCAATTCAGATCAGAATCATTAGAAATTCATTCCATCAATATTTATCTCCACCTAAAAAAGATGATAGACACACTGCAGGAAATAGTTGATAGTATAGTTATGACGAAAGCGAATATTTTAAACGAAAAAATATTGTCAAAATATGAAATCAATTGTTTGGAAAAAAACCTGGCAGCAGAAAACATTCCGTTCGACACAACTCTAGAAGCGCTTTCCTACGCCGACGCCTCTATCGCCACCAACCGCCAAGAAATAATGCTGCTCATAAAAACACCCAAACTCGACCCAAGAACGTTCCGTAAGATAAAAATTTATCCAATCCTGTACCACGACGGCAAGATTCACCTCCAGTATGACAGATTCATAACTCACGAAGCAATCAGATACCGTGTTAGCACTCTAACCCCGAAAATCTATAAAATCAATGAAATAGAGTTGGATGAATCAGATTGCATTCCAAGATTAATGGAAGGTCGAGAAGCAGAATGTAACTTTACGAAGAGTCCAGCCAAAACTGAAATATTACAGATTAATAATCACGCCATATTGATTAACTCTGTAGAGAAATTTACACTCGTCTCCAACTGTGGTATAAGCAATAGAACACTTCAGGGATCGTTCGTAATAAGCTTCAACACATGCGATATTTACATAAACGACGTGAGATACTCATCCAAACTCACCGATCTAGTTGGAACGTTGAACTTATATCCACTCGACGGAGTGTTTATTAAAAGACAGCTGGAAATTTCGAACATAAGTCTGGAAGATTTACATAATCTGCACATCGAGACACGTAAAGAATTGGAGCACATTCGCTTACAAAACAACTCTTTTCAAATAACCTGGCCAACGATAAACATTTTCGGAGGTATCATCTTTCCTCTCATTATACTGGGAGTAGCATTGCTTTACTGGTTTACAAAGAGGTGCAAAAACACGCAAACGGTAGTCACAGTACATAATTCGTCACCAAATCAGACACCCGACTACGTCACATTTCCTAAACAAACACAGTGAATCGTGGACGTTCACATCTGAGGGGGGGCGAGTTAGCAACGAGCGTCGGTAATCGCTAAATCAGCATTGGGAGTGTCGTGTTGTATCCAACGCGACGAGTTATGCTGATGCGGCGATCGCTGCTGGGTCGTTTATGGGCCGATAACGGAATCGGCTGAATTCAATAAAATAGTTAATTTCAAGACACCGAACTGTAAAAGACTCTTTCTATCTATTCAGAAAGAAAAGTTTTAACTCGCGCACTAACAATTTGTGCAAACGTCTATAACTTTTTAACTTTTTACTGAATCGTTGTCTTATCTGTTCTGCATAGTAGTTGCTGACACATATAAATAACACATCAAACATGGAGTCGGATTGCAGAGGTCGAAAATTGGGGATTACTTTATTTTTTTATATATAGTGAAATGATATACTGTGAATTGTGTAAGTGACGATTGGGAGTATCGAGTGACTTGTGATCAACATACTATTGCGGACAGTTCATCGTTCTGTGGGTATGAAATAGCCGGCCTTTACGTTAATGAAACGACTTCGGAGACAACCGAACCGGCGTCGGGGACAACCGGAATGACTCCGGAGGCAACCGAACCGGCGATGCCGGAGAGAGCGGGGATTAAAGTTCCTAAAACAGTTACGCCTACACTCAATATAGCTGCTAATTGGTCTAAAGTGATATTAATATTGACCCCTCCTTCGTAGAAACACTCTCGTAAGAAACGACCGACCAGAACACAGTTATCCTTACATTCCAGCTTGAGCTGCCGGTAGCAGGCGCCGGTCGTTTCACGGAATTTGGTCTCGTTCGCATAATTGTTACACTGCACGTACAGCCGATCAAGATTGGGTCCGTGCTGATCGGTGTACAGTCCACTGCGCATCAGAAAACATCGTGCTAGGCAACCGATGTCCCGCTCGGACGGTTTCCCAGCTTTGCCGCACGCACCCAATCCAGTGCCGGGGGTTTGCAGGATTTTGGCACACTGCCCCATTACATCCGAGAGCTGCAGCGGGCTTAGTGGAACAAACTGAGGCGTCACTACGATGTTGCCGTACTGTTCGTAGTAGCATCGGAACGACTCGTACGCACGTTCGCACGCATCGCCGTGCGGCGTCGGGTAGTCTAGCCGTTGGGATTTGAGGCAGTGGTACGTGCGGCGATCGTACTGCTCGTCGTCCGGATCCGGATGGAAGTAGTGGCGTATGGCCGGTTCCTGCACACCGTCGGTGTCATCCCACCAGCCAAGGTTGATGCCCATGCACCGTACCATGCACTGCGTTGCGGTATCGTTCGGGTAGATGTAGTCGTTGTAGACGGCTAACCTTGCACACGGTATGCTCAGATACCGTACGCACTCTTCCTGCGCTTGTGCAACGTTCTTCTTTTGCACACAGTCGTGGTAACGTTGCGAGGCCGTTATTACCGTCGTAGTCAGCATCCACACCAACCCGACGTATCTCACTCGGAAGCTTGCCATTGCTTTAACTTTTGCAATTAGTGTTGAATGGTACAGAGTCCCAGCGAGACTGCCGGTATATATACCTCAACGGAGAAAACCATAAAGAGGCCGCATAAAGTGGCTCTCTAAATAGAATGAAAAAAAAAACAATAATGTCCCTTACAATTGGCCGGCAAGAGAAAATAGAAAAGTTTTGTTGAGACTGGCAAATTGGTAGAATTGAAACAATGGGAAACCAAACGACGACCAGACCAGAGCTAGACATAACACACCATTACGCAAACGGTGTTCTTCCTGGACAAGCTGGTCACGGCACGTTCTCCCGTGCACTGAAGTATTCCCACTGACACAGCTTATGTTTACCTTATGCCTAATGTTGCACGTGTCCTACCACCATTTTCTAGGGCGCTCGAAGTGTACGTGGAGTCCGGTGGACGACGCACAATGAGTCAGGAACTTGCCGAACAACGGGCAGCACCAGGGTCCTGTGGTTTGGGTGGACCTCTCCGCTATCGAAACGTAGTCATCATTTGGTTGCGCTGTGATCAGGTTAGTATCGTGTTCAAGGTAATTGCACGCGACTAATATACTGCTTTGCCCCTGTTTCCAGGAAACTCTCAACCGCCGGTTGGATGCAAGGGTTGATAGTATGGTGGCGCAAGGACTACTGCCAGAGATACGCACATTTCACGAAGTGTACGTCAAACCGTACAGGTAAGCATTTAACCTCTTTTAACCTTGATCCTACTATTTATGACACGCGTTCTGTCTCTTTTCGACAGCACCTGCGAGTACCATCGGGGCATTTTGCAAAGTATCGGATTTAAAGAGTTTGCCAAGTACCTGGAACGCAACGGTCCGGAGAAGGATCGGGAGCTGCTGGAGTATCTTACCGCACCGCAACACGAGCGTGGCCCAAAGCCCGACTCACTAGCCCAGCTGGAAGATTGTCTGGACTATCTTAAGCTGGTCACACGTCGCTACGCTCGCCGCCAGCTACAGTGGATTCGGAACCGTTTTCTCGGCGATACTGGACGTGAGGTGCCGGCGATATACGCGCTAGACACGAGCGATATCAGCTGCTGGCAGAGTCAGGTGTCCGATAAGGCAGTGGCGATCATTGATGCTGCCTTAAGCGAACAACCGTCACCGGTTGCTTGTGAGCCAAAGAGCGAGTGTGAACGGCCAGGGGCCAAGCAAAAAGAGCGTACCTTTCGCTGTGAATCCTGCCGGCGTGTGTTTGTGGGTGAACATCAGTGGCAGATACACGTGCGCTCGAAGAAACATCGGAAGATGTTAAAGCAAAGCACTGGGGCTGATCGAACGCAACGGGAGTCACCTGTGGAAAAGGGAGCGGAAAGAGAATTAGTTTAGCGTTGCATCAAGCAACAAAATTAACGCTTGCCTTTGGTGTTGGGGACTGTGAAGTCTCGATATACGTGAAGCCTCCTTCAGGCTGAAGCCCACTGCTCAGTCGTATACCACTTTGTATGGGATGAAACGAATAAGGTCGTCCAATCAAACTGCCATCCGACAAAAGCCGTCAAATTCCATGCAAAGTTTGTATGACTAGTAATATACGAGTGAGCAGTGCCTTTGTCTTATTAGTAGTATATGACTATTCGTAGTAAGATTGGATTAAACTTGAAGGGTGAGTTCAGATGACAGTTGCATTCTACAACCTCATCTATCGAAATCCACACAATATTCGCTCGGCTAGTCCTATACGACTTCAGCCAGCGATTCTAGCCTTAAGGACGCCTACGGCAGACATTACCAAACACCAAGTCAAACTGCAGGAAGCGATAGATGTAGTAGTCTTATGTAAGAAATCTTTGTTCGGACACACCTTCAAAAGTATAGTACTACAATCAGATTTGATTATACGATCAAGGTTGATCATGCTTGACAACACCTTAGACCCACTCTACAACGTCGTCCTTTATTATAAATTAATATTATGTACAGACATACCGTGGCTACGAGTGTGTGTGTATTTGCGATAGTGCGTGTGTCTGTGGTATATATATAATATGTATACTGCATTCAACAATCAAGACTCTTCGACTAGAACTGTTTGTGTGTATTCTATACCACGTACGCCACTCTACATAGAGATGCATGTATATGTTTATTAGTCATGGTTGCATGTTATTGTCGTATCTACGTAACGAGCCGTGTATATGGAGAGTGTCCACACACCACATATCCCTTCGGTTGATGGTGAACACCCTTTTCGGGACATTGTACACATCTGACAGCTTCAGCGCCAGTAGTAGTTGTTGTAGTAGTAATAATCCAGGCAACAGGTTATTGTCAGCAATTTGTTTGTTGTTGTTGCTAAAACTCGTTAGTGAGCTACTGGTATCTTCCGTATCCTCATCCAGTTGGACATTTGACGGATGGTGCACGGAACACGTCGGCTTTTATCCGTTTTTCTTTGTTTTGCTTTGGTAAGAACATCCCAACAATAAATAACCATTCGATTGGGAACACATTGATATGCTAAAGTCGGTAGGTCAGCGACAACAACAAGGTGGACTAACAGTGTTTAATTGATGATACAAGTTTTTGTTTGTTCTCCTGTGTGTGTGTGTGTGTGTGTGTGTGCTTTTTTCTGTATAATTTTCAAGTCTTGTCATTTACGCCATCACCCAACTCCGCTCCGGGTGAAGCGTTTTTGCATTGTTCTGGCCATTTTGATTGTGTTTTATTCTTCTTCTTTTTTTTCCTTCCCGTCTGTGTGTCTGCTTGTTTTACCTTTTTTTTTTGACGTTTAAACACTAAATTCGAACATTTATACTTAACATAGCATAGGATGGTTGTGTTTTTCTTCTCTTGTTACAACTATCGAACCATTAAAGCTATGGGATAGCTGTGTACTAAAGTTAGGTGTATAATTTGGGTTTGGGTTGTTTTTTCGCTTCTGTGGACGTGGATGTGGTTATGTCTTTTTTGGGTGGATGATACGTTCTTCTACTGTCAACATAACAATGGACAGCAAGTGGAACGTTTCACTAGCACACTGATCAAGTAACGTCTGTCTGCGCCTGTCCGGTAGTAACTGGGAGCGCTTGCTTTGTTCCGTTTTTTACATGAACCTTAGCAGACTTTCACAACCGAAACATGTGTCGAGAAGTCGTTTACTCCTCCTCGTCTAGTGGTTGTTCGCGGGGCCCGTACGTCGGACAGCAGAGTCCTTCCGAACCGTCGGCACGTATACAGAATAGCGATATCTCAATGTCGGTGGGTTCGTGTGGCACAATACCGTGCACATCGCGCAGCTCGGCCGACGGGAACCAGGCGGGCTCACTGTCCTCGATCACATTGATGCCACACAGCCTGCGGAGGAGGGTATCAGATGAGTGGTTTGAAGAGCACAGAGCTTCCAGCCATATCACTTACCGTAGGATGGCAACGCCAGGAATCCACAGAATGGACACAAGTATCAGCAGAATCGCTACGACAATACACCAATGGGGCCACTCGAGACGATCGGTATTGCCGGTGAGTGCATTCCATCCCGGGTAGCTACTACCCTCGGAGGCAAGCTCCAGAAACGAGGCGACAAGAATGGTTATCATTGCGATCGGCGATATGTACTTCCAGCACAGCATCCAGTAAAGGTTGGGTCGTGCACCCGTCATCAGCTCAATATCATCGGCGAACCTACAAAACAGTCGGCGATCTCAGTAAAAGCAGGTCCAAACCCTCATCAAACGACTTACCGCTTAAGTCCGTATATATAGCTGACGCCAATGCATTCGAAAAACGCAATGATGAGTAACGTGTAGCTGCCGGCGAAACTATCCATCAGCTGAAAGATGTAGCTCCCGGCACCGTTGGCGAAGCACATGGATAGCACACAGCACGACATGCAGAGTCCCTGCGAAAATAGAAGCATCGAACACATTTTACTCATCGCTTGAAGCGAGACCGGTTACGGCGGCTTCTATATACTACCCCAGTGATCATCTCCTTCGGGACGTTCGGGAACAGTTTCATGTCCATCAGTGAGGTGCTGACACCTTCCAGTGTACCGAACTGTGAATCAATACCGAGCGTAAAGAGCATCAGGAAGAACAATACGGCCCACAGCTGTGCCGCTGGAAACTGATTGATCGCCTCGGTGAAGATGATAAACGCCAAACCGGTACCGGAAGCACTCTGGGAATGAGAATAGGTAAGTTCCAGTATCGGCATGCATGGGTATAGAATTTGTGAAGAGTGCTCACATTTTCCAGCTCCTTCTGCAGATCGCACACGGGCAGCAGATCGTGTGACTTGTTCTGGCGCATCATCTCCGACCGTTCCTCGACGCAACTGTCATAGATCGATGTCGCCTGCAAGTGGATAGCTTATGAACATCAAGATATCAAGCAAGACCGTTCCATCCTACCTTGAACCCGATGACGGAAAATACAACCACACCGGCAAACATCGACGTAGAGCAGTTGGTGACGGACACGACCAGCGCATCCCTGTAGCAGTTGTTGTTGGCCGGATTGTACGAGCTGAACGCGATCAAACCACCGAACGCAAGTCCGAGCGAGAAGAAGATCTGTGTGCCGGCCTCCAACCACACGACCGGTTCCAGGATCGATTCCCACCGGGGCGTGAACAGATGCGCAATACCGTCCGAAGCTCCTGCCGAAGAAGCATGTTGTAGTAATCAAATCAGGAAAGAACGCATTATCCATACTCCGCTTACCCTTGAGCGTGATACCACGGAAGAAGAATATTATCAGCACGACGTACGGGAATATGGCGGTCACGTACACGATCTTGCTCGACTCGGTAATGCCCTGCACCATGCACAGATACACCAGCGACCAGGCAGTAATGAGTGCCAGCGCAACCGTATAGTTAATCTCCACCGGTTCGTTAACGCTCGGCGAAACCTGGAGCGTTTCCCGGTACCAGTAGTACTTGGTCGGGGAAGAGACCACACACTCCGGTTCGATATCGTACGTAAAGTTTTTAAACAGTCGCTTCGGACATTCGGCCCACGGGAGCGGTGTTTCGAAGCTGTGCAGCAGATAGATCAAACACCAAGCGATGATGGTGTTGTAGTATAGCGCTACAATGTAGCTGACGAATGCAGACGAGATGCCGATACCGCCGAGGTATGCCGACACCTCGTGCCACACGCCAATCGCACCCTTGCGTAGCCGCTGTCCGATGGCGAGCTCGAGATAGAAGATGGGCAAACCTTGCAGCAGGAGCATCACGAAGTACGGGACCAGGAATGCACCGCCACCATTTTTCTGTGCCAGGTACGGAAAGCGCCAAACGTTTCCGAGACCGACGGCGTACCTGCGAAAGAGAGAGTATGCTTTTAGTATGCGTGTGGGTGGGTGTGTGAGAAAGTTGAAAGGCTTACCCAATGGTAGCGAGCAGGAATGTCCACTTGCTATCCCAGCTTTCCCGCTCATCTTCCGGCCGTTCAACAATGGCGGCCTCCTGCTGCTGGGACACGATCGATGCCTGCACGGTGAGTTTGCGTGTGTCCTTGCTGGGTGGACCAGTCGCTGACGGTCCAATGTCCAGTATGCGGCCCATCGGTGGATCATCATCGCTGATGAATGCCTGGTTCGTCGCACCGTACACCACATTCTGGGATCCATTCTCTGCCCTGACCAACCGACTGCGAAGCTCCTGAGTGAGTGTGTGGGAGGATGGGTAAAGAATTTCATAACCAAACAACATACCAAGATACGTTGCGTCAACACCTACTCTTAGCTCGAGCTCATCTAAGCTCCGCACAGTCGCCTGCTGGATCAAATCCCGAGAACTCTGCCTGCGGAACAGATGTGCAGTGTTGGCCATTACCACCACACCACCGACGGGGCACTACTACCGTGCCACCCGCACTATCACCCGACACCACCAAGAAGCGAAGCCAACCGGAACCCGGGACGGTACGGAATGGACACTGCCTTAGCGCTTGCCGCTGTGATCCGCTGCCTCTAATCACCCGGCTACCCGGGTTCCGTTCGCTACTCGGTGTTGCGTGTTGCCTGCCTGCCCGCCTGCTCGGATGTGCGTGTGGGTGTCTGTGTGAGTGTGTGTGTGTGCCGCCCAAGATGACTGCCGGTCTTCGTGGTGGAGATGTGGTGATATGGGGTTTCACGAACGGGCTAGGTATGTGCGAGCGATTCGTGCATGACGTGCTGGTTCCCACCACTTACAAGTCTGCATGTTAGACAAAGATGCGGATGCAGTGCAGTGTGTGCAGTATGTGCGAGATGTGCAGATAGTTCGCAAAACAGGTGTTGGTGGTGTTAAAGAAACAGATAAAAGAAGAACATTCGAAAGAGAAAAAAGTACAGCAAAACACGGCATGAGGACCAGGCGTGAACGGTGCTACTTGATGCTTCTAGGAAGCAGCTCAACAGTCATGCTGACGAACGGTGACAACCAGCGACGACAACCACGTGACACATTAGACTCTAAACACGTGCAATGGCAGATTGGAGGCTTTTGCTAAAGGATATCCACGCACGAATGCGTATTAATGGTTCCCTGATTAACTAACTAAACAACGCTGATGTACACTGGACGCCACCTGGAGCAGCTACACTTGTCATCCGTAACTCCGAAGTAACTCATACGAAAAAAAAGGCACACCAGCTCTTTTAATCCACATTGTGAAATCAGTGTGCTAACGCTTGTCTAAGAGTACCTGTTATACTACCAACCATCACAGTCACCTCACAATTCGATGCCAAATCAGGCACCAAAAACGGAGGGATTATCGAGTACCGCGTGCTAGAGCCAAAGAAAAATCAATACATCGAACGCTGGATGATCGGTTTATGTATCATGCAACAAAACATGCAATATCCCACTCGAGGTAGCGCAGGTGACAGATGCTACTTCAAAGCTTCTTCAGAGTGCTGACACAACAATTAAAAAAAGAAGCAATTCTTCATTTCTTCAACGTTTTTCCCTTAACTGGTTCCTGCCACTGCGAAGCAAACGAAGCCAACGGTGAACTAAAACTGTGGCCTAGGATTATCATTACATAACACACACAACCGTGTCACGCCTCGCGGTGTCCGGTCCCCGAAAGGACGGGTCGGGCACAAAAACGGCGCGAATTAAAGGCTTCCGCCGAAGCCTCCCGATTCTAGGTTTTTCGCTAGGTTGATTGAATATTCATGCTCCTACGGTCGTGGTGGTTTTTTTTTTTTGATAGCTGAATGTGCTGCGTGGTAGTTGAACAAGCTAAACAGTTACCCGTTTCTCCGCGACTGTTGCACGGCACTTCGAACTAGCAGATCATGTGATTTGGGCTACAGCACAGGACACTCGTCGCTGCACACGAGAGTGTTGCGCCTCTTCCGAAACTGTGACGATGGTTTGGCGGGACCTTCCCGTAACTTTCTGCACTAGGCTGGACAGTTGAAGAATGGACGTATCGTACGGTGCTTGTTGCAGATTGCGGTCCACGGGACCACTTCTCGCTAGCCCGTCCGGTAAAAAGCGCTTCGCTAAATTTATCTGTGTGCGTGTGTGTGTGTGTGTGTGTGTGATAAGGAATTAAGACACACGTTCACTGTGAACTACGAATGAAAGTCAACTGAAAGCGCCAACGATGAAAGCGATTTCCAAGCTTTCCCCCAATTTTTCTGTGTGAGAGCTATTTTCATCCACCAGCACTCTCTCTCTCTCTCTCTCTGGAAGAGCGAGCGTGTAAAAGGAAAAACAAATTGAGTTGGTTCAAGTGTTCCTTTCGATTCGGTTCTGAGGCTTAGGCGGACAGGACTTCTTGCGAGTAAACTGCAGGACTTTACTCGCTTTCATTCTAAAAAGCGCCCGTGTGTGGGAGGTGTTACAAGTTCCCATGTTTGGAGAGCGGACCGGAGTAAAGCTTTCGTCCTTTTTCGCAGAATACAGAGGTGTACATAACGAGAGAGGGACGGGTGTAGATTGAACGCAGAGATAACGCGAAAGGGAGAGATAGAGTTGGTGTTTGAAAGTAATTAAAGGATACTTTAAGGAAAGGAGGTTGGTGTTTTGTTGTAGGTAAGTGGAGCATTTTTTCAAATTTGACGGTTTAAATTATGTAGCTAATAAGCTATGAAGCCACTCGTACCCTCCCGAGATTACGGTAGGCTTCTTACAAAGGTGTTGGTAGCGTGTGTTATATATTTTAAAGAAATTTTCTGTTTTAGGAGTAATCTTCAGTAAACTAAAAATAAGGTACATAAGAAAGTTAGTAAAGTTTTTTATTGGTACTGTAGGATGTAGTCTTCTCCTTCTTCCTTGGCACTACAACCTCGAGAGGTCTCGGCTTGCCATCCATTTCTGGCTTTTTGTCACTTGATTTTGCTCGTAGCAAAGTAGCCAGCCCTGCGTACGGGGAGGCGTTCTGGATGGGATTTGAACCCCAGTCCTGCAGTGTGAAGACCTGTCGCCTCGGACACCGGACCGCCCCATGTAGGATGTAGTACTTTTCCGTAACAATTTTCTCCTCTTTTTTGGCAGTCTCGAGAGATCTAAGCCAGTAATTTCTGGCTTCCTTGGCTCGTAGAAGGGTAATGAGTCTTGAGTACAGGGAGACGGCGCGGATGGGATTTAATACACCATCTTGCCTCGTGTGAAGACTGGCGCTGCTTCCGTCCTATCATTTTCTTCTTCTTTGGCACTAAAACCTCGAGGGGACTTGGCCTGCCATTACTGGCTTTTCGTCTTAGTATAACGATCTGATAAAGGTCATGCCGACCATCTAATTGCTTACTAGACTGTATACTACCACGTAGTTGGATAGTGTTGTCCTCATTTCGGAAGAACGAGTCGGATGAGCTTTGAACTTCAGTCTTGCCTTGTAATAACTGGCATCGCTATCTTCTCGACCGGTCCGGTGGTGGTGCCCTATTACTACTTTCTTGGCTTCCGGTGACCGATTCCGTGGTGGTGGTGACCGATAACGACGCCGGTCTCCATGAGGTAGGACGGTGGTTCAAATCCCATCCAGAACGCGCCTCGTACGCAGGACTTGACTACTTTGCTTGAAGGTATAAGCACGTCACAGAGAGCCAGAAATGACAGGCCGAGACCTTTCGAGGGCCAAGGAAGAAGAGGAAGAAGAGAAGGTTAGAAAAGGGACACAGACTCGATCCTGCCGGGTAAAGGCCGACGCACTAAAAAGCAGTATAACGAAAGAAACACTGAAGATACCCAAGCTATACAAATCCAAATAGCATAGAGATAATTTTTCTCCCCATCGTGTTAATAAGGTAACTATTTAAAAACTTATCTTCTAAAAACTTAGTCCATACGCAATTTATTGCTAGTGAGTTACCTTCGTTGTATGCGTATTTGTCACATTTTCTTTCACACTCTCACGTTCGCTTTACGGTGATCCGATCGTGGTGCAGGTAGACTTAAAATGCTTCGTTGATACGATTGATACCAAACGTGCAATGGCGTCCTTTAAATCGTCCGTTGCCAGAACCGGTTGCGCTGCATCTTGAAGTCCATGAACGTACAGTGCATTGGCAGTCAGCTGTACTTCGTGTAGTCCTAGGTTTAAAGCGTACAGTAAGCTAACCGCTTGCTCCAGGTACGCACACTGCCGGTGTAATGGTTGGTGGTGTTCCAGCGCCGTTGTACCGGCAGGCGCAGCAAGGAAATCGATTTTCCGACGGGTTCGTTTCGCTTCTTCCATTAGTATTTGCAGCTGGTGTGACGTGTTTTTGCTGGAAGTAATAATCGTATGTATTCGCTCACATTCTACCATAGCGTGGATGTACGGTGTTCACTTACAGTTTTTGAGTGCAGGTGAAAAAGTGTTTGCTTTCGGCAGCCTCTGCAGCTAGCTGAAGCTCAGCTGCAATATTAACCGGTACGTCACATATTGCCGTACTGGAAGCCGGAGAAGAAAAGGTGAAGATTTAATTTGTGTCAAGAATTGATGGTCCCCATTGAAGCCTTACCTCAGCGAATTTAAGCTGCGTAGATTTGTCTGCTTCAGAGCGGATCCGGCTGAATTTATTTCTCCTACCAGGGAAGGCAATTCGGTAGCAAGTTTGATTAGCAGAGCTTCAATGCTGTCCACAGCACTGAGCTCCTTTTCCATGTTTCCGGTGGTGGCCATTTCATCAGGAACGTCGTTCCCGTTTCGCTTCATCAGTTTGCGTTGGTCCGTTTGCGTTGAAATGCACCGGCAGCTGTTGGTCGTTGTTGATCTGTCTTTTCTTGCGAGTAAAACACTTGCGCTGAGGTTTCGGATTCATGTACATAGCCGCGTATAGTTGTTCTTGCTAAAACGATATGAGTACAATTAATTATTAGTTTTTCCAAGGCATATTCCATAGCTATAAAGCGAGGAAGGAAACCATTCCGTGATGCATCTATCTGCTGTGTCTATGAAGCCGTACATTTTCATCCAGCAGCATGATTACGCCCACCAGTAAATTATGTTTTAATCTGCACGCAACTATTTTGCTTCTAGTCCACTTTTTCCCTTCATTATTGTTAAACGGTGAAAATCTTATAGTTTTCTTGCCTCGCTGAACGATTAGCCGACACCGGAGACGAATGGATTTCTTATATAAACATGCATTGTTTACCAAAGCTAGGCGGCTGTCAAACAGAAAGCAGCCGACCAAGGTGATTAGAGGTCAGGCGTGTCAAACGCGTGATTTTATGTAGGATCAGTTGCGGATTAAAATAAAAAATAAAATTACAACTTCCGGTACAACTTCCGTCGTAAAATATAAAAAAAAGCTACATCAGTTAATATATATCTAATATTATCTATATATATAATCTATATATATAATATATCTAATAATAGTATATTTATCTAATACCAAAAGCTCATTCATCTAGAATTTCGAAAATCTCAACTTGGTCCTCAAGTTGCTCACGTTGAGCTTTGTAAAAGCCCATACTTATGCAGGAAGAGAATCAAACTGAGGAATCAAGACGCTCGAATTTAATTTAGACTTATCGCTTTTTGTTCATATTTCGTGGACACACTATAAGCTGTAACCTCTTTGTAGGTGGTCAAATACATCTTTCTGGAGGATTTTTTTTATGTAAATAATTGTACTTATTCATCTAAAATGTTATCCTCCCCGAAAAAGGGAAAGGCCGTCTCATGAAACTCTGTTCCTCAAATCGGTTATTGTCAAAACCCCAAAAAAGGAATGGAAGTCACGTTCACTTCCCACAAACCCTACACCGGTAACAATATGTTCCTTGTCAGAGGGATTAATCGATTTTACAATGCAATGCGCGTGACAGGCATGCGCCCTTCTTGCTAACACCATCGCTGGTCGGAAACGCAAAAAACAGTCGCCACACAGAGAGATAGTTTACACCTTCGTGTTGGTTTATGTGCGCGTATTCCGCAAGGAGGGTTCGGATTTTTTGTTCGCGTTGTCTTTTGTAACGCATCCGAGTGCATAGGGAGTGGAAAGGTTGCTTTAGGAGCAGGTCCTAACTAATAGCTAGCGGACGAAAAACAAAAACGCAAACCCAATATCAGAAAGGATTAGCCATAAGTCTAGTAGAGTACACAATGCACACAGCTGCTTAGGTTCAAACCTTTTTGTCCTGATGATGATGTTGGACGTGTCAGGATTTTCGCAACGCCGCTGCGGTAGTGAACATATGCGTGTGTAACTAGGAAGTATGGTATGGAGTTACTGAGTGTATCGGTGTTAACGAATTCATATATCAAGTCGGGAATTGTAACAACGCTCGAGGAACGCTTCAAAATCAAACAAACATCATTCAACCTTGTTGCGGGTTAGCAGCAGGCTCCGCAATAGCCGCAAAGGTCCTCCTACATCAGGTAAATTAGGCGTGAGAATGTTGCAGGATCTTTGCACATCTGGATGATTTCTTCCCTCTCAATTTTACCATACCATCATTTGTTTATCATTAGATATCCATCATCACCATCAGTGACATAGATAAGAGAAAGAGAGACTGCGTGTGTGTGTGTGTTATAGTCCATAATTGTGCAAATGATATCCTGCATCCGGGGTGTTAGCTAGAAGCTCCTGTTTTTTTTTTTCGTTGTTGTTGTTGTTGCGTATAACGTATGGTACATTATCACGGAAGGTGCAAACAATTCGATACGTCCACGATGGAGGAACTCCTGATGTCCATAGTGAAGGAAGCGATAGGGAGCAAGCTGCAAAATCTCAAACAAGCCGCACAAATCGCACACGGTAGGTATGGGTTGCGCCTAGGTATCTACCAATGGCGTCACTCGCGCTGCACTGCAGCACCGATACGAATCGATATTTGGGTCGGCACTAGCACACAAACACCGCATCACTTCCGCACACGCCTAACCGTTCGTTGCATTCGCAGAGAAACTGTCCCGCCAGCATGGTATGCACCGGGACCCATCCTATGAGCTGCGTTCCGTATGCTTTACCGCACTGCAAATGGCGCTCGAGACGAAGCGTCCGAAGTTTATTACCTACGGGCTGAACGGTTTGCACGTAAGTGAGGACTCCGTGAAGCGCCTGCCAGCTGGAAACCTGCTGCATAATTTAATGCACACCCCCTTATTCCATATTGTAGCGAATCATCCGTGACGAGCGGTTTTTCATTGGGCTAGAACCGGAAGATGACTCACTGTGGTTGCCGGCCCAGTTACTGCGCGCCACCTCCAGTCTGTCCACCATCGCGAACGAAGACACGGTGGTGAACGTGTTGCGCTTGATCCTGGCGATGGCCTGCTCGCAGACGTGCACCCTTAACGGGCGGCTACTGATCGAGATGCTGTCCAAGTGTGGCGAATGTTGGGAAAATGGGTCGCGAGCCGTAAAGGCGGCCTCGCTCGCTGCCGGCAGTCAGTGTTTGCGCACCTTCTGCGCCTTCCTGAAGGACGAAGCGGAGGAGATCATACGCCTAGATCCGACCGGTATCATCAGCCTCGGGATGGCGGCCGCCGTATACAATGAAGTGATACCGGTGATGCAGTGGCTGTGCAGCAAGCTGGTGGAACCTGCGACCGGCAACACGAAAGCGAGCGACAGCGCGAGCAACAGTTCGCTGTACCTTATGGAGTGTATACTAACGCTGGTAGTGTCGTTACCGTCGGACGTGCACGCCAATCCTCACTTCACTGCATTTTTGTGGCAAAAGTTTTGTCCCACGTTGGCCGCCACAATGGGTTCGCCGGGGCGTGTGAACAAGGACAAGAAGTTTACTTATCGGTAAAGGATACCAGGACCGAGTCGTTGCAGAAGAGTAGCTTAAACTGTGTTATGCTTATCGAACCTCATTTCAGTGATGCAATACATCTGATCGAGAGCGAGAATCGAGGTTTCTTTACGCGACCAGGGTTGGATGGTCCACAGGCTCGCTGTATCTACTTGACAAGCATCCAGTTGCTGCGGATAGCGGGTGCGCAAGGTAGTCTTCGACCAATGCTTGAGGCATTGTTCCACCGGATGCTCCTGCTGCCTGTGCCCAGTAACCGGGCGGAACCGTTACGCTATGCTCGGGAAATCTTCAAATCACCCGAGCGGCTTATCGATCTAGCCATTATCCTCTATCCGGACAAGTCCCAGAGCAGCAGCGATGATATGGCACTGTTCCGACTGTACGTAGTCTCGTTTAGAAGCTGCAAGATGTATCTCTAGTTGTAACTCCTTTATCTCATTCTCTCTCTCTCTCTCTCTGCGGTGGACGCTCGTGCACAATCCCTTGACCATCAAACAGGTTAATTGACGCAATGGAAGAGTGTGCTGCGGCCTGGCATCATGGTAGTGCCTCTGTGTATGGGGCACTCAGCTCAAGTGTGGAGTGTGTGGTAGCACTGCTAGAAAGCCTACAGGTTCTCTCATCCGGTAACTTTGACGAGACGCTCATTGGCGATCGGATTGCTGAAGCCGTCAACGAACGCTACGCGGTACTTGCCGATGCCGATTACACAGGTCCGCTGACGTATCAATCGATGACCCGATTGCCGCCACCCTACCGAGACGCTGTAGCAGAACTGCGCCAGAGTGGATTTGAATCCTCGTCAGAATCGGACGCCGATGGTCCACTGGAGCAGGGCGCAATCGATCCGGAGTTGGGCTCGGTTGGGTCCGGTGATACCGAGGGTCCAGAGGACGAAACCCATTCGTCCGGTGACGATGTGTCGTCGAAAACGAGCCAAGGCAACTGGCTGTGGGCACACATAGACGATTCGGGCTCGAGTGGCCGTTCGGATGGGGATTGTGATAGACAGCACGCAAGAGAGTTTGCTGCCGTGTTGGCAAGCGAACTGGTGCCGTCTCTACTGCGTCTCAAAACTTCCATCGAAATTGATGAGGCGGTACAGGAGTTTGCTTCGCGCGTCTGTCAACGTAACAGTGCGACACGCGGTGACGGTGATTACAGCGCGCTCACAGCGCTCAACGCGGACGGTATCTATCTGGCGACCTATTCCGCACTACTTCTCGCACTGCAACTTGTGAGTGGCGGTCACTACGATGAGGATGGTGGTGGTGGATGTAGTGACGGTCAAAAACCGGCCACGATTCCACTCACAGAGCAGCAGTTTGTCACGTCGGTGCAGAATTCCGGTATCTTAGTTTACTTGTCGGCTGCCTGGCTTCGGGAGCTTTACCAGTGCATCCTGGCGGCAAACCCGTTGCAAGCGTTGAGCGTCACACAGCGTACCGCCGAACAGACGGGCGCCCATTGTGCGCTGCTCGACATGCTGCACGATGCAGGCGGTACCGGTCCAACGCAAATGCTGTCGGACTGGCAACGGTTACAGTCGGTAGTGCGGATACACAGTGAGCAGACGGCTAAACAGCGAGCCGCTCGCAAGATCGCTCGCCGTCTGTTAACCTGCTGCTGGGACTCGATGGTCGCAGTACTGACGGCAGGACTCGGAGAAGTCGACGGCTCACCAACCGCTCGGCTAGTGAAGCTGTCGAAAAAGACGCTGCGTGTACGCAAGGAAACACGTGGCTCGGGAGAGACATTGTACGCGTTGAGCCTGGACGGACTGCACGCGGCAGCAACTCTTAGCAATGCGCTAAGTCTGCAGCATCTGGCAGGGAAGATCATCAATCTGATCGCATCGAACGTGTGCCAGAACGCAGGTCCAAAAATTCCAGCCAGCCATGCGCTGTCCATGGACGTCGTACTGTCGGGTGGACTTGAGCTGGGATCGCACAGTGCCGACTGCTGGTTACCGGTGTTTTCCGTCTGTCGACATGTGACCCAGCTGGAACATGATCTTTTCAGCTCGCAAAACAACGCCACCAACGTAGGCAATGCGTCAGGCGTTGGACAATGCAAGGACTCGTCGGATCAGCCGTTTGGCAAGAATGATGCACAGTCGGATAGGCAGCATCTTTCGCTGTACTCTGTCGATGAGGATGAAACCTGGTATGTGATCGTGCGATAGTCAACCTCTTGATATGTTATCTAAGCTCTTTTCTCTACTGCTCCACAGTGTCGACGTGTACAGCTTTCTGCAAGCGCCGAACACGAACGCCAACATTAACGTGATCACCATACTGAAGGCTTACTCGGGCAACGATGCGGTCAATCTAACGCAGACAGACACCGCTAAGATGCTGTGTGCACTGTCCCACCAAGCGGACGTACTATTTTCAGAGGCTGCCGAGCGACTAAGCCTGCCTGCTCTGCAGCAGTTCCTGCGCAGCTTGTGCCGGGCATCAAGGGAACAACTCTATCGCAGCACATCGCTCAAGAAGGGCAAAAAGTCCTGGTGGCTTGGACGACCATGGAAGATAAAGAATGATTCCTTGCCACTGTCACTGTTGCTGCACCGGGTTGGAGATGTGACGCTTAAGGTTTTCCGTGGTCCTCGCCCATTGCTGCACGTGCTTAAAGTTTGGGCAATTACTGGACCACATCTGATGGATGTAAGTATCTTGCGAAATGGTGTTGTGTAGGGATTAATTCTTGAATAACTTCTCTCCTATAGGCCGCTTGTCACAAGGATCGCAGTATCTCGAAGCGTGCGATTGAATACATCCACGATATCATAACGGCGCTGTTGGTAGAGCAGACTGAGCTGCCACACTTTCACTTTAACGAAGCGCTACTGAAACCGTTTGAAAATTTGCTTAGCATGGACTCGTGCGACATTGACGTGCAGGATCAAATCGTGGCCTGTCTGTACGAGATCGTGGAAGCACACCGTACCGAGATAAGGTCCGGTTGGAGGCCACTCTTCGGTACGCTGCGTACTGCACGCAATCGCCCCGTACATCTATCAAACATTATCGACATCTTTCGCGTGTTTCTCGAAACGGACAACATGCTGGTGTTTGCCAATGCCGGGCTCGATTGCATACTGTGTCTGCTGTCGTATCTGGAGATATCCGGAAGTGGACCGACAGCAACCGACCATGGGCAGTATCCAACGACCAGCTCGGAAGACATATCGCTAACAATGCGCTCGGGCGACTTTCTATACGATGCGCTTAAGTTTCTTGAGCGCTGTGCCTCGATACTAGACTTTATGTACAACATGCCGCAATGTCCGAACCTGCACTCGACGTACAAAATCAAGGGCATTACCTACACGCACATCATTGACGCGAACATTCCCAACTCGATGGAAAACTTTACGTTCTTTGGACAGGATTATCTGCAGAACACGAACGAACAGTGTATGATCAGCTATCGCTCGCTACACATCGACAAGGAGTCGATCAGGAAAATCGACGAACTTGACCGGCCGAGCGGTGTGCTGAAGGTGTGGTTCCTCTTGCTGGATGGGCTTACCAACTCGCTGATCGTATGCCCAATCGCACACCAGTCACCGATACTGCAGTCTATCTTCAAACTGTTCAAAGCGCTCATGATTAGCCCGGGCGTAGAATTTGGATTCTACTGCATCAACCACCTGCTGATACCGATGATCCAGGACTGGCTGCGGTACGTGAATAAGGCGCAGAAAAATTGGGTGCTGATCGAGAAAAACTTTAAGCATTGCTGTTGTATGACCACTGATCTGGTGGTAGACTTTCTTGCAAAATCACAATCGCTCGAAACGTTGGGCGACCGGGTGGTGATTGGTAGTGAGTCGTTGCTTGGACACAACTCGCGATCCTCACCGCCGCCAGCATCCGCTAGGTCCAACATGCGAGGGTCAACGGACGGCAAGTACCAGCGGCAAAGCAAAGTACATGATGAGGATCAGGCAGCCGGTAAGGCATTCGCTACGGCTCGTCTACCCAGCTCGGCCATACTGGCATTGAAACAGCTGCTCCTGGTACTGATCGAATGTTCGGCCCAATCGCAGGAAACGATCGCCAGGGTTGGTGTGTCCTGCATGAAGCACATCATCTTCTCCGCTGGCTACATGTTCGATGAGGACCAGTGGGTGATCATCGCTTCCGCCATCCATCGGGCAAGCACGGTTTCGATGGCACCTCTGAAGCAGCTCATATTTGCGTTCAATCGCAACTCGAACAGTTTCTACGGTGATTGCGCGAACGTGAAGGTAGCCGCACGACGGGACAGTACACCCGAAGAACTGCAGCGGATCCATTCGTTGGCCCAGCAGGTGTTCCTGATGGACACCCAGCGAGATGCGCTTGGCGGGCGTAACCTTGCAGTCCCGCAGGAAGATCGCTCCTACTCGTTTCTACTATATCCACTACAGTGCAACGGAGGTGTTGCTCCGTCGGTGACAACCACCAACGCTGGATCGGCGACTGGGGTACCCTCATCGTACGGGCTAGCGGTGGACTGCTACATAATACGTATCCCGTATCGCAATTTAATTGTCGGAATGCTTGCCAGCCAGATGTTGTTACAGCTGATCGCCAACATCCTGCTCAGCGGTCTATCCAACGTTCCGAGCGAGCTAAACACCTGCTTCTACAGTAGCGGTGCCGAACCCGGTACCGGTGGTTCAACTACGACTCCGCACAACAATTCCGGCGGCTCGAAAACACT
Source organism: Anopheles stephensi (assembly GCF_013141755.1). Taxonomy (NCBI): domain Eukaryota; kingdom Metazoa; phylum Arthropoda; class Insecta; order Diptera; family Culicidae; genus Anopheles; species Anopheles stephensi. The sequence goes on from NC_050201.1 coordinate 15,010,538, forward strand.
CTTCTATCTCGGTCAGAACAGCAAGGAGATACTGCTGCGTGCGTTGCGCCAGTTTCTGATCGCTGCTGTCGAGTTTGACACCAGGCCCGGGTTGAAGTTTTTGATCCAAAAAGTGTCCGGCATCGACTATGCGGCCAACCTGTACAAACAGATGAACTCGTCCTGGATCATACACTACATGGCGCTGGTGGACATGTATCTGAACAATGTGCGCATACACAACCTCACGGCGGAGGATGTGCGGTATCTGCTGAGCTCCTGTTGCGACCAGTACTCGTCCGGTTTGCAAACGTCCAAGGGTGACGAGAAGTGTATCCACTATCTGTTTGCGCTGCGTGATTTGTGGGAAATGATTGCGGACCACTTCATACAGCATCTCGAGAGTGATCGGGAGTGTAACTATAGCCGTGCAAAGTCGTACAAATATGCAGACGCTTGTGAGGAGTCGGACAATCAGTTCGGCGAGACACGGGACGGTATCGAGCCGGGCATCGTGTACTTCGCGGATCAAGCGACTGAAGACGGTAACGAAGGTATCCGGAAGGTGGCTAGTTATGAAGGTGAAATTGTTGGTATTCCTGGTAGACGGGAACCGCGCGGCCATCCGCATCATCCTTGCTATGCGCCCAACAGTAGCGGACAAACGGCACATGACCAGCAGTCGAAAGAATTTGAACCACTCAACCAACAGCAACCGGATGTGGTTGAGCAGCCGAAGGTAAGCAAACCGACGCCCAAAGGTGACAGTCAATCCGGCACAACGCCGACACCGGACGGTGGTGGCGAACGGCAGAAACAATCGATACCGCCGGAAATCGAACAGCAGCGTGCGCTCAGCATCCAGAAAGACGTGTCGCATAAAACATCTGCCTTACGACAGCTTATCGTCGCTTCGATTGAGTTGATCAAGCTTCTGCCGAACGAGCAGTCCGAGTTTCTGCAGCTGCTGCTTACGCCCCGCATCCGGGAAGCGTTCCACTTTGTCGAAGAGAAGAACCCGTTCCTGTCGCTGGACGCACAGAATTAAATGAACCGCAGCCGGGGAAAACAAAGGGGGGAGGGGGAGGATGGGGAGGGGGAAGGGTATTGATGGGAGATCGGAAGTAAACAAGCAAACAAAACCATTCCATCAACCAGGGGAAGGAATTAAAGCCGCATACTATAGGTGCTTCAGCAGATAACATTGGAATTGCTACATTTTGTGTATATAATACCGCTCATATTATTGTACGGACTTACCATTCATGTTGATTGCCGTCACTCGTGAAATATATTTCTCGACTATGTGGAACCTACCCAGCAGCACCAGCAGCACGCGTGTCACTTTCGAATGCCGAAACTAGAAATAAGGTTAGATGGAACCAGTTTGGACAACGACTGAAAGGAACGGAACGAATCTAGTAGGTTTTTTTTAACCTAGGAGGTATTTGTAAAAAAAATAATAATTTGGACTTGAGCGTTGCTTTTGATTCGATATTATATAGTTGATATCATGTACCGGGGTTCGAATCATGCAATGCCATCTGTAAGCGACCCGGAATCGTTTGGGACGTATTCTTAGTTCCAACGAGTACGAGAGGACCCTTAGGTGCAACCAGTTGGGGTCGAGCCGTAGGTGTAGCAAAGCATACGCGAGATTCACCCGTAGGTTCGGGTCGACCCGTGAGTTTGACATGTTTGTAATCCATGGATCGTCCCGAAATCGCTATGGGTCTACTCAGACTCGTTGCATCTCGGGGTGTACCCGGAATCGTTGCACCCACGAGTTGAACTCGATTCCTATAGTAACGAACTCAACTACGGATCGATCCGTTGCAAGAGTTGTACGCCTCACCACTACTAACGATCTAATGACATTTTACAATTTTTGACAGAATTGGACCTCTCTTAACCGTGCTGCAAAATTCCATCATATGATTGCAAAGTTCCACTATCCACTTGCCAAAATTCATCAAGTGAAGCCCTGTATTCCGGAACCCGTTATACCATCTGGTACAGGGTGACTCGAGAAGCTTCGTGATCATATGGTCTTGAATTCACCTCTTTATGCGTGTGTTTGCGCGTGTACTCCGTACAAACACTCCCTTTAACGCACACCAGCGCACCACAAAAAAAAAACAAAAAAAACAAACGCACTCTAAACGCAAACACAAACAACATCGTCATCGTACGATGAAACGTCCAAATTCCTAACATGAGTGTGCTGAAGTTGTGAAATAGTCGAGTCATAATCGTCAAAACCCGCAAGATAAAGCACCCTAACACCGGACGCCCGGAGTGCATTCCTTATTTACACGGGATTTTATAATACCTCAACCGTTTTGCAGTTTATCTGCTGGGTGTGTTATCGCAAGCGATACCAGCAAGTGCGGTTCGGGGAACGTTAACGTTTTGTGCGTTGCAGCAAATTAACATTCAGTTCCGACCCGTCATCACCGTCATCATGGAAAGTAAGAGTGAGTTGGTAAAGATTGCCGGTGCCGTACTACTGCCCCAGCTGGGCGGATTCGTGAATGGTAAGCTGACCCGGAACGAGATTACCGGTTGGTACAACCAACTCAGCTTCCCATCGTTCCGACCACCGAACTGGCTGTTCGGTCCCGTGTGGGTATCCCTGTACACCGGTATGGGATACGCTTCATATTTGGTTTGGAAGACGGGCGGTGGCTTTGGCGGACCAGCACGCATTCCACTGATGCTGTACGGTACCCAGCTCGCACTGAACTGGGCCTGGACACCTATCTTTTTCGGCATGCATCAACTCAAATGGGTAAATACGTCCCACAATCTGTCTTGCTTTTTCCTTCCCTTGCGCTAACTTCGATTCTTTCTATTTCCCCTGACAGAGCGTGGTAGAAATTGTCGCCCTTACCAGCTCGGTAGCAGCGACCGGAGTGGCCTTTTACAACATAAACAAGCTGGCGGGATACCTGTTCATACCCTACTTTGCCTGGTGCGCCTTTGCGAGCGTACTCAACTACAGTATCTACAAGCTGAACACCCCATCGACGGCAACAATCGAAGAAGTTACTGACGATTCAAAGCAAAAGTAGGAAGGGATGCTTCGTTCAACAATCGACTACCTCCCATCAACCTGTAGGTGGCTTCACATCACAATCATTTACAATCATGGTTTTTGTAAGAATATAAACGGGATGTGCATTCCCATTCTATTGCCCAAATCATGTGTCGGATGTGTGTTCCCATTGTCTTCGCTGTTTAAATATTTTGCATTCATAAATATACAATAAGATACATTCACAAAATTATCGATCGAAGATGCTAGAACATTCGTTCCCAAAAAAGTAGTTAACTTACCACATTCAGCAGTGGGGGGCAAAAAAGCTGCCGGGGTTCACGCTCATGTTTACGATTTGCGGAAGCAACAAAAAAAAAACAAGAATCGAGGGTTTATTTGTATTTGTATGCGTGTCGGTAAACGAACTTTAAGCACCTTGGTCGGATACAAATGTGGTGAATAGTAAAATAATTAAAAAAGTACATTTACAGTAGATCAAGAAAACAAAAGTCCCCACTTTTGTTGAGAAAATATTCAAGGAGCTTAATTTTTCTCGAAACCTTTTAAAATTCTTATAAATAAATCGAGTGAATCGAGAATTTATCTTGAATTTTCCCAAATTCACCACACCAGCATGTGTTCACTTTGGTCAGTGTTTGTGACAGCTACCGAACAGTTTTATCGAAACGTCACACCACAGTGAGATCAAAACAAAACATTCTTTGTGTTTCTCTTACCAGCAAACAAATCTAAAACAGTGTACTTTTTAACTTTAGGTAAACAATTTGCTAAATCATATACATTTTTCATGTTTTTAAAGTAATATCTCGAGTAGTGCTGTTGGTTTATCGTGTATTCACTCACTGTTGCTTTTATTCGTCAGCTTAGCTGTGGTACGCTTCGAGTCACGATGTCCGATGAGTATCAGCATGTAAGCAAAGGCAAACTGAAGCTGAAGAACGATTCCGACGCGAAGAAAAAGCACAAGAAAAAGAATAAGAAGAAGGAGAAGGAAAAGTTGATTCGCGCCGTGCTGGAAGAGCCGGGCAAAGGGGATGACCGCAAGCAGCAACAACAAGGGCAGCCTGGCACATCGGAACCAGGACGACGCACGCTAACGAAAGCGGAAGAATCGTTTAAAAAGATGCAGGAGAAAATGGTAAGTCTTTCTCGAATGGTTGTTCACAACACTTCTGTACTGCCGGCAATTCGACGTTCTTCTCTGAGAGGTAGTCCCTGGGTACGACTATGCAATCCCATCTCATGGGTTTTCCTAAGTTACTCCGCAGGTATGAACACGATCTGCTCGATAACCTCAAATTTGCTTTAGGACTAGTAATCTAGTGGCCAAATGTCCTAAAGTCAATCCGTCGTTAATCGACGGCGAGCTAGCTCTGTCTATATGACCGTTCAAATAAGTCACAGCAATATGGAACAATGCAAAACTGAGATTCAATAAGGAAGAACCTATTATTTAGCATCTAGAAAGGGACTCCGAACAGATATCTAATTAAACTTTGAACAAATTTATAAATTATCAACTTTAATCATTTAGTTGAAAGACTGGTAAAAGACTCGAGAAGGCCCCCCCCTGACAAAATTTGTTAGGCGCTGTAGGATTTACGCCTAAAGGTATGCAATCCGCAGTACACGTTGCGGAAGCTTCACAGTGAGCTTTCAGTGTGCTTTCAGTGTGGTCAAAATTGGTTGAAGAAAGTCGAAAAAAATATTGTTATTATTTGATTAAAACCCCCTCTCCGCTAACCCTACCATTCATTTTGGCTTATAGGGGCTTCTTACTAATTTTCGGTCGCACTAGGGGTGAACAATCGGGCCCAAAACATGCACGGCGTTTTCGGACGGTAACGGAACAGTAATTCGATGAATACTTGTTACCTTGCATTGATATTCAGCAAAGGAGGAAACATAAGAATATCCTAATCTCAAACCACTTGTTACAATGTATATTATCAAGTTCTACTCGCTGTCTATTAACAGTATTAAGGAACAATGCACAATGTTTACATCAAATGGGTTTTGACCATACAGAAATCCCACCGTACAACAAAAATGACAGGCCACAGTGCTGCACACAAAAGATTCTAGGGGGGGCCTTCTCGAGTCTTTTACCGAAAGACTTCTTAAAAGTAGAATTATAATACAATACTTACTAGACTGTTTCATACCTCGTAGTTGGATAGTCAGTCCTCACTAGGGGGGAATGGTTCGGATGGTATTTAATTCGTGAATGTGCCGGGCGCCCATAATGTCGCCCATAGACCGGCTCCAATAATGTGTGGACAATTCCTAAACAAAGATTTTCAATAATACGATCAAACGAGATTCCAATGAAAATTGTAATACACTCTCGGTGCCCTATAAAAAGTCTCTGGTGGTTCAAGCGGACTGTCACCATAGCCCACAGGACCGCCATAGCGCTGAACGTGTTAACGAAACATTTTTTTCTAATTTTTCTTCTTACATTCATTACAGCAAAACAAACGGATCGTGGAGAAGGCACAGATGACACACAAGCAGCGGGTGGAACTCTTCAACATGCATCTCGACAGCTTGACGGAACACTTCGACATACCCAAAGTATCGTGGACCAAATAGTTTGCCCGTTGGAATAGCGTTTTTTGGGAACGGGTGTTTTATTTTGTTTCGTATCAGTATAATAAGGCAAAAAAGTAAACAGTTTCGATCGATGAAGTTGGTTACCAACTGTATTGCTTTATTTTCGGAGCCATGCGTTCAGGGTTGACGTACACTTTGATGGGGCTGCGTGAGCAAAACAGAGAGAATACATAGGGTAACAATTACACAGTTACAGTTACGCAGTCCCGCATGTCTTTTAAGGTAACAATAGTAGTAATGATTAGAAAATGCTGCTAAATTAGTCCATTCGTCTCTTTGGCAAATAAGTTGTGTATTCAATTTTTCCCCATTTAATTATATACATTCAGTACAGCAGACAATGTTGTATATTCCTCCGGATAGCAATAGAAAACAAGGAAAAACTTATGCTTTTTTGAGACCTAAAAATAGTTCGTTTGCCTATTCATTTTTCGACCGTAATACTCAGAGACTAGAGCGACAGGAAATCAGAAAGCACTAACTGAAAAAGGGAAGTAAATGTTCCGCTTAATATAACTATCTGTCTTCATGAGCGCGTTTGCTTATCTTATGCCTTGACGGCTTGATTCTTCACGATTGCTTTGTGTTTTTTTGGTTACCGACGGTCCAATCGCCGATACGTAGTAGCGTGTCCTTCTGTCAGTCCTGCTGTTTGATTCTCGCTATGTACACCTACTTACCGTGTATGAGTATACTAAATGTGTATTCTCGCATATAATGCTCTAAAGTTTGCGCGTTCCGGTTCGGCCTGACATCCGGATCCGGATAATTCAACAGGAATCGCTCACGCCTACTGTACAGTGTGCGCTCATACGATTGCGCGCTTCTAATTGACGGAGCTAACACACTCGCTCAAAGTGTCCGCTTCCTTGAATCATCCTATCTCTCACGGGAAAGCTCTCTCTCTCTCACACAAACACACACACACACACACGTCAAAAGGCACGGGTGATCTACGGCCAACCAAAGTTGATGCCAGTAAGGTGGTAAAACTTTTGGTTAAATGGCCGATAAAACTCCCGCAACCGGTCGATAGCAACGCTATCGATCCGCGGATGATTCCGTCCCTTCGTTTTTCCGAGACAGTGCGGACTCGATCGTTCCTCCGACTTGAGCAAGCAGGGAAAACCTTTGGTCGAGTTAAAGTAAAAATGTTTCTCGTTCACCACCCGCTTCAAACCGAGAAAATCCTGCACGCGTCCAATCTCAACCGCCGGATCAGCGATCAACCGTTCACCGCTTACGAACAGCAGCTGGGACAGTGGGAAACACTCCAGCCACCGTTCCAGGTACTTGGCGTACACACCGATCCGTACCGGGCCCCAGCTCGTATCGACCACACCGCCAGCCGACCCGTTCGTGAAGGCCAGCTCCTCGAACCGCTTCATATCGCGCTTCTTGCTTTTTGCCTGCGTATAGTCCGAGATGGCACGGGTGACTGGATCCCGGACGACCACCAGCAGCTTGGTGGATGGGTTCATGTGCCGGACCCGACGCGGTGCTTCACGCGTTATGAAGTAGCTCGGTGTTTTCTCCATCGTAATTTGACCCTCGATCGTGGGCGGCATATGATGCCGATACCAGGCAAGCCCTTTCGTGTAGTGCCGATCAAAAAAGTGCACTTCACATCCGGCCGCTCGCACATCCGGATGCAACCGGACGAACTCTAGCAACGCACGCGTGCCACTTTTCTTTACGCCGATGATGAGTGCGTCCGGTAGGTGACGTGATGGTCGAAGTCCTTGCTGGCGCAGAAAGCGATACTTGGGCGAACCGTCCGTTGTGTTGGGCGACAGGAGACGTAACGTGGTGCCCGGTTGCTTCGGCGTATTGTCATCGACCAGTGGCACGATGCGTACAATGGAACCGAGTATTCGTACGTGTGGCAGCGGTGTAGGTGAAATGGTTGTAACGGTCACGGTAGATGCTATCGTAAGTGCAGCAGTCTGAAGGTATAAGGAAATCAATCATCAAATATGTTATAGAGTCAAATATGTGACTGTTGAGCAACAACAGTTGCTCCAGGTTACCTGCTTGAAGCTGCGATTGATCCCGGACAGCAAACAGGCGTGAAACGTGTACAGTACGTATACGGCGCACATGATCAAACCAGTCGTAACTGCGATCGTGCGGTTGAGTTGCTTGTGCTGCATTTCTGCGGTAAAACAATAATACCCATTTCGTATCAATTAGAAGAGAAGATCTGTTCGGGTCCGTCATTTAGCACTGTATTACCAGTGAACGTTCGGTCTTCATATTCAAACGACTGGTTTGTTGGTAGACTGTTAAGACTAAACTAGTTGCAGACGCCCTACGTTTATTGTAATATTTATTGTTTTGCAGCTGGAAGTTCTCTTGTGTTGTGATTTGATGTCCGTTTATGGTGTATGTTTCACGGCTGCTTATTTTGTTTTAAATAAATAAAAAGGTTTGTTTAACGAATTTGTCTTCCACTTGCAATTGCTTTTGATTGATTTTGAGTTCAAAAGCGCTAAAACACATCAACATTACAGGATTACACACGTTTTGGCTTGTTTGTTTTGCTGCGCAAGGTGGAAGCGTTACATCACAATGGTTTTCCATTAACCAGAATTTGAATTTCGTGCTTGAATTAAACACATGCCATAAATAAAACATCATATAGCCTACATTTAGGCGTAAGGGTTAATCTACGAGGGAAAAACGGCCGTTGGTTTAGGGAAACCGTAGGGAAAACAATGCAGAAAGCTTACAAAGCTACTTTAACAACTTGTGTGGAGTTTTACCATGCCAATTTAAGATGCCTATGTGGTTTGGCAGACCTAAACACCTTTATCAAGTAAGAAAAAACGGATAATCCAAGGGTGAGGATGTACATCTTTTATACATGCTCCACAGCTGGAGTTGACATGAGCAAGTTTTCCCAAGTACACGAGGTAACAAGTATTTGATTTGATTTGTCTCCTCCTTTGGGACACATTCCCATCCTCCACATTCACCCACATAAGACCGTGGGCGTTACGTATCAACTATGAAAGAAAATAAACAAAAAACAAAAATCTGGAACATAGTAACCATTTCCACGAAACCGATGATACAACCGGTCCATACTCGCGGAACACACATCCACCTGAATAAATGAAAAGCGACCGGATGTTTGAATAAAAAACGAACCCAAAAAACTTCATAAACAATAAACGCACGTGGAACGGCGAAAAACGGAGAGCGGAGTAAAAAGCTTTAGTTTCCCTCCCGCATATGCGGGCACCGAGAGCAGCAAGTAATCTGGGGTGGAAATTTTTGGGGGTTGTAGATTTGGCAGGCTATACCGACACAGATTGTTCGGAATACCACTAGCTTGCTCTCTTTCCAACGGTGGCGTCGTCGTAAAAGTTATCGATTCACGCCAGATGCTCCAGAAAACTTTGCGAAAGGAGAAACACACACACACAGAAGCTAGTTTGAGATTTTTAAGCAGCATGTGGTGTGCATGCCGATGTCAACAACATCATCATTGGTCCTCAATATCCCTAACTAAGCAAAAGGGGCCCAGCACGTTCCCAAAACAAATCCGCATTGACCGAAGAGCGGCGAGGACTCTCTGGTTCCTTTCTCTCTGTCGCTTTTCCGCACATGCCGCTAGGATACTTTAACACAGCGCGCTAGCAAGGACTCGCCATTGCGAAGTCCCGTGGGCGTCCTCTCACTTTCTCTCTCGCAGCGCCACGAGCGCCACAAGCGCCACGACACTGTTAAAGTAAACGCTAAAAATATCGTTTCCTCCAGGGGCTGAAGTCAAACGGGGGTTTTTAAAATGCCACTCGCGTCCTGTGACAGCCGGACTCGCCTCACCCCTGGACTGCGGTACAAGGCGTGAGACAGCCAAGGAAAGCATATATCGCTCGAAGTCCGAACCATCATCGGCCGGCATCTCGCAAATGTCCACACGAAGTAGAAACGGCAGAGGCAAGAGCAGAAAAAGAAAGGACGGAAACTCTAGACAGGCGTACAGTCAGGAATCTTAATATTGCATAAAATATGCGGCAGTAGTTGCAGGGTGAAGCGCGCGGGCTGTGATTGCTGCTAAATTGGTGCTGTGTGTGTGTGTGTGTCAGTTGTGCATGCTTCTTTCGCAGCATCCCGATTTTCCCGATGCTTCTAGCAGGGAAGCAATCAAGCAAAGTATAAAACGCTACGTCCACTGGCTGTCATTAACCATGTCCGGAACACTTGGCAATAGGAGCCTTTGAGTGGTTGTCGTTTGTTATTGGGTTTCAAGCCGGAAATGAGATTTTCTATCCCGAGCGGATGGGGAATGTAATGGAATCAATTAGCTCCGTAGCTGCCTGCCTCTGTCCAGTGTCCTTTACAGCTCAACAAAAGCTTTGAAACGGTGGATGCGTGGATTCTGGACGGGTTCTTAACAGCTGTCATGCTTACCTATGGTTAGACGCTGCAGTTGCTGGGAGACAGCTCCCCCGCATCCGGTTGCGTAGGCTGATGCGTTTGATAGAGATCTCGCAATGTCCTCGATGGATGTTCACTACTACCGCAACGAACTTGGCGTACAGGCCACTACGCTGCCGACTGCTTACACCGTACCGGGATACTGTCCCCATACACTATTTACGCACTGGCTGGATTGTAGCAAAACATCGTGTCAGTCACCCACGCTCACGGCACTAGAGACTTCACAGTATTCGGTACGCACCGTACTCACTGTGGTAGTGTCCGCCGGACCATGTGCGGCTTTCTGCTCCAGTTCCAGCTGCACGGACAACGGGCGGACGAACGGACACTGCAGCAGTAGAGCCCAGCCACACACGGTCAACACTGTCAAACGAGACGGCCCGGAGGCTATCAACCGCACACGAGCGAAATGCCAAGGACTTTGTGCGGAGTTTTGTGCCGCAGGTCGGAGAACCTTGCGAACGACTGGGCACGAGTGGGCTACCCTCGCCGCAAGTGGTGTTTGCTGGTGGAAACTCTAGAAGACAGAGAGAAAGAAATCGACTGTGAGAGAGCGCCCTCGTATTCAACAGCATCCACACACACACACACACACACATACACACACACGGTGAGTCCTTCGGAGAGTGTTCAGACCGACGTCGCTCTTTCGTTCAAATTCGTGTTGCGTGTGGGATGGATTTTGTTGCCTTTGCTGCTGTTCAGTAAATCAACTGTCGGTTGAAACAATTCGTACATAATTGCCTATTTACAGTCGCATTCGTGCTTCAAATTCGGGTCCATTTTTTTTGGTGAAACTTCATTTCTTGCTTGCTTGTTTCGAATATGTTCAATTTCTTTATTCACTTCTGATTGGTGATATTAGTAGCGAAAATCGTTCACTTCAACCCAAAAGGCACTAGTCCTGTTGAAACACAAGACCAAGTGTCGTCAATGTATTAATGTATTATATTGATGCTTATCAACCAACAGTTGAAATCGGTTTTCAATACTCTAAGTCTCAGACCCTTTTCAACTTCCAAGACTTCCAAGATTTCTAGATTTCTAGACGAGGTCCCTAGTACGATACGAGGTCCCCTCTGATACTAGGTCTTCAATACAAGTCCACCTTATATCCACCTTAATGTAATAAGGGCTCTAGGTGGCCCCGTGTACTTCGCTCACTGTTACATCTACCAATGTTGAGAATATATTGTCCTTGGACACTTTTCCCACCAGTCTTGATTATCTGTATGTGTTAATTAGTCTTGATTAATCTGTACCCAAGTTCTGATAGAATTCCTACTCCGGTGGCTTTAGCCTATATAGATCAAGTCGGTCCTTCGTTTAGCCAATTGGATGTTTGTTTTTATTTTTCTTGTGAGGCTCTACAAGCTCAAGAGGACTGGTGGAATGGTGAAGACTGTAGGAGAGAAAGCAAAATGTATGCAATAATGCTGGTATCATTGGTGACTCGTCGCTTGCGACCGAGCAATGACACCAGCCTAACCAAGGTACCGATATCCGAGAACAATCTCTCTTAGGGTCAAGAAAGTCAGAGCTTATGGCTGGTAGTATCGCTTTGAAGCAAGAGAACGGAGCTTAAGTCTATGACTAGTACAAGTTTTTTTTTTTGGTTTTTTTGTTAACGAGGAGGAGAATCTTCGCAAGACCCCCCGGGTAGCCTCTCGGTACCCGGATAGTGTGGGATTCATCGATCACATCGACATACTGCCGGCGAATCGACGCCTACCCACTAAACCCCTCCCCGACCTGTTCCATGTGCGACGTCCGTGCTGCGATGTCCAGATGCAGGATCGGTTGAATGTAGAGGTTATCCGCAGCTAGGTTAGATTGATTGTAGACGTTATCCGTTGTGAAGTAAGGTTGAATGTAGAGGTTATCCACAGTTGGTTGGGTCTCTCTCTCTCTCTCTCTCTTTCTTACGGTAATGCGTTTCCTGTTGAAGATATACTAAACAAGAATCTGAATAAGCCCAACGTCATATCTAACGTAATCATCTACCATTATCGTGAAAGGTCCTCGCATAGAAAATAATTTCCAGAAAAGGCGATACTAACGTTCTGTTTAAAGCTGTTGTCTCCAGTTATTGACCAGATTGTAGATCTTCTCCACCGCTAGTTGAGTCGGTCGTCTTGGGATCTCCTGTCTTCGGGGTGTCCTAAATGCTGGTTCCTGGGTTCTAGGAGCTCGGTTATTTATAGATGTCGTCCACGGTTTGTTAGGTTGATAGTAGATATGGTTCACAGCTGATCGGGTCTTCTTTCCAGTGATCCGTTGAAAGTGAGCAAAACAAACAAAGCCAACATGAGACCAGGCAATAGAGTAGGTTATGATGACTAGTGTACAGAGCGATCTCCTCGTCTACATCGTCTTCAATTTTCCTGTAATTTCTGAATTGTTTCTTGAAAAAGGAGTACTCACATTCTGTTTATAGATGTAGTATCCAGTTATTGTGGTGATTGTAGTGATTGTTTAAGGTTGGTTGGGTCTGACTTCCAGGGATCCACTCTCTTCGTGGTGTCCATTATCCTGGGTCCTGGTGATATCCTGGGATGTGGTTTGAGGGTGCTCGGATGATTGTAGACATTTCCTACTGTAAGTATAGAAGAGCATGAGAATATAGCCCGACGTTATTACTACCACAAACGTGGTCAATTCATCTACCTTTTGCTTCTGTGCATGTCCCGCCCAAAGGGAGCTCGGCTGTTTATAGATGTCGTCCACGGTTTGTTAGGTTGATAGTAGATATGGTTCACAGCTGACCGGGTCTTCTTTCCAGTGATCCGTTGAAAGCGAGCAAAACAAACAAAGCCAACATGAGACCAGGCAATAGAGTAGGTTATGCTGACTAGTGTAAAGAGCGATCTCCTCGTCTACAACGTCTTCAATTTTCCTGTAATTTCTGAAGTGATTCTTGAAAAAGGAGCACTCACATTCTGTTTATAGATGTTGTCCCCAGTTATTGAGGTGATTGTAGAGATTGTCCGAGGTTGGTTGGGTCTAACTTCCAGTGATCCACTCTCTTCGTGCTGTCCATTATCCTGGGTCCTGGTGATATCCTGGGATGTGGTTTGAGTGTGCTCGGTTGATTGTAGACATTTCCTACTGTAAGTATAGCGGAGCATGAGAATATAGTCCGAAGTTATTACTAGCACAACCGTGGTCGATTTATCTACCTTTTGCTTCTGTATATATACAGTGAAGGATCGGCCTCGTTCAAGGGGCTGATAGCATATGAAGTCTTAGGCCGCTCGTCCAAGCCACCTATAAAATACTCGAGGCAATGTGCTTCAGTATGTGTTTGAAGGAGTTTTTTCCTAATTCTACATTATGATGGCTAATAATTTATATCTTATAGCCGAATGATGTTCATCTTAAGCATCTGAAGCAACTTAATAAAGGGTGTGCTGTTCGCGATTTGACTTTAAGTTATATAAAAAAGGCACGCACCATGTTCGCCTTCAAGACATTAATTGCTGATGATTCATCAGGAAAAAAAAACAACTGCAAGGTAGCCATACCCACAAAATATTCGTGCGACCAGTTCTCGCACGGAGCGGAACCGATCTCAATTAACCGTAATGGGATCTCTGGTCTTATTAAAAAAATAACTATACGCTGATGTCACCACTGATGTTTGGACTTAAATTTAGAGGAAACTTCGTCGACGGTTTTTTCATTTGCTTCAAATTTTCAATTTCATGTGCGTGCGCTCTTTCACGCACGGCTTGCGATTATGTTGCCAAAACAGTTACGAACATTGTTTTAGGTTGCGTGAGTCAAAGTTCCGCCACGTCCCAAAATTTTATATACTTTAAAGTTTCATCACGTCCAAAACACACATCCTGTATTAGTGCTAAATCGATGCTTAAGTTGTTGGTTTTTGCGAGTGAATTCTGATATTTGTGGCAAGTTTGCTAGCAATAAGGCGAGTCTGTGCCTGATAATAGCGATTTTATAATGATAATGATGATGGTATAGGTATCAAGGTCTTCAAAACCAAACATCACATTAACGTACAAGTCTAAATTATGCATGGGAAGGCTCTAAGCTGTTGTGAGCTGAGTGTAAACTAGTTTTCCTCTTTTTGCCCTTCTTTGGCACTGCAATCTCGAAAGGTTGCGGCCTGTCAAAACTGGATTTCTGTGACTCTGTTATATCTCTAGCTGTATAGTCAAGCCCTGCGTACGGGGAGGCGGTCTCCTGGATGGGATTTGATCCCAGGTCCAGGTGTGAAGACAAGCGACCGGATCTCCCCAAAAAATGGGTTTAGAATGAGATATATAAACTGTCCAGAGTAACGCTCCAAAATATCCAGAAGGGGAAAAGGTTGTTGGAAAATATCGCGCAACATGCTCACTAATTTCATCTTTGTTTGCGCGATATTCCAATCAGAACCAAACTCAAACTCATGATGAAGTCATCAGAGCGAGAGATTTTTAATCCAAAGAAATCCAGTTAAAAATCCTCCTAACAACTTGGTCAAGAAGACTACGAGCTAATATCAAAGCGCTTAACTACGAGACTGTCCTACTGTGCTGTTTGAGTATAAGAATGAGCTTTAAAGTGAGAAGTAAACTTTGTTCCAGATTTTACGGAACGCAACTATTGAGAACTTCAACTTCTTATTATCAAACTCTGATCTCACATCGCCACTTTTTCGCTCAGAAATTTAATTGAAGATCCTACCAATACAATACCAAGTCGAAGACCGAACGTAAAGACACAAAAAAATATCTGTTTCAGAATATCCAGAAACAAAAATACTACGAGCAATTTTTTATAGCACACGCTGATATCATGCTGATGTCATGCTGATGTCACCTGATGATTCTACTCAGAACCGAAGTCTGATCTCATCAGAGCAAAATAACTGAACGTATAGAAATCCGGATAAAGATCCTACTAATATCACAACTTGTCATGAAGTCTAAGCCTAATGAGACTGTTCCAGGATATCCAGAACTGAGCTGTTGGAAAAGAGATTCTCTAATTGCATTTTCGCGGATCTGAAGGCTAACATTCGACAGTGTATCCAAAGATTGACAGGCTGGGCTTTCATAGCTTCTATGTTCCTGCGTCTTCATCTTTTATTTTCTAGCACAGGAGGTTTAGTATGTACAGCGACATACGCAACGTTAGTGATCCTATGTGTTCAAAGTTCCCATATAATATATATGTTCCTGTTTCGTAGTATCAATTTAAGAATATGGATCAATTGTATGGTGTCCTGATACTGGCCGTGTCCCAAGTAAAATGACTTGGTTTGTATTAAAATCCCTTAGATGGCCTAGAGTCGCCTCTTCACGACATCAGATGTCTTCTTTAGAGATTTAGAGAACCTTGAAAAGCGCTACCAAATGCTTGATCAACTCGAGATATGCGTGCGAATGAATCAATGACTCATAGATCTAGCTCCCTGTCTGCAGGCCTGGACTATAATGCGTCAACGCATACTATTAGTGAATCATTGCGATACGTCCAGATATAGTGGCGAGTAGGAAATCTAGAGATAAATATATGATCACACTTGGATCTTCATGAGGTCATGAGATCACATGATCACACCTAAGGCTGGAGCGTAAAACTATGTTCTAGCATATCCGGAACTACACAATTCGAATTATAACACATGGATTTAATTGTGGACCTTCTTCAAACTTTTACACTCTGATAACAAATGTCCACTTCTCCATCAGGTTCCTAATGACATTGAACTTAACAGTCACTTTTGACAGCTGCATTTCCTGAGTCTAATTGATGGACTGGGTACACTAAGGATCGTTAATACCGCATATGCATGGATTCTTCGCACACTTCGGCCTCCATCTATGTCACTTGAGAGATACCACAATGGTGTTATTTTACTCCTCTGCTTTTCGTTATCTACTTTAAAAAACTGATACATCCGGTACCCATCTTTTATCTATAACGTCAGCTTAGCTGTCTAGCTCAGCTGCTTCTGCTTCTAGCAATTCCAGTTTCTTTGCTTCCGATCGTCAACATTCATCGAACGAAAACACTTTGTCAAGGGCGTTGGTGTGCTCCTTGACGATGCATTGTGCTTTCCTGAAAACCTACGTAACTTCATTGCTGAGGCATCTGGATCTAGTAGACCCGACATTGGTTAGAATACTCTATAGTTCGCTTGTTTGATCCGTAGTTCTAACACGAGACCTAAGGCCTGGGTACACTATCTCTGGCGCGTCTAGAGTTTATCCATAACCAACTCACAGAGATCCTTCGTAGTGGGATTTATTCGCCCACTCTGCACAATTGCCAGTACTTCCTGGCGAGAACGTTCCGTGTTGGGCGGCTACCTAACGTATAGGTACATTGTTTGGCCTATTTGGTTCCTCTGATCTTGTTTCTTGTTCTGTGTCATGAATTTAAGGTCGTGTGTGACCGATAGCATTCGTTCCGTTCGTCCTTTCACTTCTTAGTGTCTCATCTCGGGGTTTAGTGTGCATCACTTTAAGTTAGCTTCCATACGCTTCAAGAGAGCTAAAAATAATTTAAATAAATGGATTGATGCACAAGTACAAACATGATAGGCTCGAAATTGAATAAGGTCGAAAAGATGGACCGAGTTTCATACATTCAAAGGATTTGGAATTGTCGAATCTAAACATGCCACTCACTCAGTAGGGCAACTAATGTAGTATACTATGTTTGTATATGGGAACTCATCAGTTATCAAACTATTTTTGTTGTTGTTTAAATACTTCTATTTCAACCGGACGTGTTCTTGTAATAAAAAAAACGAAAGAGACGTAATGAAACGAAAGGGAAAAAAAGGGAGAGCAAGGGAAAGGAAGGGAAAGAAAGGGAAAGAAAGGAAGGTAAAGGGAAAGAAAGGGAAAGAAAGAGGAAGGAAATCAATACTACGGAAGTTCGAAAAGTCGTTAAAGTTTTCGAGTGACACAAAAAATATAGGCGAACCTATAGCAAGTGGTGTCAGTGTATTGACCTCACCAAAGTGAAGCGAAACAGAATGTCCGAACTCGAAAAAAAAGAGTATAGCGAGAGAAACGACCATACAGAGATCCTATCAAGGATCATGCAAACATACAACGACTCGAAGAGCAACTGGAAAAACTTTGTTCCAGAATATCCGGAACGAAACTATTGCAAACTTTAACTTCCTATTATCAAACTTGAATCTCGTGTTCAAAGATCCTACTAACATAACAACTTTTCATGAAGTCTAAGACCCTGACTGTTCCAGAATATCCTGGACTGAAACTATTGGAATCATCAATCGCACAATGGACAGACACTGATGACATCATGCAAAGCAACTTCATCTAATAGTCACTGTCTGGTGCTACTTAATGTCACTTTTTCACGAAACTCTGATATTATCAAAGCAAGCGAATTAAACCTGCAGAACAAAACATCTTGTCAAGAAGCCTAAAACTGGAGTTCGGACTGGAGGTACTAAAGGAAAAAAAACTGATCCACAATATCTAGGAATAAAACTATTCACCACATTCATCATCACATTATCAAACTCTGCACTAATTTCACTACTTCTTGATCAATAATTGTTTGATGTCGAGCAATCCGGCTATGGATTTCCCTAGTGTTTATCAAGCCTGGCACAACTGAAGGTAAACATATTTCAAAAAGAAAATTGACGTTTTCGATCTGATCGAAATTCGACAAACAGTTTGTTGATGGAAGAACCCGCCCAATCCCCCACTGGTGTACAGTGGGCACATCCGTTTTTTTTGTGAAAAAAAAAACAAATTAACCCATCAACAAACGTCCCCACACTGACAATTGCAGTGATCAGCGTTAGCTTAAAAGAAAAGTGAAGGTAAATCCCTATTCGGCTAAGCTGAACGGCTTCCCAGTTCGGAAGCCTGAAGACTGGTGCCATAAAAACTACTGATTGATCTGTTGATGAATGTGGTCAGATACAACGTTGCGTTTGGGACGATCGATGATGGTTCGAAGTGCTACGCTTCAAACTCGGACTCTAACTGATCTACTGATATCGGCGAACCTCATACTCGCAAGTTCCCAACGCTAGCAACAGGTGCGATCGAAATCACACCTGATGTAAAGGGAGCAATCTAAGCTGAACTGAACTGAAGTAAACTGTCAACTAAACTAAATTGAGCTCAACTCAATTCAACTAATCTCAAACTCATACTCAAACTCAAACTCAAACTCAAACTCAAACTCAAACTCAAGTCAACTCATCTATACTCAAGTACGCCATCGTTACTAAACGAAGCTCATCTTTGATGATTTACTCAACAGGAACGGCCTGGCCGAACACCTAAAGCTCATCTAAAGTCAACTGCACTACGACTCAAGCCAGCACTGAGGCTAGTCTCGCCAGTTTTGGAATGATTATGCATGGAATGAAGGCTAATGATGATTCCACCGAAAAGTGAGCTGGTGGTTGTTGGGCGCCTGATAAAAAATAGCATAAAGTAGGTTTACTACGTTATGCAACTACTCTACTGCTTATTGCTAGCTTACAGTGCTATACGATTCTTAAGAACTAGTCAATTAAAAGCTACTCTTAAACCTATTAAGCAACAGATCTTCTTCCGATAGCATGCCAGATGAAGTCGTGCTCTTGAGTTTTCCTTAAAAAACTAATCCTTAACCTAGAGTTTCTTAAATGCCTAAATGCATTGCGAAAAGGAGAACGTGTCAACGTCACCAGTCAAATACGAATGACCTGTAAAGAGAAAAACAAAAAGGGTTTCAATTAGTTGTTGAAGTTACTGGAGTTTTGGCACAAAGTTTGTGTACGTGACTTCCATTTTTATCAGTAATATTCTTAAGAAGGTTCCGAGAGCTGAAACACATCCTACGAGTGAAGACCATCCACATAGTCCTCAAGGACTTCATGGCTCAACTTGTATTGTCTATCATCTTAAGGTTCGGACTCCTAGCCAGACACACAGGTCTTTGGGCCTAACTTAACCTTCTCGAGAATTTCTGATTCTTTGACTAATGATTTGAAGCGATATGTACGACTATTAGACACGTCATCCATACCGAAGATGGGCTGTGTTGGATAGCTGGATGAACGTTCATTCTTTGAAGCAATCTCTTCGAAGGAGTCATTCGTAGTTTCATCAAACGAAGTTGGTGAAGGTGCGAGAAAATGGTCCCTGGTGATTATTTATCTGAATTTTGATCGGCATAGATAATGGTTTCTTCTAGTTTAAGTACTTTAGGACCAACCAACCAACTCTGAAGTAACGCTCTCCAAACTGATTTACGTCAAAAATATTCATCGTTATTGACCTTGAGATTGTTTCAATACAGAGTTACGATAAGCGCATCGCAATCTCTAGCAGTAGTCGGAATTTTGATCTTGAAACTTCCGGCCAGACGAACCCCAACCATCATCAGGCGAAATAGGGTTCGCGAACACCACACCACATCCGGGAACACTGCGAAATCTTCCAGCAACACGATCTGCAACGTGTTGCCCCATGTTAACTTTAACCGGAAATGGCATCTTAGTTACCCCAACGCGTGATGGTGTGATTGCAGTTGTGATACGAACAAAGAAACAGACTCGATTGGATACAATGAAAAGGGAATAGTCATCGTACCTTTCACACACGCCAATAGCGGTCGCTCGTGTAAGGCCCAAGCTAGGGAAAAGCAAGTCTCTATTTTGAACTCAAATGTGGATGATGTTTAGGAGTGAATATTTTTTTTTTACTGAAGTTATAAATATTTCATTTTTTTTTATAAGACGGTGAGAGAGTTTGTACATCACTTCAAATGACTTAGAAGTACCAGGCGTCTCCATTCTCTGAGGAGAGTTATATAATTTTGATTAATTTTTGGAGTGTTTAATTTTTCAAAAGTTTTATTAATCTTCCTTATTTTTCCTTTGGATGATTCGGGCCTCAAAGAGTGAATAATTTGAGCAAAATGGTGGGAATAAATTTTGAAATTTAATTTACCATTTAAAAGATTCCATAAAATGTTAGAACTTTTTTCACTAACATGTTAGGTAAATTTCTTCTTCTTCCTTAGCACTACAACCTCGAGAGGTCTCGGTCTGCCATTTCTGGCTTTCTGTGAAAACCACCATAATATTCGTTGGCTCATTAGATTTATTTTTATCGACCAAATACTGGTAATGATTACGCCATGGTTCAAAGAGCCTGGGTCTCCGAATTTCCTCACTAACCAACTGCTCTTACTGTCTGTGGGTCTATAACAGCCTCGCGTGGATTTTATTCTATTTAACACTCATTTGCTCACTTCCAAATTCTGCCAAAGTCAACCAAAAAGGGGAATTTGATTCGAGCGACTCCTATCCCTGGATATATCCACTAAACAAACATTCAATAGATCATCATATGAAATCAAAATTGCTTGATAAATTGTTTATATTTCTCCTGGAAATTTATTTAAATGGAAAGAAGTTCTCTTTAAATGATAAAATCCTGATCAAAAATACCTTTTCAAACAACTATTTTAACTTTTTGGTTTAGAAGTCCTACTCTCAGTGACAGGTGTTAAGATCAGAATTTGTTACAAAATATCCAAGGCTAGATTCCAAGAGGAGAGGCTCAAAACTATCTCACAAAACCTTTTACAAAGTTAAACATTGAGAAAAGTATGTCTATGGGTACTGAAAATGCACGTAGAATGTGGCTTCAGAAAATTATATCATTGCATTTATCGCTGAAATTTGAGAAAAGTTGGGGTAAAAATATGTACGAATCAGCGAATCAGATGTAATCGCGTCAACGCAGCAGGACGTCAGAAATTCACCGTTGAAACTTGAAACGCCCGGTCGTAGATTCTGAGTCACATTCGCCACGCCTCATCCGGGACCATCGAGAATACGAGACCAGAAACCTGGTTCATTTTTTCATTTACCCTGATGAAAAGTGTCCATTTTACCCGAAAAGCAACTATAAACGAGCCTTTATAGTTATACTGAGGACAGTGAATCAAAACCAATGTTCATCAATTTCTTGATCGATCCAGTGCAAAGGGAATGCTTCATCAAGATTTTGAACAACATTTTACTAGTTTATTGTTGTTGTTGTAAGAAATAAGTCGGTTTATTTAATTTCAGCACTTATAAGCCCATCGTTACGTATTCACAAAGTATGGCAATTTATGTATATTATATATTATGCCCAATGTATATTATGCACAATGTATATTAGACACTTTCCTGATCAAAATCCGTACTCTGGCCAAGAATAAAAAGCACTTCGTCCAAGCTTGCCCGTCAGATGAATCAGTGATGAGCGTAAGCGTGAGCGAGAAAGAGCTAGCACGAGTGTGCTTATTCACTCATTCCGAAGCCACTCACTGGACTGTTTCTAACGGCCGATTAAAATAATTTTAAAGTCCACATAAAGCTAAGTTTGTAAGTCGTTGGCTTTTCTAATTAAAAACGCGAATTAAACGTTCTATTTTTAGGGGTAAAATATTAGACGATAGAAAAGGCACTTGCGGACTCAGTTAAGCCACTTGCGTTTGATGAGTCAACAGTTGCCATCTTGGCTTAGGCTGTACGATGGGAAGAGGGCGTAGTTACGCATCGCACCTGCCATCTTTGCTCTGCTGTCACACGTTTAGAAAACATCCATTTGCTTATATGATGTTTAATTTTAAAACTTTTTAGCAAATCTAGATAAACGTAATTCGGAATATTTAATACCTTTTACAAAAAAAAAACATCCAGGCAGTGATGATTACTAATGCTTGGAAAGAAGTGCACAAGATACTTGTGACAAGGTGAAAATATTTTATAAATAGTAATGACCGTATTGTCATTGCCGTGCTTTATGAATAAAAAAGAAGTTTTCTACGAGTAAAATAATAAATATTGTGAAATATTATTTTTGTGTTCACCTCCCCCCGTATCGAACTCCCAGCTACTATGGCAATATCATCAGAAGACATCACAATAAAAGGTATTTGATTTCCCTGTCATATGAAGCCGTTTCCATATCAACTAGCTTCGTTTACCTTTTCATCTAAGAAGCCTGCCATAAAAATGGATGCTACTGCCTAATTAACTAAAAAAAACCCGTGAAACACTTATTAAAGAATTAAATTCATTTTGAAACATAGGGTATTCTGAAGATTTTTCACGCATTCGCAAATATTTTTGGTTTCGTTTACTGATTTGTATGAACGTTTTTGAGACGCTTTAAAATATTAAGGCTTTGTAAAGCTCTAGAGAAAATATATTTTAACTGGATTGAGATGAATTGTCTAGAGATATATTTATTAAAATTATAGCTATGATTCAGTAACACAATGCGTAACAGAACAATAAGGCCATTAGTTTTTTTTTGGGTATAACTACAAAAGTTTGAAACATTGGTTCAAGTAATGTTGCGTAAAGTTGTAGAGAATAAAAATATACGTTTTATCATATTTTCTGCATATTTTTACGCACACCAATGCATTTGTTTTCATTGGGTTCAAAATTGATTCATGTAACATAACTAAGGCCACTGACGAAAATCTATCGTTTTCGATGCAAATCATAATTTTTTTGTAAATTTGGTAAATAATTTAGGTAGTAAGAATAGTTTCCGAATAATGTAAACACCTAAAGTTTATACATATTTTGAATTTTCGGTTGCTTCTTTTGGTCCCATTTTTTGTAATATGGAACTAAAATACAAAAACTATCTTTTAAAATATGTATAAACATTCCTGGTAGAGTACGCATAACAAGTGCAATTGCTTTAAGTGCGTCATGCGAATCGAAAACCAATAAAAAAAATTATACAAAAATTTAGCCATAATCCAAAATGTCAAAAAATGCCAAAAACATTTTTTTCAAATTTCTTTGACTAATGATTTGAAGCGATATGTACGACTATTAGACACGTCATCCATACCGAAGATGGGCTGTGTTGGATAGCTGGATGAACGTTCATTCTTTGAAGCAATCTCTTCGAAGGAGTCATTCGTAGTTTCATCAAACGAAGTTGGTGAAGGTGCGAGAAAATGGTCCCTGGTGATTATTTATCTGAATTTTGATCGGCATAGATAATGGTTTCTTCTAGTTTAAGTACTTTAGGACCAACCAACCAACTCTGAAGTAACGCTCTCCAAACTGATTTACGTCAAAAATATTCATCGTTATTGACCTTGAGATTGTTTCAATACAGAGTTACGATAAGCGCATCGCAATCTCTAGCAGTAGTCGGAATTTTGATCTTGAAACTTCCGGCCAGACGAACCCCAACCATCATCAGGCGAAATAGGGTTCGCGAACACCACACCACATCCGGGAACACTGCGAAATCTTCCAGCAACACGATCTGCAACGTGTTGCCCCATGTTAACTTTAACCGGAAATGGCATCTTAGTTACCCCAACGCGTGATGGTGTGATTGCAGTTGTGATACGAACAAAGAAACAGACTCGATTGGATACAATGAAAAGGGAATAGTCATCGTACCTTTCACACACGCCAATAGCGGTCGCTCGTGTAAGGCCCAAGCTAGGGAAAAGCAAGTCTCTATTTTGAACTCAAATGTGGATGATGTTTAGGAGTGAATATTTTTTTTTTACTGAAGTTATAAATATTTCATTTTTTTTTATAAGACGGTGAGAGAGTTTGTACATCACTTCAAATGACTTAGAAGTACCAGGCGTCTCCATTCTCTGAGGAGAGTTATATAATTTTGATTAATTTTTGGAGTGTTTAATTTTTCAAAAGTTTTATTAATCTTCCTTATTTTTCCTTTGGATGATTCGGGCCTCAAAGAGTGAATAATTTGAGCAAAATGGTGGGAATAAATTTTGAAATTTAATTTACCATTTAAAAGATTCCATAAAATGTTAGAACTTTTTTCACTAACATGTTAGGTAAATTTCTTCTTCTTCCTTAGCACTACAACCTCGAGAGGTCTCGGTCTGCCATTTCTGGCTTTCTGTGAAAACCACCATAATATTCGTTGGCTCATTAGATTTATTTTTATCGACCAAATACTGGTAATGATTACGCCATGGTTCAAAGAGCCTGGGTCTCCGAATTTCCTCACTAACCAACTGCTCTTACTGTCTGTGGGTCTATAACAGCCTCGCGTGGATTTTATTCTATTTAACACTCATTTGCTCACTTCCAAATTCTGCCAAAGTCAACCAAAAAGGGGAATTTGATTCGAGCGACTCCTATCCCTGGATATATCCACTAAACAAACATTCAATAGATCATCATATGAAATCAAAATTGCTTGATAAATTGTTTATATTTCTCCTGGAAATTTATTTAAATGGAAAGAAGTTCTCTTTAAATGATAAAATCCTGATCAAAAATACCTTTTCAAACAACTATTTTAACTTTTTGGTTTAGAAGTCCTACTCTCAGTGACAGGTGTTAAGATCAGAATTTGTTACAAAATATCCAAGGCTAGATTCCAAGAGGAGAGGCTCAAAACTATCTCACAAAACCTTTTACAAAGTTAAACATTGAGAAAAGTATGTCTATGGGTACTGAAAATGCACGTAGAATGTGGCTTCAGAAAATTATATCATTGCATTTATCGCTGAAATTTGAGAAAAGTTGGGGTAAAAATATGTACGAATCAGCGAATCAGATGTAATCGCGTCAACGCAGCAGGACGTCAGAAATTCACCGTTGAAACTTGAAACGCCCGGTCGTAGATTCTGAGTCACATTCGCCACGCCTCATCCGGGACCATCGAGAATACGAGACCAGAAACCTGGTTCATTTTTTCATTTACCCTGATGAAAAGTGTCCATTTTACCCGAAAAGCAACTATAAACGAGCCTTTATAGTTATACTGAGGACAGTGAATCAAAACCAATGTTCATCAATTTCTTGATCGATCCAGTGCAAAGGGAATGCTTCATCAAGATTTTGAACAACATTTTACTAGTTTATTGTTGTTGTTGTAAGAAATAAGTCGGTTTATTTAATTTCAGCACTTATAAGCCCATCGTTACGTATTCACAAAGTATGGCAATTTATGTATATTATATATTATGCCCAATGTATATTATGCACAATGTATATTAGACACTTTCCTGATCAAAATCCGTACTCTGGCCAAGAATAAAAAGCACTTCGTCCAAGCTTGCCCGTCAGATGAATCAGTGATGAGCGTAAGCGTGAGCGAGAAAGAGCTAGCACGAGTGTGCTTATTCACTCATTCCGAAGCCACTCACTGGACTGTTTCTAACGGCCGATTAAAATAATTTTAAAGTCCACATAAAGCTAAGTTTGTAAGTCGTTGGCTTTTCTAATTAAAAACGCGAATTAAACGTTCTATTTTTAGGGGTAAAATATTAGACGATAGAAAAGGCACTTGCGGACTCAGTTAAGCCACTTGCGTTTGATGAGTCAACAGTTGCCATCTTGGCTTAGGCTGTACGATGGGAAGAGGGCGTAGTTACGCATCGCACCTGCCATCTTTGCTCTGCTGTCACACGTTTAGAAAACATCCATTTGCTTATATGATGTTTAATTTTAAAACTTTTTAGCAAATCTAGATAAACGTAATTCGGAATATTTAATACCTTTTACAAAAAAAAAACATCCAGGCAGTGATGATTACTAATGCTTGGAAAGAAGTGCACAAGATACTTGTGACAAGGTGAAAATATTTTATAAATAGTAATGACCGTATTGTCATTGCCGTGCTTTATGAATAAAAAAGAAGTTTTCTACGAGTAAAATAATAAATATTGTGAAATATTATTTTTGTGTTCACCTCCCCCCGTATCGAACTCCCAGCTACTATGGCAATATCATCAGAAGACATCACAATAAAAGGTATTTGATTTCCCTGTCATATGAAGCCGTTTCCATATCAACTAGCTTCGTTTACCTTTTCATCTAAGAAGCCTGCCATAAAAATGGATGCTACTGCCTAATTAACTAAAAAAAACCCGTGAAACACTTATTAAAGAATTAAATTCATTTTGAAACATAGGGTATTCTGAAGATTTTTCACGCATTCGCAAATATTTTTGGTTTCGTTTACTGATTTGTATGAACGTTTTTGAGACGCTTTAAAATATTAAGGCTTTGTAAAGCTCTAGAGAAAATATATTTTAACTGGATTGAGATGAATTGTCTAGAGATATATTTATTAAAATTATAGCTATGATTCAGTAACACAATGCGTAACAGAACAATAAGGCCATTAGTTTTTTTTTGGGTATAACTACAAAAGTTTGAAACATTGGTTCAAGTAATGTTGCGTAAAGTTGTAGAGAATAAAAATATACGTTTTATCATATTTTCTGCATATTTTTACGCACACCAATGCATTTGTTTTCATTGGGTTCAAAATTGATTCATGTAACATAACTAAGGCCACTGACGAAAATCTATCGTTTTCGATGCAAATCATAATTTTTTTGTAAATTTGGTAAATAATTTAGGTAGTAAGAATAGTTTCCGAATAATGTAAACACCTAAAGTTTATACATATTTTGAATTTTCGGTTGCTTCTTTTGGTCCCATTTTTTGTAATATGGAACTAAAATACAAAAACTATCTTTTAAAATATGTATAAACATTCCTGGTAGAGTACGCATAACAAGTGCAATTGCTTTAAGTGCGTCATGCGAATCGAAAACCAATAAAAAAAATTATACAAAAATTTAGCCATAATCCAAAATGTCAAAAAATGCCAAAAACATTTTTTTCAAATTTCTCCTAAGACCTGCGGCTACGGCGCTCACTCTTCTTTTACTGCAGCAGGCGTTGTTGTACAAAAATTATATAATGTCAAAAACCGTGTTAGAAATCCTAACACTTGATTTCGACCCATGAAAAACGCATGAGAGCGCGAAAAACCAAATCAGTGGAATACCTTGCAATTTATTGGAACAAATTGAAAAACTTTCACAAAAACTTCTTGACGATGCCGATATTTCATGGTTGAAATTTCGCGATGCTTACACATGAATCACATTATCGTTCCAAAGACGGTACTGAAGTTTGAAAACATATATAAATCAATTTGAATAAGTTGTAACAAAAACATATAGGAAACTCATGTAACTTTTAACACTTGCGTGACCACACCCAATGACCAACACTTGGGTCGCTAGTCTATCACATGGGTGTATCGCAACGTTCCAAAATTCAACGAGAGAAGATCATTCTAAAAAGCTTAATCAAAAACTACCTAAGCCTAACTGGAGCCTATCGCGAGGTAAATATGCCTATACCGACTAGCAAACAATTTAAAACGACCAAATCTTTGTGGCTGCTAGCCCCCAAACACATCGCTAGCACTTGCACTTCAAACACCTTAGCTTATTGGAACAAATTGAAAAACTTTCACAAAAACTTCTTGACGATGCCGATATTTCATGGTTGAAATTTCGCGATGCTTACACATGAATCACATTATCGTTCCAACGACGGTACTGAAGTTTGAAAACATATATAAATCAATTTGAATAAGTTGTAACAAAAACACATAGGAAACTCATGTAACTTTTAACACTTGCGTGACCACACCCAATGACCAACACTTGGGTCGCTAGTCTATCACATGGGTGTATCGCAACGTTCCAAAATTCAACGAGAGAAGATCATTCTAAAAAGCTTAATCAAAAACTACCTAAGCCTAACTGGAGCCTATCGCGAGGTAAATCTGCCTATACCGACTAGCAAACAATTTAAACGACCAAATCTTTGGGGCTGCTAGCCCCCAAACACATCGCTAGCACTTGCACTTCAAACACCTTAGCTTATTGGAACAAATTGAAAAACTTTCACAAAAACTTCTTGACGATGCCGATATTTCATGGTTGAAATTTCGCGATGCTTACACATGAATCACATTATCGTTCCAACGACGGTACTGAAGTTTGAAAACATATATAAATCAATTTGAATAAGTTGTAACAAAAACATATAGGAAACTCATGTAACTTTTAACACTTGCGTGACCACACCCAATGACCAACACTTGGGTCGCTAGTCTATCACATGGGTGTATCGCAACGTTCCAAAATTCAACGAGAGAAGATCATTCTAAAAAGCTTAATCAAAAACTACCTAAGCCTAACTGGAGCCTATCGCGAGGTAAATCTGCCTATACCGACTAGCAAACAATTTAAACGACCAAATCTTTGGGGCTGCTAGCCCCCAAACACATCGCTAGCACTTGCACTTCAAACACCATAACTTCAGCCACGAAAACCCGTACAACACGGTGGAAAGTTAAATTGATAAATTCACTTTACTTACCGGCTTCGTCCAAACAAGCGTTCGTCACTTTATCGCCGCCAAGCCTTAAAGCTAGTGCTTATATCGACACTTAAAGACGTAAACTTAACTTAACGGCAATCGGTCGTTTTGCACACTCATTCACACACTAAATCTACAAACATTCACTCCTGTGTTCAGAGCTTGCCACTTGTGCTGGAAAAATACCAGCTAGCAGCCGCTCGAACTACTTTCTCGTCCACACGATATACTATTTCTAAGCACAAAAGACCAACTGCAAGGTATGATCGGACCGACTGCACTTTTTATAGTGCTGGCCGGCCCTTAGGTTCGGCTTTCGGCTTTTACGCTCTCACCGTACCCGTGAGCAGCGTGGAGATCGGGTGCAAATGTACGATCGTCTCACTTTCGCCGCTACTGATCGCACGATCGTCTCGAATGAGCTCGCTCCCTCACGCTCCTGAGCGTCGCTTAACGAAGAGAGTTGTGTGATTCGTCAAAGCACGAACTGGAATTTCGGTGTTGAGAGCTCAACTCTTTCACTCTCTCTCTCTCTCAATTAAAGTTTGTTTCCGTTTCGGAAGAGTAGTCCGATCGTCGTATCGTTCACTTGTGTGCGTTCAGCCACACAACTCCATCATGGCCGATCGTGCAGTCAAAGCCTGTTCGGCTAACTCCTCTATTTTCAAGAGTGGAGATGCTCGCTGTCTCGTTTTTTGACACTCGCGCGCACATTAAGCTTTCGCTCGTCCCCCTCGCGGTGCTCCTTCGCTTTGTGCCGAGCTTTCGAGAAACGGACACTTGTGCATTAAAATTGCATCATGCCAATTACACCGTTTTTGCACAAGGTTTGATTGCCGTTTATTTATGCTCTTAGTCTTAGTCATCTGGCTTCATTCGACGTTACGACACAAAGCTATCTTCACTATTAATCTTGTGCTCCCAGGTGCTTGACGGTGCTTCCGTACCTTCGGCAGGATAATTTCAAAGTTTGTGTAGTGCAGTTTTTTACCGATAGCAGAGATCTCACCGAGATATTTGGTCGGATCGAACGATCATTGCGCGAGTGTTCCGAGCCATAACGTCGTGTTGTGCTGAGCGTGTAAGGTTTCGGTGAAGCTTGTCTGGAATATTCGTGCGCGTGTGTGTCAGAATGCCGTACTACATTGTCGTGACGACGAACTATAGCAAGCCCCGTAGAAACCGGCCGCCAACGAGAGCCAAGGCGATAGCTGCCAAGGAACCTGTACCCGGTAGCATTGTCGTGACGCATTGCTCCCAAAATCGTAGAAAGGCATTGGATGTGTTAAAGCTGCATCCCGGCAGTCGGATGATTGTGCTGGAAACTATCGAAGATTTTACCCGTTTTCTGAAGAAACCGTGGGACACACGTTACGGTAAGTGTGGGATTGTTGTCCGCTGTATGGTTAGAATTTCTTCTGCGCTACTTTGATTCGGTAGACGCTGTTCAAGCGGCGTGAAACGTGAACATGGGATGGAGCGTAGAGCCTAGAGTCTAGAGCCTTGAGTTATCTGGTTTTGTTTCGGGGTATGATTCAAAGGCGGGTGGAATCGCCTACTTCATCTTGGACAGAGTCTAGCGTCTGACACATTGCCAGGACTCTTTCTAGAATATCTCGTCCAAGTTTTTTTTCCAAGGATTTTAAAAAGTTTTGTTGTTGTTGTTGTACGTTCCTTTATCTTTCACGGATACAAAAGAAGACACAAAATCAGCAATCGGCGCCTCTTCATTTCCGGCTCTAGAAGTGGCTCCCACGCTGTATAGCAACGTTGCCGACTTCCGGATGGCGTTGGAAACAGGTAATAAGGAACGTATCTGGCAGCTGCTCGCCAGCGTACGTCAGGTGCTGATCAACTACAAAGGCGAGCCGCGTCTGTTCCAAGCATCACAAGAGAACGCGCTGCACATCGCTGCCCGCGCTGGCCACATGAGCGTGTGCAATCTGCTGCTGGACACCATCCGGAACCCGAAGTACGTTGCGTGGGCTCAGAACACCCAGTTCTCATCGGCGGTGGACACCGCTGAGGCACTGTTGCGCAAGTTCCTGAACGAGCGCTCCCGGACGCTGTGCGAAACGCCGCTCCATACGGCAGCGCGGTATGGCCATTCCAAAGTGGTCGCCACACTGATCGCCTTCCCCCAGTGTCAGTATCTGCCGAACAAGTACGGCTTGTTTCCAGTGCAGGTCAACACGACCCGCACGGCGTCGGATGTTGACAAGAACCGCGAATGGCACATTATATCGGATCTGCTGGAGAAAAATTACTTCGTACCACTGATACGGACCGAGGACGATCTGGATATGCCATTCGTGGGCGAACCATTCTCGCGCGACAATGCGCCAAAGTTCACGCGGCCGGGAGGCAGGGGTCCGGCGGCACAGTACGTGAAAGCGTTCGCCGGTCCGATGACGCTGTCGGAAGCGATAGATTTTCGCAGCCAGTGGCAATCGTCACCAACGCTAACGACTGTGGCAGCGAACGATCATCAATTCTTCGCCAGCTTCGACCCGAACACCGCGGGCGGCAACACCGGCCAGGAAGGTTCCGCATCGTTCTTGGAGCATTCGTTCCGCCATACCCGACAGGAGAATGCGATGGAACGGGTCGGCCGTAATTTGGCCCGGTTTGCCAACGTTGGCTGGCAGGAGTACTGGGAGTTTCTCGGGGTGATGTGTGACCTGCGCTCCTATTCCGGGCGGCTGCTGCTCGAGTCGTACATCGAGACGCGGGCGAAAAATATGCGGGCGAGCGGTAATCAACCGACGTACGCGATTGGTAAGTTCTCCGATCCGGAAAATTTGATCGCGTTGATGGCGTTCGGCGCGCGGGAAGTCGACGAGAATCGCTATCCGTACATTTGGCTCTGGCAGAAGCACATGCGCAACATTAGCGGGATGCGCGAACTCATTAACGAAACCATTCTGCTGGACGATATGTAAGAACCGGTGAAACTGGTAAGCGTCCATGTTCTCCCGTTTTTTTTTCTTGTTACTCTCATTAACGGCTGTTTTCCTTGGAGATTTTGTTATTGCTTAGATTTAGATATACGGAGTTTAAAAGCAACAAAAAAGAGACTTCAGTTCTTTGGACATTTTTTAAAATATTATGAACAAAAACACCCGATTTTTCTTGGTCCAAAACAGCTCTACCTTGATACAATTGCAGGAGAAAATTTGATGTTTTTTTATTTGAATGTTCTATAAAAATCTTTGTTTTTAAGAATGACGATGGATACTAACTGTTCAGCAAGAAACAACTTCAATAGAAACGTATATGAAATATGTTTAATCGAAAAGTAAAAAAAAAGAAATAGGTTATCGCACCTTCTTATACCTTACACAAAATTTTTATAAATGTTAATGCATTTAAAAAAACATATTTGCAGGTTAAAAAAATAAAAGATGCAAGAATGAGGAAATTTTCGGTTCATTTCGGATCAACATAAAACTACAAACACATATCTGTATTCATTAAGCTAAAGCATATGCATTTGAGGCTTGAATATTATTATGAATAAAAATGGGTAAATCATAAATAAAATTGTGTATGTTTTAATTTAATTTATTTAATTATATAAGAGCAATTGATGATGACATTTTTCCTGATCGGTGAAAAATTCGGTGAGTAGTATTTCCAGTCCAGGCCGGGCCGGTGAGGCGACAGCGGCATCGGTCTTCATGCGGCAGGTCCGAGGCTCAAAAAGAAATGGCAAGCATGACTCATGAGGTCGTCAGGTCATGGAAGAAGTAAAACAGTCTTTCCAGGCTTTCGCTTTTTTTAGACACGAGTGAAACATTCCAGTCAACGTAAGGTCTGTGAGTTGCGACTTTTATTATCTTCCGGAAGTGGATTGTTTTATCTGGTCGAGAACTGTTCTAAGCCGTAGGTATTGCATTCATAGCAGTTTAGCATCGGTAGGATTAATTTTGCAACTGTCTAATTTAGGATAATAGCATTCCTTAGATGGTAATGTTTTCGTTCGCTGCGTTTATAATGAGGGTGGCTTGCAAGGCCCCTCTCCCAACCCTATGTCTCGTCGGAAGGTCTACGCATCTTAGCTGTTAAACGTCCCGTAGGAAGCCATGACAGGAGGAAAGACTCGCCGCCCCTAACATGGAGAACAGACGCTAGCTAGCCATATCATCCACCTTCCCATGGGGTTTGGTTTCCCCATATACCCAGGCTCAGATATTTGGAGGGACATGTTACCGTTCTGTACGCCGGGGGCGTATTGAGTCGAAGTGGGGTTTGGAGAGCCAATGTTAACGTTCAACAGGCTTCGGATCCATACCTTACCAGTGCAGTATTGCTTCCACATTAGCTTACAGAACAAGCTAGTGCGAGCAGGGCGTGTGGAGAAGGAGGATGAACCACGAGCTAGCTGAGCTGTTTGGCAATGCAGACCTCCTGACGGTTGCCAAAGCCGGAAGGATACGCTGGTTAGGGCACTAGCGTCAGGATCTCTCGTCAGATCATGCCCCATGAACGGTGAAATATCTGAGACGACGAGGTTTCTTGGATGTCACGAATTGAGGGGCAAAGATCGTCCGCTTGATCGGAGTTAAATTCACCACTGGGTTTAAACCTAATCACTCCCAGGACCAAACATTCATGGTGATCATCATTCAAGTCCAGCGTTGCCGTTTGACGACCGTGCTAGAGCCTCTTCATCTTTCTGGGTGGTTATGTTATTCATGAGTTATCTCTGATTCTTGAAATTCGACATTGTTGAAACTTTGCTCTCCTTTAATGCTGTGATGGATCACATTCTTCAGAGCAAGTAACTCTGGTAAGATATCGAAGGAATACTAAATTTTTCTGTGCCTTCCTCGTCAATTTAGACACACGTCCGGAATATAGCAGCCTATAGAGTTCCGGTATACTTTTTTCCCCATAAATGGTTTCCAGTGTCTTGGTTGTGTTTAGGCCCGGCCTGCTTTGATGTACAGATGTCAAATGATCGACATCGTCTAAGTAGAAATCGACTGGATGCTATCTACACGATATATAGAGATTTGGCTATTTCATGGAGGATAATTTAAGCCACAATTAGCAATACGGCCAGGCCGTTCCTTACAAATAAAAAAAGAGATATATATATGTATATATATATATATATATATATATATATATATATATATATATATATATATATATATATATATATATATATACATATATTTAAGCCACAACTGGATATTGGAGCATCAAAAACAAAAAGAAGCCAACGCTTCTCGAATTTGCTGTGTCAAGAAAGAAGAAGTATCATCGGGTCGAATAGGACAAATATTGAACCGATAGTTTGACTAAATCTTGTAAAAGAGCTTTGGCTTTTAAGTCAGTGCCTGGTGTACTGGAGGTTTCATCGATATCGTTGTCGATGTCTCTGAAGGGTAAGGATCATCTCCTTAGCCGCAGTTAAACCCTCAAGGACTAGTTTTCGAAAGTTATGGGAATCTCAATCCTAAAACTGACTAGCAATGTCCAATACGAGTAACCATCTTACGTTACTTCAACTACATCAGCTTTGATCAGCCTATGCCACCACAGAGTTTTGAAAGATACTATTGGCTATCAATAAATTGTACCAAAACTAATAACCAAAAATAGTATCTATTCTGTGTCCCTGCTCAAAGCCATCAACTTCCACTCCTTCTTTGGGTCTCACTTTTAAGAGTTTGTTCCTTGTTCCAACTTTCTCTGCAGCTTAGCCCAGACCTATTTCCGATGTCAGTAGGACATGTTGGGGTAGGTCAGTTTAATGACAGCCTCAACCAGTTTGAAGAGTTGAGACTCGTTTCCTTTCTCTCCAATAAAGCATCCTCAACTCGCCCACCTCTCGATTGCCGTTCGTTTGTTTTTATCCG
The DNA here is from genome assembly GCF_013141755.1 of Anopheles stephensi. Lineage (NCBI taxonomy): Eukaryota > Metazoa > Arthropoda > Insecta > Diptera > Culicidae > Anopheles > Anopheles stephensi. Next base: position 15,044,733 of record NC_050201.1, read on the forward strand.
ATTCACCTTCGAATTAAGTGCTAATGTCTCTTCCGTTTAGATAAACAAATCAATCCTTTTGTTGGAAATTTATTGTTTCTCTTACAGTTTAAACACTCAAAAAAAAATGGAAAATCATTCACGCTAACTTAATGACGTACGTGTCTAGCGAAAGAGCTGCGAATTTTGTAGCGATTGGCGCAAAAATTGGCTCGGCACAAGGTTGGGCGAATACTCAACACCCGGTACAACGACCTCCGCTTCCGGTTCCGGTTTCGGCACGATCGGTGGTATGCGCGACTGTCGGACGGCTTTAACGCGTGGCAAGGATTTGGTGAGGTAGTCAGCGGGAGGCATTGGAGGTGGTGCCGGTGCGTCACTTTTTTGTGTGAGCAGTGCCGGCCGTAACATGGTGCCGGGTTCGGATTTGACGGTCAGCGAGCCGAGCGGTGGTTCGGGACGCTGACTGGTGCGGGCCACCAGCGGGGGGAGTAGTGGAAGTGGTTTGATGGTTTCCGGTGGAAGGGCCCGGGCCCTTAGCATCTGATCGGAACCGGTGGGTGAGTCGAGCGCTCGCTGATGTAGCCGAGCATTCAGATAGTTGGCCTCGTGCTGTCTGCGTAACGCTTCCTGGTGCTGATGGTGTAGGTGAGGATCCTGCTGATGGTAGTGCAGATGCTGATCGAAGTCATTGTACGGACTGCGGCTACGGCTGCGGGCGGCTGGACTATCGCTGGCAGCGCTGTGGTACGAACCGTTCCGTGGATCACGCGGATCTGGCGAGTCGGGATAGAGTGCGGCGAACCGTGCCGCGTTTCTTGCACTCAACTGCTGCTCGTGGACGGTCGGTTGCTGGTCCTCGAGCATATCGTCCGCTAGACGACCGTTCGTGTGTGGGATCTCGACCTGCAGCTCGGGATTGGTAGTGGTTGGCTGGGGGAGTTGTTGCGGCTGGTGACGCCGGCTAAACGCAAAGTAGGAACGCATCCGGGCCAGATCGGACTCTATCTCGGGCAGTGACTTGCGGCCAGTGTTGGGCATATGCCAGAGGGTCGCCACGGCACACACCACCCCGACTACGATCGCCGTGATGTAGTGTGCGGCGATCACGTCCTTATGATT